>NW_006769677.1:5468391-5492147 GCF_000442215.2 Lipotes vexillifer
TTCCCTACAATAGTGTTTAACTCAAAATCAGTGGCAGAGAAATTTCAAAAGGCTTTCAGTTGGTCCTTGAGGTCCTTTGCACAGCTCCTTTGCCCATAAGACTTAGGAGGCCTTCCTACAAGCAGTGTCCTGAGTGTGTAAAAAGTATCCCACATCTCCTGAGAGACAAATGTGTAAGACATAAATAGCTGAAGTTGATGTATTAGAGGAGAAAATGGATATGATAGCATTAGTTGTCATAAAATGAAAGAGATTATTTTCATTTTCACATCATTGTCAGCCCTTTTTCTATATCACCATGCACAATTAGGCACTTAATAAATACTTTTCAGTATTGTAATGATTGAGTAAACCAAATCCATACAATTTCAGTCTTGCAATTAAGTTTCTGAACCACAGAGATATGGAATGACATATAGTCAAAGTGGGGAGAGGTGGGAGCAAAGAGAAGCGTTGAAGCTAGTAATTAAGTAAATGAGTCTGCAACCCAGACCGACTGGTTTCACAAGTTGAGAGTTGCCCCCACAGGGGCCAGAGATGACATCATGGGAATGCATATCAAGACCAGCTATGAGGTTACATGGCTGAGAACCCCAAACCCATCTAAAAAGCCCAAGTACAAGTGTTCATTAGTGAGCCAGTGCTGCCAGGTATATGAAGACAAGAGAACATTCTGGATTAGCCAGAAATGTGAGCAATGACAGGGAAAGGGGGTCAAATATGAGAAGAAAGAATAGGAAGGAGGAGTTTAAAAGGCAGAGGTTCTCCCAATTCAGTACCATCAGAATTTCTGCTCTCTGGAAAGACTAGGACATTTGCATTTAACTTTAGAGTGACAGCTTCTGTGGGTCCCATGGCTTCCTGAGAAGAGTATCCTAGGCTCTACTGGTTCAAGAAGGGGCAACAAAGCATCAGCAACCCCAAAGCATCACTTGACGCTGCCAACTCCCAGTCTATCTGGAGAACCCACTGAAAGGAAGCAAGAATGAGGGTGACTTCAGAAGCAGCTCTCAGGCTATCCCGGGGAAGAGGAGAGACTGGAGACGGAGTCACTTAATTCCCATTTCTACCCCCAGTCAACTTTAATTCAAGGTAGAAAATAGGGTTAACATTTCCCAGATATGATAACCTTTTGAAGGATGCAGTCTTTTAGGGGAAGTAATTAATATGAAAAAGCTTCTGCTAACTGGCTCTGGGAACTTGAAACATTTTTTTCTCAGTCCTTCAATGACCATTTCTGTAAGAAGGGAGGAGCAAGAGATACAATGAAGGTGAAGGTGCTTTGGAACTGGCACTATGGCACATGAAAGGCCTGTTCTAGACTAGCCATGTACAACCTTTATAATAGCTCTTACTTTTGATAGGCTGCAGCCATCCTCATACAGCCTAATGGACCCAGTTCCCTCTTTCATCCCATGCAAATGCCAAAATCATCCTGGGTTTAATCAAGAAACCCATGTTGATTCAACATACTTAGCTCAAGAAGGATAATCCACGAGACGCAATGCCTTCTTTTCTCTGTGTAGCCACTTGCATTTTCTTAGTTATGTTTTTACTTTCTGTATGTGTCCAATTTTATTTTCAATGATTGACCTGGATTTTAGGTTTTAATAGCATAAATATCAAATTTTGTTAGTTCAGCTGTATAGTTAAAATGCTCTTACTCTTTTGCTCTTAATTAATGGATACCATTCAACAATGAAGGATTCTGTTTAATCTTTTTTTTAAATGAGTTTTAAATTATTCTTTGTTTGCACATGGCCCAAGAGAGGCTTTCCTGGGGGGTAGGTAGAAGAAGTGATATAAGTCCATTTCCCTTAATAGAAAAAGATTCCCTGTGACTGAAAAATAGAGTTTCCCCACCTGGTAGTTATTTAGGAAACTGAATTTTTTACCCTAATCACAGGATTTTTACACTTATATTAAATTCCACCTTTGTTAGTTTTGACCCGGCAATTCAGCCTGGATATCCGTTTCTAAATAAAGCTTTTGCTGTGTTTTTTAAACACTTTTTAAGAATTTGGAGTAATGATAATAAAGATGATACAAAATCTTGGAAATAGAATGGATAAAATAAAAGAAACATTTAACAAGACCTAGAAGAACTAAAGAGCAAACAAGCAATGATGAACAACACAATAAATGAAATTAAAAGTTCTCTAGAAGGAATCAATAGCAGAATAACTGAGGCAGAAGAACAGATAAGTGACCTGGAAGATAAAAGAGTGGAAATAACTACCGCAGAGCAGAATAAAGAAAAAAGAAGGAAAAGAATTGAGGACAGTCTCAGAGATCTCTGGGACAACATTAAATGCACCAACATTCAAATTATAGTGGTCCCAAAGAAGACAAGAAAAAGAAAGGGACTGAGAAAATATTTGAACAGATTATAGTTGAAAACTTCCCTAATATGGGAAAGGAAATAGTCAATCAAGGACAGAACGTGCAGAGAGTCCCATACAGGATAAATCCAAGGAGAAACATGCCAAGACACATAATAATCAAACTATCAAAAATTAAATACAAAGATAAAATATTAAAAGCAGCAAGGGAAAAATAACATACAAGGGAATCCCCATAAGGTTAACAGCTGATCTTTCAGGACAAACTCTGCAAGTCACAAGGGAGTGGCAGGACATATTTAAAGTGATGAAAGGGAAAAACCTACAACCAAGGTTTTTCCACGCAGCAAGGATCTCATTCAGATTCGACAGAGAAATTGAAAACTTTACAGACAAGCAAAAGCTAAGAGAATTCAGCACCATCAAACGAGCTTTACAGCAAATGCTAAAGGAACTTCTCTAGGCAGGAAACACAAGAAAAGGAAAAGGCCTACAATAACAAACCCAAAACAATTAAGAAAATGGTAATAGGAACATACATATTGATAATCACCTTAAATGTAAATGGATTAAATGCTCCAACCAAAAGACACAGACTGGCTGAATGGATGCAAAAACAAGACCCATATATATTTTGTCTACAAGATACCCACTTCAGGCCTAGGGACACATACAGACTGGAAGTGAGGGGATGGAAAAAGATATTCCATGCAAGTGGAAACCAAAAGAAAGCTGGAGTAGCAATTCTCATATCAGACAAAACAACTTTAAAATAAAGACTATTTCAAGAGAAAAAGAAGGACACTACATATGATCAAGGGATCAATCCAAGAAGAAGATATAACAATTGTAAATATTTATGCACCCAACATATGAGCACCTCAATATATAAGGCAAATGCTAACAGCCATAAAAGGAGAAATTGACAGTAACACAATCATGCTACGGGACTTTAACACCCCACTTTCACCACTGGACAGATCATCCAAATGAAAATAAATAAGGAAAACAAGCCTTAAATGACACATTAAACAAGATGGACTTAATTGATATTTATAGGACATTCCATCCAAAAACAACAGAATACACTTTCTTCTCAAGTGCTCATGGAATATTCTCCAGGATAGATCATATCCTGTGTCACAAATCAAGCCTTGGTAAATTTAAGAAAATTGAAATCGTATCAAGAATATTTTCTGACCACAATGCTATGAGACTAGATATCAATTACAGGAAAAAAATCTGTAAAAAAAAAAAAACACATGGAGGCCAAACAATACACTACTGAATAATCAATACATCACTGAAGAAATAAAAGAGGAAATCAAAATATCCCTAGAAACAAATGAAAATGAAAACAAGACAACCCAAAACCTATGGGATGCAGCAAAAGCAGTTCTAAGAGGGAAGTTTATAGCAATACAATCCTACCTTAAGAAACAGGAAACATCTCGAATAAACAACCTAACCTTGCACCTAAAGCAATTAGAGAAAGAAGAACAAAAAAACCCCAAAGTTAGCAGAAGGAAAGAAATCATAAAGATCAGAGCAGAAATAAGTGAAAAAGAAATGAAGGAAACAACAGCAAAGATCAATAAAACTAAAAGCTGGTCCTTTGAGAAGATAAACAAAATTGATAAACCATTAGTCAGACTCATCAAGAAAAAAAGGGAGAAGACTCAAATCAATAGAATTAGAAATGAAAAAGGAGAAGTAACAACTGACACTGCAGAAATACAAAGGATCATGAGAGATTACTACAAGCAACTCTGTGCCAATAAAATGGACAAACTGGAAGAAATGGACAAATTCTTAGAAAAGCACAGCCTTCCGAGACGGAACTAGGAGGAAAGGAAAATATAAAGAGACCAATCACAAGCACTGAAATTGAGACTGTGACTAAAAATCTGCCAACAAAAGCCCAGGACCAGATGGCTTCACAGGCAAATTCTATCAAACAATTAGAGAAGAGCTAACACCTATCTTTCTCAAACTCTTCTAAAATATAGCAGAGGGAGGAACACTCCCACACTCCCAAACTCATTCTACCATCACCCTGATACCAAAACCAGACAAAGATATCACAAAGAAAGAAAACTACAGGCCAATATCACGGATGAACATAGATGCAAAAATTCTCAACAAAATACTAGCAAACAGAATCAAACAGCACATTAAAAGGATCATACACCATGACCAAGTGGGGTTTATCCCAAGAATGCAAGGATTCTTCGATATATGCAAATCAATCAATGTGATATACCACATTAACAAATTGAAGGATAAAAACCATATGATCATCTCAATAGATGCAGAAAAAGCTTTTGACAAAATTCAACACCGATTATGATAAATACCCTCCAGAAAGTAGGCATAGAGGGAACTTACCTCAATGTAATAAAGGCCATATATGACAAACCCACAGCCAACATCATTCTCAATGGTAAATAACTGAAAGCATTTCCACTAAGATCAGGAACAAGACAAGGTAGCCCACTCTCACCACTATTATTCAGTATAGTTTTGGAAGTTTTAGCCACAGCAATCAGAGAAGAAAAAGAAATAAAAGGAATCCAAATTGGAAAAGAAGAAGTAAAGCTGTCACTGTTTGCCAATGACATGATACTATACATAGAGAATCCTAAAGATGCTACCAGAAAACTACTAGAGCTAATCAATGAATTCGGTAAAGTAGCAGGATACAAAATTAATGCACAGAAATCTCTTGCATTCCTGTACACTAATGATGAAAAATCTGAAAGAGAAATTAAGGAAACACTTCCATTTACCACTGCAACAAAAAGAATAAAATACCTAGGAATAAACCTACCTAAGGAGACAAAAGGCCTGTATGCAGAAAACTGTAAGACACTGATGAAAGAAATTAAAGATGACTAGAAGAATCAACATTGCCAAAATGTCTATACTACCCAAAGCAATCTACAGATTCAATGCAATCCCTATCAAACTACCATTGGCATTTTTCACAGAACTAGAACAAAAAATTTCACAATGTGTATGGAAACACAAAAGACCCCAAATAGCCAGCAATCTTGAGAAAGAAAAACAGAGCTGGAGGAGTCAGGCTCCCAGACTTCAGACTATACTACAAAGCTACATTAATCAAGACAGTATGGTACTGGCACACAAACAGAAATATAGATCAATGGAACAGGATAGAAGGCCCAGAGATAAATCCATGCACATATGGTCACCTTGTCTTTGATAAAGGTGGCAAGAATATACAATGGAGGAAAGACAGCCTCTTCAATATGTGGTGCTGGGAAAACTGGAAAGCTACATGTAAAAGAATGAAATTAGAACACTTCCTAACACCATACATAAAAATAAACTCAAAGTGGATTATAGACCTAAATGTAAGGCCAGACACTATAAAACTCTTAGAGGAAAACATAGGCAGAACATTCCATAACATAAATCACAGCAATATCCTTTTTGACTCAGCTTCTAGAGTAATGGAAATAAAAACAAAAATAAGCAAATGGAACCTATGGAAACTTAAAAGCTTTTGCACAGCAAAGGAAACCATAAACAAGATGAAAAGACAAGCCTCAGAATGGGAGAAAATATTTGCAATGAAGCAACTGACAAAGGATTAATCTTCAAAATATACAAGCAGCTCATGCAGCTCAATATCAAAAAAACAAACAACCCAATCCAAAAATGGGCAGAAGACCTAAACAGACATTTCTCCAAAGAGGATACACAGATTGCCAACAAATGCATGAAAGGATGCTCAACATCACTAATCATTAGAGAAATGCAAATCAAAACTACAATGAGGTATCACCTCACACTGGTCAGAATGGCCATCATCAAAAAATCTACAAGCAATAAATGCTGGAGAGGGTGTGAGAAAAGGGAAAAGGGAACCCTCTTGCACCGTTGGTGGGGATGTAAATTGATACCGCCACTATGGAGAACAGTATGGAGGTTCCCTAAAAAAACTAAAACTAGAACTACCATTTAATGCAGCAATCCCACTATTGGACATATACCCTAAGAAAACCATAATTCAAAGAGTCATGTACCACATTGTTCATTGCAGCTCTATTTACAATAGCCAGGACATGGAATCAACTTAAGTGTCCACTGACAGATGAATGGATAAAGAAGATGTGGCACACATATACAATGGAATATGACTCAGCCATAAAAAGAAACAAAACTGAGTTATTTGTAGCGAGGTGGATGGACCTAGAGTCTGTCATACAGAGTTAAGTAAGTCAGAAAGAGAAAAACAAATACCACATGCTAACACATATATATGGTTCAAAAAAAAAAATGGTTCTGAAGAACCAAGGGGCAGGACAGGAATAAAGACGCAGACATAGAGAATGGACTTGAGGACATGGGGAGGGGGAAGGATAAGCTGAATGAAGTGAGAGAGTGGCATGGACATATATACACTACCAAATGTAAAATAGATAGCTAGTGGGAAGCAGCTGCATAGCACAGGGAGATCAGCTTGGCAGTTTGTGACCACCTAGAGGAGTGGGATAGGGAGGTTGGGAGGGAGATGCAAGAGGGAGGAGATATGGGGATATATGTATATGTATGGCTGATTCACTTTGTTATACAGCAGAAGCTAAAACACCATTGTAAAGCAATTATACTCCAATAAAGATTTTTTTTTTTTTTAAAAGTAAAGACGTAAAAAGTCAAAAGAGTGTCTAGTCTTCTCTTTCTCCAGACCCCACTATGCCACAGTCAGAAAACAGAATTTTTGTCTATCTATTCCAAACTCGATTTGGGTAGATGCATGGGAGGAATACCCTCAGAAGCTGTTTCTCAGCATTATGTATCCAGATATTATATTATTCCGAAAGTACCCCAAATGCCAGATGTTGTTTTGACCATCTACATGTTTCAGAGTTGATGGGGACATACAGCGCCCAACCCCTAAACACACACCTTGGGCTGTAGACTCTAAACATTTATTAGGTGAGCCCACTTTAGGGTATTGCTAAATTCTTTGGCTGGCAGCAATCTTGGTTTCCATCAGAGACAAGCTGCCTTAAAAAAAGCCCTTGAAAGGACTTACTCCAGACCCTCAGAGAGAGGAGCTGCCAACTAATTTCAGGGGAGAATTCAGTTGCTCTGGAAACAGGTTTTGACAACGGCTCTGTGTGCCAAAGGGTTGAGCATGCAGAGGGCACTGGGTTTCTGCCCCTTGAATGACACTTGAGGCTCTGATCTCCAAACAGATGACTTCATTCTGACAACAATGCTTTTTTTTTCGAGAAGCTGCCAGTTCATACACATTATAAAATAAATTCTCTTGTTGACACTGGAGTGGCAGGAACTACAAACATTGCTTTTTAAAAAGCCTGTGAGTTGGAAAAGATAAGCTGGAAAAGGAACAGAATTTTTCCCCAAAAGAATTTGCGGTAACCATGGAAATGAATCACACAATCAGCAATCACTTTGTCAGCCCCAGTGTTCAGAAGGTATGTGGAGTTATGCACAACGACTTTATCTTAGGAAACTTTACCTCAGCCTGAATAAGGTGTTTTAAAGCATGGGTCTCAGAAATATCTAAGCCTTCTCTTCCCTTAGCCCTTCAGGAAGCCACAATACTAAAAGAAGAAAAGACCCAACACATAACGAGTCCCTATCCAACAGCTCACCAGTTTTTAACATCCCCTGTCCACCATCTTCCAAGGGGTACCACAGAACAAGAGTACAGGCAAGGAGGAGTCTTTTACATCATTATTCTCCCTTCAGTGCAAACACTGAGGAGTTTAAGAGAAATCAAATTCTTCCCAGTTATGTTTAACCTGAACCCACATATGCCATGGCTGTAAACACACCTGGATGGCATACAGAAAATGAGAGTTTGGACATGATAAAACTATTTCATTACCTACCACCTTAAACCTTTGATTCCTTTCTCTGTATGAGAGGTCCTTAGCTTTTGCTATAAAAGTCCAGATGGCTTATATTTTCAACTTTGCAGGCTGCATGCAATCCTCCTTTTCCTTTTCTCCTCCTTCTTTTTATAACACTTTACAGGGTAAAAACCATTCTTAGATCGCAGATTTGACCCATGGACCATAATTTGTTGACCCTGTTCTACATTACGTCACAGAAGTTCTGACATCTCAGAATGTAGGTCACTATTTAATCCTAGTTTCAGGCAACCAATCAAGCACACTGTCAGAACCACCTCAAGCTAGTTAAGCTAACTCACTAAATCCAGTAGCTCTGGTAAATGCACCAATATCAATAAATTCAGCTTAACGTCACATTATATTCTATTCTCCTTGGTTTAATACACTTAGAATTTATTCCCACACATAGTCCATACTCCCCAGGTTTCAGCTGATATAAATTAACTAAATCACGCAATTCTCTTGGAATATATACTATCTCTTCACAAGTCAGATTTACATTTATACTCCTGTACATGGCGGGATCTGACTCTACCTACATGTCTAGAGGCAATAAAAAGTGGGTCTTGGTGGCCTTGGCAGAATAAAATACTCTCACAAGACAACAGGGTCAGGTGAGATTAAATAGAGTTTTCAAAGAAGTCGGAGAGACCGTCTCCCATCAATAATATTTGTTCCACAACTATGAGAAATATAATCGTCTTTTATAAGACAACCATAGAAATTCTCTGTCTCTCTGAGACTTAGGCAGAGAATTTAAAACCCTGAGCTTGTCATTTTCTTTTTGTTATTCCTCTAGTGAAGACTGAAAAAAGCCATCATCCAACAGCCCTTGTCCTCGTTATTACTACACAACAATCAAGTGCAGCTGTCACTTTGTCCCCCAAGGAACTTACTTTAACAGGAACTTTATTCCAAGTAACCATAGTTGATAATGTAGTGATTATGCCACTGCATGCCATAGACTAAGAGTATAGTTGACTCTTGAACAACGCAGGGGCACCAACCCTCCCCAGCAGTCAGAAATCCGCATATAAATTATATTCGGCCCTCTTTTGGGCCCTCTACATCCAAGGTTCCTCCATATTGGCAGCACCACAGCCACAGATTCAACCAACCGGGGATCACGTAGTACTGTAGTACTTACTATTGAAAAAAAATCCACATATAAGTGAAGCTACGCATTTCAAACCCATATTGTTAAAGGGCCAACTACATTTTGTTTTTCTTTGGAAAGGAGCTTAGCGCTACATTCAAGGCCAACGTGATAACAAAACCAATCCAAGAATCCCATTGTTTGTAATATGCTTAATAAGACTATTCCTATTAGAAACATTCTGTTCATGGGAGGAAGGAAGGAAGGGAGGGAGGGAGGAAGGAAGGAAGGGAGGAAGGAAGGAAAAAAGAAAGGGGGAAGGAGGGAAGAAGACAGAGAAATTACACCAAATATTTAAACATGATAACTGAAGGAAGAATCTACAACCCTTAGGATTAGGTGGAAAAAAGGGACGTGGTTGAGATTATCAAAACCTAGAGGCTCAGAAGAGGGATACTCATTAAGCTGACTGGAGCTTAGCCCTCTGAGGAGACAATACTTCCAGCTGCTGAAAAAATCTGAAAATCTCAGAGAAGGATGTCCATGGAACTGGGAAAGGGGCAACATCTGGCTACCAGCAATATCCCTGAGCACGTAAAATATAGCTGGTTCTGACAAAGCTAAAAGAAGCCAAAGACAAGAGTAAACCTCCAAAGTCAAGGCAACACTGACAAGACTAAATAAAAATAGGGGCTTCCCTGGTGGCGCAGTGCTTGAGAGTCCGCCTGCCGATGCAGGAGACGCGGGTTCGTGCCCCGTTTCGGGAGGATCCCGCGTGCCGCGGAGCGGCTGGGCCCGTGGGCCATGGCCGCTGGGCCTGCGCGTCCGGAGCCTGTGCTCCGCAGGTGGGAGAGGCCACAGCGGTGAGAGGCCCGCATAACGCAAGAAAAAAAATAAAAAATAAAAAAATAAGAAGGAAACCTTTATTGCCCCGCTCCTACCTTTTCCAATCTAGTGATAGAAATTAACAGGACCCAACAGGAAGTCAGCTGGCAAAAGAGTACAGAATGGTGTGTTTGGGGCTCAGAGTCAATAAGTAAACGATCGCCACAGATAGTGGTAAGTTTCTCAGTTCCTTCTGTTTCAAATGGGTTGGGTGGCTTCTGTGATGCCTTTTAACTTTGTATACATCTTTTCTATTCAGCATTTTACAATCCCATTCTTGTCTGTCACACCTGTGTCCAGGTCTCAGGCAGAACTATGCCTACAAGTCTTTTCCATACAACATTTATGAATGACCACAATTTAACTTGAATTTTCTTACCTCAGTTTTCTTGGTTTTGGCTGGTAGATATTAATACTCAGGTAGATCTGTTATCTCAACCGTCAAAATGTGTATCCTAAAGTATATGCTAAATAGAGTATGCAGATAAATACCACAAAAAAGCTAAAACAAGGCCAGAGGGGGGGCCAAGCTCATAGCATACCCTATAGAATGAGTCTTGGGATAATCAAAAAGCAAGATTATTGCATCTATAATGTATAATAACAGTAGTAAAAAACATATTGAGCTAAGGCACTATGTACTAGGCACTAAGTTATTTACATGTATTAATTCATCACATCCTTCTACCCTTTACAGTGGGAATTAATATTACCCCTATATTACAGATGAGGGAATTGAGAAACTAACCTCTACTAGTTTCATCTATACATTAAAACTGTAGTTATAATATATACATCTATAGCACATCTGTGTTTAGATAAATAGGTAGGTAGATAGTGTATGTGTGTATATTTAACTTTCTAGGTCCACCCAGATAAAGAACCCAACAGCTTGACAAACAATGGTGCATTGTGTGATGGATGTCAGACACAGAAAGAGCCTTTGGCAGTTTCTTTGGTCCATTTCCAGTGAAAATAGAGAGGAATGAACTTGCTGTAGACTCTGATTCCACAACTTTTAGAGGCTGGAGATAGTGGTGATCTGTCTGTGAGGCCTCTGTGTTTATCATTTCCCAGATGCCAGCAAGCAGACCAGGCCACCTGCCAGTATATGGTTAGCACATTTATGTCAACTGGTTTGTCAGCCAGGTACCATGGCACTTCCTAAGTTATGGCTTAAAATATAAAACCACAATGCAAAGCCAAGATAAGAGACCTCTCTATGTATCCCACACTAGTAGCTCTGTGAAAAAGTATGTGACAGGGCTTCCCTGGTGGTGCAGTGGTTGAGAGTCCGCCTGCCGATGCCGGGGACACGGGTTCGTGCCCCGGTCCATGAAGATTCCACATGCCGCGGAGCGGCTGCGCCCGTGAGCCATGGCCGCTGAGCCTGCGCGTCCGGGGCCTGGGCTCCGCAACGGGAGAGGCCACAACAGTGAGAGGCCCGCGTACTGTGAAAAAACAAAAAAAACAAACACACAAAAAAAGTATGTGACATATTTTGTGCACTGTAACTGGCATCCAGAGCAGCACTGTCCCTTCTGATCTAACGCGTCTCTCCTCCATCTGTTTTGAATTCATTTTCTGTAGACAAGAACAGAGAAGGTGAGAAAATGAAGGATATTTTGATATTTGTTAAGAGAGAATGAAGCCAAGTTTCCTCCAAAATCATTTTGGAGTCCTGTCTGGTGGGCAAAGGACACATGAAATCAATTAACCTTTAAGAGTGTAGTTTCCTTACTGGTAATTCTTAATTTCTAAAAATTGAGCTAAGAGGATTTTTTTTCAGTTAACCAGTCACCAAGTTAAACTATATATGCCTACAAAGACTAATGGAAAAGGATTATACCATTACCTTAAAATTCAATTTTATACTTCAAGTACATGATATAGTAACTGATACTTGCCTTCCCAATATAAACCACTTTTTAAAAAATTTATTTATTTATTTATTTATTTATTTATGGCTGTGTTGGGTCTTCGTTGCTGTGCACAGCCTTTCTCTACTTGCAGCGGGTGGGGGGCTACTCTTCATTGCAGTGTGTGGGCTTCTCATTGCAGTCGCTGCTCTCGTTGCAGAGCATGGGATCTAGGTGCGTGGGCTTCAGTAGTTGTGGCACATGGGCTTAGTTGTTGCTCCATGGTATATGGAATCTTCCCAGACCAGGGATCAAACCCATGTCCCCTGAATTGGGAGGCGGATTCTTAACCACTGCGCCACCAGGAAGTCCTAAACCACTTTTTTTAAGGGCAAAATATATGAAACAATTCTTTTCTAACATGGGCTGCAGACTGCACAGGACTTGACTCGAGAAAGAAAGGAAACAAATGAGATAAGTCCTAAAAATACCTGTTTTCTACCGGAGACAGGAGTGTATAAAAGCAAAGCTCAAGTAGATCACAGGATCTCACTGAATTGAAGAGATAATATTAGAGTTTGGAGACTCTAGGGCAAAGTGTCAGAAAGGAGAGAGATATACAGAGAAAGAACTCCAGAAATCTGCATAGGTGGCCCCTTGAGTCTTTGACAAAATATCCATTTCTGTATATGTGTGGTAAGACACCACTAAAACCAGGCAAAGAATAACTATGAGTGAAAGAACAACGAACCAGTAGCCGTAAGCTGAACAATTCCCAGAACTCATACAGGGCTGGGAGTCATCCAAGTTCTAACCAGCTGTGGTGGAAAAATCTCATTGAACAAGCAGGGCATTTAGAAGAGACTCAGAAGTATTAGGTCTAAACTATACTAGTGCAAGGCCACTGCAGACCTTCACTAAAAAACCTCAAAAGGGGTTTCCCTGGTGGCACAGTGGTTGAGAGTCTGCCTACTAATGCAGGGGACACGGGTTCAAGCCCTGGTCTGGGAAGATCCCACATGCCGCAGAGCAACTAGGCCCGTGAGCCACAACTACTGAGCCTGTGCGTCTGGAGCCTGTGCTCCACAACAAGAGAGGCCGCAATAGTGAGAGGCCCATGCACCACGATGAAGAGTGGCCCCTGCTTGCCACAACTAGAGAAAGCCCTTGCAGGGAAATGAAGACCCAACACAGCCAAAAATAAATTAATTAATTAATAAAATTAAATTAAATTAAAAACCTCAAAAGGATCAAGATCATCTGTAAGTAACTTAATTCTCTGCCCCAAAATAATCCAGTAATTTTTAAAAGAAGATACCAAAATCCATTTAACAATATGACAATTACAATGTCCAGTGTCCTATCAAAAATTACTAGCCCTGCACAACATTGTAAATCAACTATACTTCAATAAAAATTTTTTAAAAAATTACTAGCCCTGCTAAGAAGCAAGAAAATGGGACCTCTAGCTGGGGAGGAATGGGGGGTAAGTGGGGGACAGGGACAGTGGGGGTAGTTAGCCAATAGAAACACACACAGAAATTACAAAGATAACAGAATTCACGATTTTTAAAGTGATATTATACATATGTTCAAAGATTTCAAAGAAAATATAAACCAAAAAAATAGAGAAATTGAAGAAATAAAAGAGAACACAAATGGAATTTTTGGAGCTGAAAAACATATTATCTGAAATGAAAATTTACCGAATGAGATTAATGGCAGATTACACTAGAAAAGATCAGTGAACTTGGAGACATAAAAATAGAAACTATATGAAATAATGGCCAAAATTTTTCAAAATTTAATGAAAAATATAAGCTTACAGGTCCAAGAATAGTGATACAGCTTACACAGTGTAAACACAAAGAAAAATACATTAAGGCACATCATATTTAAATTTCTGAAAACTAGAAACAGAGAGGAAATATTAAACGTAACCAGAGGAAAAAAGACACACACTTGATATAGAAGAACAAAAATAAGAAAATCACTGACTTCATATCAGAAACAAAATAAGCCAAAGACAATTGAATGACATTTTTTTAAAGAACCAAAAGGAAGAAAAAAAAAAAGTAAATCTAGAATTCTATATCCATCAAAAATATTGTTCAAAATAAAAATAAAATGAAGACATTTTCAACAAAGATTGAGAGAATTTATGATCAGCAGACCTAAACTACAATAAATGTAAAAGGGAGTTTTTCAGGTTGAAGGAAAATGATAACAGAAGGAAATTCAGATCTACAAAAGGAACAAAAAAAGTCCAAGAATGCTAAGTATACAAATAAATACAAAAGAAGTTTATTTCATTTTTAGGGCTTCCCTGGTGGCGCAGTGGTTGAGAGTCCGCCTGCTGATGCAGGGGACACGGGTTCATGCCCCGGTCTGGGAAGATCCCACATGCGGCGGAGCGGCTGAGCCCATGAGCCATGGCCACTGAGCCTGCACGTCCGGAGCCTGTGCTCCACAACGGGAGAGGCCACAACAGTGAGAGGCCTGCAAAAAAAGAAAAAAAAAAAGAAGAAGTTTATTTCATTTTAAAATTTCTTCAAAAGTTAACATACAGTTTAAAACAAAAATGATAACAGTGTACTGTAAGATCTATAATACATGTACAAGTTTTATAGTTTTAGCTTCTATATCTAGTTTTCAGCACCTATTCTAGGTCCTTTGCTTTATAGCACTATAAGTTTTTTAAATACCCATCAATTTCTTTTAAAAAGCTTCCTAAGATTTTGAATCTATAGATTCATTTTAAAATCTTATAGATAATTCAAGGGAAAGTGATCTATTTACAAAAATTAAGTTTTTTGATCCATGAACCCGTATATCTCTCTATTTATTTAGGGCTTTAAAAATCTGTAATTTTTATTGTAGAGGTCTTAGATATTTTTCTTAAATTTATGGGTATTTTATGTTTTTTGATACTATTTGAATGGCACTGCTTTTGAGTTTATTTTGCAATTCTTCATTGTCCTAGTATACAGAATAGCAAATGGTTTTTCAAATATTAATCTTGTATCTTGTAATCTTGCTATATTCATCTATTAGTTATAATAATTTTTATCATAGATTCTTTAGGATTTTCAGTATGTACAATCATGTCATCTGTGAATAAAGTAACTTTTACTTTTTCCTTTCCAATCTGTAGGCCTTTTATTATCTTTTTATTGCCTTATTGAGCTCGCAAGGATCTCCATTACAACACTGAATGGAAGTGATGAGATCACACATCCTTGCCTTGGCCCCAGTATTAGGGTGAAAACATTCAGTCTGGCATTAAACATAACATTAGCTGTAGATTTTTTTTTTTGGTAGATGCCTTTTATTGTGTTGAGGAAGTTCCATCTACTCCTAGTTTGCTGAGGAAGTTAAAAAATACACGTGAATGGTTGCTGAATTTCTCCAATACTTTTTCACCATCTATCAGGATGGTTATACAGTTTTTCTCCTTGACTTCATTGATACGCTGTATTGCATTCATTACTTTCTAAGGGTAAACCAACTTGCATTCCTGAAATAATTCCCATTTAGTTATGATGTATTATCTTTTTCTATATTGCTGGATTCTATTTTGTAATATTTTATTGTTTATTGCATATATGTTAATGAAGGCTATCAGTATGTGTTATCTTTGTCTGATTTTAGTATCAGGGTAATACTTCTCTCTTCACCTGTTTTCGGAAATACTTTGTGTAAAGTTGATATTATTTCTTCTTTAAACATGTGCTAGAATTTACCACTGACACCAGCCAGATCTGGAGATTTCTTTGGGAAAACTTTTCAAATTCCAAATTTAATGTCTTTAAAAGAATGAGAGGTATTCAGATTTTAAATTTTTTTCTATGCCAGTTTTTGTCATTTATGCCTTTCAAAATATTTTTCTATTTCACTTAGGTTGTTCAATTTATTGGTATAAAGTAATATATAACGCATATAATATTCTTTTATCTTTTTAATTTCTGTGGGATCTATAGTGATGTCATATCATTCCTCATGTTGATAATTTGAATTTTTTTCTTGATAACTCTAGCTAGATGATCATAAATCTTTTCCAAATAAACAGCTTTGATTTCATTAATGTTCTCTATTTTTTTTCAACATCTTTATTGGAGTATAATTGCTTTACAATGATGTGTTAGTTTCTGCTTTATAACAAAGTGAACCAGCTATACATATACATACATCCACATATCTCCTCCCTCTTGCGTCTCCCTCCCACCTTCCCTATCCCACCCACCTTGGTGGTCACAAAGTACCAAACCAATTTCCCTGTACTATGTGGCTGCTTCCCACTAGCTATCTATTTTACATTTGGTACTGTATATATGTCCATGCCACTCTCTCACTTCGTCCTAGTTGACCCTTCCCCCTCCCCGTGTCCTCAAGTCCATTCTCTACATCTGTGTCATTATTCCTGTCCTGCCCCTAGGTTCTTCACAACCATTTCTTTCTTTTTTTTTTTAGATTCCATATATATGTGTTAACATACTGTATTTGTTTTTCTCTTTCTGACTTACTTCACTCTGTATGTCAGGCTCTAGGTCCATCCACCTCACTACAAATAACTCAGTTTTGTTTCTTTTTATGGTTGAGTAATATTCCATTGTATATATGTGCCACATCTTCTTTATCCATTCATCTGTCGATGGACACTTAGGTTGCTTCCATGTTCTGGCTATCGTAAAAAGAGCTGCAATGAACAATGTGGTACATGACTCTTTTTGAATTATGGTTTTCTCAGGCTATACGCCCAGTAGTGGGATTGCTGGGTCATATGGTAGCTCTAGTTTTAGTTTTTTAAGGAACCTCCATACTGTTCTTCATAGTGGCAGTATCAGTTTACATTCCCACCAACAATGCGGAAGGGTTCCCTATTCTCCACACCCTCTCCAGCATTTATTGTTTGTAGATTTTTTGATTATGGTCATTCTGACTGGTGTGAGGTGATACCTCATTGTAGTTTTGATTTGCATTTCTCTAATGATTAGTGATGTTGCGCATCCTTTCATGTGTTTGCTGGCAATCTGTATATCTTCTTTGGAGAAATGTCTGGTTAGGTCTTCTGCCCATTTTTGGATTGGGTTTTTTGTTCTTTTGATATTGAGCTGCATGAGCTGCTTGTATATTTTGGAGATTTAATCCTTTGTCAGTTGCTTTGTTGGCAAATATCTTCTCCCATTCTGAGGGTTGTCTTTTCATCTTGTTCATAGTTTCCTTTGCTGTGCAAAAGCTTTTGAGTTTCATTAGGTCCCATTTGTTTATTTTTGTTTTTATTTCCATTCCTCTAGAAGGTGGCTCAAAAACGATCTTGCTAAATCATCTTAAAACAACAAATATTTATTATCTCACACAGTCACTGTGGATTAGGAATCTAGGAATAGCTTAGCAGTGGTTTTGGCTCAGGCTCTAGTATGAGGTTGCAGTAAAGACATGGGCTAGGGCTTCAGCCATCTGAAAGTGTACCTTCAGTTCCTCACCACCTGGGCCTCTTCTTAACAATGTGACAGCTGAACTCCCCCAGAGTGAGTGACAGAATTGGGAGTGAGGGGGACTTCTCTATTGCTTTTCTGTTTTCTATTTCACTGATATCCACTCTTTGTTTTTGATTTCTTCTATCCACTTAGGGCTCAATTTAGCTTCTTGAGTAGGATCTTATTTATTTTAAAGCTTATTCTATCTTATGTAAGCATATAAAGCTGTATCCCTTTAAGCACTGCTGTGGCCACATTCTATACATTTTGACATGTGTGTTTTATCATTCAGTTTAAAACATTTTCAAATTTCCCTTGTGATTTCTTCTTTGACCCAGGGCTTATACGGATATGTTTTACAAAATTTCAAAAAAATGTGGGGATCCTCAAGCCATATTTTCGTTATTTATCTACAATTTATTTCCATTGTGATCAGAGAATATGCTTAATATGCTTTCAATTCTTCAAAATGCATTGTACATAGGTCAACTTTCCCTGAATTGATCTATATATTCGATGCAATTCCAATCAAAATCCCAGGAAGCTTTTTTAAAGAAATTAATAGGCTATTATTAAAACCTAGTGATGTAATGCAAAAGACCTAGAATAGTCAAACAAATTCTGAAAGGGAATCACAAACTTGGAAAACTTAAACTATCTGAATTTGAGACTGTCTATAAAGTTACAGAAATGGAGACAGTGTGGCATTTACATAAAAGGCATATAAATAAATGGAACAGAATAGACAGTTCAGAAACAGAACCAGACATAATCAAATGATTTTCAACAGAGGTAATTCAATAAGTAAAGGATAGTGTTTCCAACATAGTTCTAGAAAAATCAGATATCATATTTTAAAAATAAACCTTGACCCTTACCTCATGTAATACACAAAAATTAACTCAAAATTGATCATAGATAGAAGCTAAAACTAAAGACTTCTAGAAAAATACATGAGGGAAAATCTGTGTGACCATGGGATAGGTAAAAATATTTTTAGATAGAGCAAATTAGAATCACAAAACATCAAAGAAAAAAATATAAATTAAACTTAATCAAGATTGAAGACTTCTAGTCCAAAAACACCATTAAAGAATAAAGACAATCCCCTAAAGATGCTACCAGAAAACTGCTAGAGCTAATCAATGAATTTGGTAGATTAGCAGGATACAAAATTCGTGTAAAGAAATCTCTTGCATTCCTATACACTAATGATGAAAAATCTAAAAGAGAAATTAAGGAAACACTCCCATTTACCATTGCAACAAAAAGAATAAAATACCTAGGAATAAACCTACTTAAGGAGAAAAAAAACCTGTATGCAGAAAACTATAAGACACTGATGAAAGAAATTAAAGATGATGTAAACATATGGAGAGATATACCATGTTCTTGGATTGGAAGAATCAACATTGTGAAAATGACTCTACTACCCAAAGCAATCTACAGATTCAATGCAATCCCTATCAAACTACCAATGGCATTTGTCACAGAACTAGAACAAAAAATTTCACAATTTGTATGGAAACACAAAAGACCCCAAATAGCCAAAGCAATCTTGAGAACGAAAAACAGAGCTGGAGGAATCAGGCTCTCAGACTTTAGACTATACTACAAAGCTACATTAATCAAGACAGTATGGTACTGGCACATAAACAGAAATACAGATGAATGGAACAGGATAGAAGGCCCAGGGATAAACCCACGCACATATGGTCACCTTATCTTTGATAAAGGATGCAAGAATATAAAATGGAGAAAAGACAGCCTCTTCAATAAGTGGTGCTGAGAAAACTGGACAGCTACATGTAAAAGAATGAAATTAGAACACTTCCTAACACCATACACAAAAATAAACTCAAAATGGATTAAAGACCTAAATGCAAGGCAAGACACTATCAAACTCTTAGAGGAAAACATAGGCAGAACACTCTATGACATACATCACAGCAAGATTCTTTTTGACCCACCTCCTAGAGAAATGGAAATAAAAACAAAAATAAGCAAATGGAACCTATGGAAACTTAAAAGCTTTTGCACAGCAAAGGAAACCATAAACAAGATGAAAAAACAACCCTCAGAATGGGAGAAAATATTTGCAAACGAAGCAATTGACAAAGGACTAATCTCCAAAACATACAAGCAGCTCGTGCAGCTCAATATCAAAAAAACAAAAAACCCAATCCAAAAATTGGCAGAAGACCTAAACAGACATTTCTCCGAAGAAAATATACAGATTGCCAACAAACACATGAAAGGATGCTCAACATCACTAATCATTAGAGAAATGCAAATCAAAACTACAATGAGGTATCACCTCACACCAGTCAGAATGACCAAAATCAAAAAAATCTACAAACAATAAATGCTGGAGAGGGTGTGGAGAAAAGGGAACCCTTCCGCATTGTTGGTGGGAATGTAAACTGATACTGCCACTATGAAGAACAGTATGGAGGTTCCTTAAAGCACTAAATATAGAGCTACCATATGACCCAGCAATCCCACTACTGGGCATATACCCTGAGAAAACCATAATTCAAAAAGAGTCATGTACCACAATGTTCATTGCAGCACTATTTACAATAGCCAGAACATGGAAGCAACCTAAGTGTCCATCGACAGATGAATGGATAAAGAAGATGTGGCACATATATGCAATGGAATATTATTCAGCCATATGAAGAAATGAAATTATTTGTGAGTTATTTGTAGTGAGGTGGAATTGAATTATTTGTAGTGAGTTATTTGTAGTGAGTACAAGAGATATCTGTCATACAGAGTGACGTAAGTCAGGAAAACAAATACCATATGCTAACACATATATATGGAATCTAAAAAACAAAAAAAAATGGTTCTGATGAACCTAGGGCAGGACAGGAATAAAGACACAGATGTGGAGAATGGACTTGAGGACACAGGGAGTGGGAAGGGTAAGCTGGGACGAAGTGAGAGAGTAGCATTGACATATGCACACTACCAAATGTAAAATGGATAGCTAGTGTGAAGCAGCCTCATAGCACAGGGAGATCAGCTCAGTGCTTTGTGACCACCTAGAGGGGTGGGATAGGGAGGGTGGGAGGGAGATGCAAGAGGGAGGGGATATGGGGATATATGTATGCATATAGCTGATTCACTTTGTTATACAGCAAAAACTAACACAACATTGTAAAGCAATTATATTCCAATAAAGATGTTTAAAAAAATAAAATAGGTCTTCCCTAGTGGCGCAGTGGTTAAGAGTCCGCCTGCTGATGCAGGGGACACGGGTTCATGCCCCGGTCCGGGAAGATCCCACATGCCGCAGAGCGGCTGGGCCTGTTAGCCATGGCTGCTGAGCCTGCACGTCCGGAGCCTGTGCTCCACAACAGGAGACGCCACAACAGTGAAAGGCATGCGTACCACAAAAAAATAAATAAATAAAAATAAATAGGTCTTTCTAAATCTTAAAGAAAAAAAAGAAAGGCAATCCACAGACTTTTAGAAAATATTCCTAATACACATACCTAATAAAAGTCTTTTGTCGAGAATATTTAAAGAACTCTTACAATTAGATAGGAAGAAGACCAAAAAAATATTAATGGGCAGAAGATTTGAACAGACACTTCACAAAAGAAGATATACAAATATCCAATAAATGCATGAAATAATGCTCAACATCTTTGATCATCAGGAAAATGCATTTTAAACCTCTACACACCATTGAATTATCTAAAAATAAAGACGGACACCTTCAAGTTTGGTGAGAATTTGAGGCTGCTGGAACTCTCATATATTATTGCTGGGAATGCAGAATGGAACAGCCACTCTGGAAAACAGAATAACAGTTATAAATTTCAACATATGAATGTCCTTTATGACCCAGCAATCCCACTCCTAAATATTTATCTAAGAGAAATGAAAATGTATGACTCCAAAAAATTTGTACATGAATGGTTATAGCAACTTTAGTCATAATAGCCAGAAACTGTAAACAACCCAAATGTCTACAAACTGGAAAATGGATAAACAAATTGTAGTATATACATACAGTGGAATTCTGCTCAACAATAACGTTGATACATACAACAATGGATGAATCTCAAAAATATGCCAATGAAAGAGTACACACTGTAAGATTCCATGAAAATCTGGATCAGGCAAAACTAATGAATAATAACTGAAAGCAGATCAATGGTTGCCAGAGGTCAAGAATGACAGGGATTTAGTGCAAAGGAGCACAGAATTTGGAGAGTAATAGAAATATTCTGTGTCTTGATTGGAGTGGTTGTCGCAGTTGCATACATTTGTCAAAGTTTATTGAGCTGTACACTTTAAATGTGTGCATTTTATTGAATATAAATTATACCTCAATGAGGCATTTTATATACAAAAGAAATCAGATTTCACAAAATGACCAATGTATATTTTACCATTCAAACTAGTATACAAGATTTCGAGACCACAGAGCTTCCTAAAAGGCCTATTTCCAGTTGGACTGTCCTTCTTGTGATCCTTTTGTCTTGAGCAGTGCTGTACCTATGACAAATTGTATTTTCCAAAAACAGCAGCATCCCACAGACTATACTACAATATGACCTTGATATTCTTCCCATCAAAAAATGGGGCTTCCCAGGTGGCGCACTGGTTGGGAGTCCGCCTGCCGATGCAGGGGAGACGGGTTCGTGCCCCGGTCTGGGAGGATCCCGCGTGCCGCGGAGCGGCTGGGCCGGTGAGCCATGGCCGCTGAGCCTGCGCGTCCGGAGCCTGTGCTCCGCAACGGGAGAGGCCACAGCAGCGAGAGGCCCGCGTACCGCAAAAAAAAAAAAAAATGGGGTCTGTGTTCCCTCCCTTTACTTCTAAGTACACTTGGATGTGCTTAGAATCAATGGAAATGCAGCATAAGTGACACTGCATGCCTTCCAAAGCTTAGTTAGTAAGGGTGACATAACTTCCCCCTGACTCACTGGAGCAATAGTATTAGAACCCTGATCTACCATGTAACATTCCAACTCCCTGAGGCCACCATGCTGTGAGGAAGTCCAACTTATCCCAAGTGGAGACACCATATGGAGAAGCTCTGAGACTACATGGAGCGAGAGAGAAAGATCCCCAGCCAGACCCTAGCTCCTACAGGCACCTGCTGTTCCAGCTCCAGCCATCACTTAACTACACCCCTGGAGAGACCCCATGCCAGAACAACCTATCATAGCTCTTCCCAAATTTCTGACCCACAGAAACTGGTGTGATTTGATATGCAGAATCAGTAACTGGTACAATACCCCCAGCAACACCACACTTGACACAGTGCTCAAAATCAATGGAAGGAGGAGGTGTGGTATCATCACTCTTTTTAATAAACCTAGAACTATTCCCCTCCCTTCAGACTCACTGCTCCAATATAGAAATCAGCACACCTTTTACTTCAGAGCCTGGCAAAACATATGCAGTAAATGATGCCCTGTTACCCGAGAAAAGTGGCATTGAATTAATCACCAGTGAGACAGCCTGGCTCTTTTATAGGAGTGGTGACAGATAAACTGCTAAACCCACAAGCACAACATATTTCTCTTTTCTGCACCCTGGACTCCCTTGGAGGCTACTGGAAAAAGAATTTTACCAAAAGTAAGTGGGCAAGCAGGATTGCCCTAGGCTGAAGGGCCCTTCAGAAACATGGGCCTGTTGTTTCTTTCTCAGTGAAGGTTCATTATATACAGTATTATGCGAGACCTGGCACTAGACCAGGAACTGGCCTAAACAGACTTTGAAAAATAATTCCACCTCAAAACACATCCATCTTGCTGCATCGGCATGCTGACAAACAAGCTGAACTTCAGGGAGGCCTATGCACTGGTAGGCATAAGTCCCATCATGGCAGGTTATGGGCAAACTGCCTTTATGCTGATCAAAATCCATCCATTCATGTCTTCTTGGCAGCCACAGTGAAAGAACTTGAAGCAAACCGAAAATGTAGTCACAGACACACACACACAGACACACACACACACACACACACACACACATCTTTCTTCCTCATTAGTTGAGGAAAGGGTACAAATAGAAATTAAGTATGTGCATGTGTTTATTTTAAACTGGGTGTTTATTTTCCAGTTTCCATAGGAAATAAGTGAGCTAATATTATCTTCCAAAAGTAAGTAACTTTATGCAAAACTCCCTAAAATTGATTTCAGGCCAAGATTCCTGCT
>NW_006769677.1:5492627-5504585 GCF_000442215.2 Lipotes vexillifer
CTCTTCCGAAAGTTGAATCACAGGGTCTTTTCTATCCCTCTTGCCAGATCCTACTGCTTGAGACAAGAGATAAAATCTGATGGGAAAACAAAAATGTGAAGACCCATGGAGGTTTGACCCTGTCAGCTCCTCTTGGCTCTAGACACTTTATGCAGCCAATTAATATCCTTACTGCATCTTTTCTGGAATTATGTAAACCAGGAGGGCTGGAGTTTGTTTTTGTTTGTGTTTTTGTGAAGCCCTGTGAATTTTGTGTTGCTGTGCTTTTAATAGTACATATATTGCATTTGGGGGTTTTGTTTGCTTGCCTCAGTAAAGGACACTTGCTAAGATCCTTCTCACAAAGCACTCTCTTCTTCATCAACACCAGCAACAACCTTTTGACATCATCTGCCTAATTTTAAAAGAACCAGATACTTCAAACGTGTATGTAATGACCACTATGTTTTGTTTTGTTTTTTTATCACCAAAGGCTACATTTTCTAGGCAGCATCCTTTTTAGGAAATGCAGTAAACTCCTGACATTTTGAGGGGACAGGTCCAAAGACCTTCTCCAACCCCCAAATCTCAGACACAGGAATGTTTATTCAGGCCTCCGGCTCTGGGTCAAGAGTCCTGAATTTCCTCTGTATGTCATCACTCTAACCACATTTTGACCTGGATAAATGCATATAAATGGAGAAAACATAACCAACTACAGGCTGATACTCAGAAAAAGATTAAATTATTGAAGATAAGTATGAATGGAGACCTGAAAGGAATCCAAGCTTTCTGCTCTTAATAGGAATTAAGCTCATGTATACTAAAGATCAGTTGTTGAAAGGGGCGGAGTCAAGGTGGCATACGAGGAGGACGTGGAATTCACGTCTCCTCACAACTAGGGCACCTGCCAGGTACTGGTGGGGGACCACGGACACCTAAGGAAACTGGAGGACCCCCCAGCAACCGGGAAGGATGTGGGGCGTGGGGGGAGTGAAGGGGGAGAAGTGGAGGCAGGATGGGACTGGCGCCCCTGAGAGGCGGCTGGGGGAGTGAAAGGGATCCCACGCCGAAGGGGAAAATTGGGGAACCACTGGGAGTGCAGAGGATCCAAAGGGAGAATGGCCAGGTTTCCCCTGCCCACTTGGGCCCCCAGGAACCTTCTGAGATCCCGGGCCTGATCCTCTGCCCCCTGAGACCCCCTCCAGCCACACGGGTCCTGAGGAGTGGAAGGGAGGGAAGGGGGAGCAAAAGTAAAGTCTGGATCTCTGGGACCGGCACCCCTGAGGGGTGGCTGAGGGAAGGGAGGAGTTCCTAAGCCCAGCGGGACCCACCCACGGTTAGGGGTCCAGCAGTGATGGGGGAGACCCTGGGGGAAACGGTGGGGGAGGAGCGAGAAGGAACGGAAGAGGATGCGGCCAATGCCTTCCCTGTCCTCTTAGGCACCAGGGAGCCTGCTGGGCTCAGGCCTAATCCTCTGCCCTCGGAGGCTCCCTCCTGCCACTCAGAACCCGAGCCCTGCCCCTACACCCCCACCCAGGGCCCCACCTCTACACTCGGAGACCCCTCCAATGCGCTGAGACTAAACCCCACCCACACGCCCTCACTCAGGGCCCTACCTCCAAACTCTGAAACCCCACACTCCAGAGGCCCTCCTTTCCACCTGCTGCCTCTCCCCTTCCACGCAGGTCCTAAGCAGAGGCCCCGCCCCATGCCATAACGTCACCCCACCTAGGTCCTGACCCATGTTCAAATGTCACCCCCCCCCACCTGCCTAGGTCCCATCCCAATCTAAACCCCACCCCTGCCTAAGTTCCACACCCCACCTAAACTCCACCACCATGGCCAAGGCTTTTCTTTTTTTTCTTGTCTTTTTTCCTCTCTTAGATTGGGGTTCTGTCTTACCTTGTTGATTCACTGTTGCTGATTCTTTTGTATTTTTATTTTTCCTAAAAAATATTTTAGTTTTCTAATTTTATTTTATTCTTTATACTTTATTAGTGATCTCTCCTTCGGCTTGTTTCCCACCCCCCTTTACTTTTCTTTTTTCTGTTGTGGTTCTATTTTACCTTGTTGCAGTTGTTTCAATTATACTTTTATTTTTCCTAATATATTTTTTATTTTTCTAATTTTATTTTGTTTTTTATTTTTTGATATTGTACTGCTCCTTTTCTCTTTCTTTCTTCCCTTTTTTTTTTTTTTTTTTTAACCATGCCATAAAGCTTGCAGGATCTTGGTTCCCAGGCCAAAGGTCAGGCCTGAGCTCCTGTGGTGGGAGCTCCAAGTCCAAACTGCTGGACTAACAGAGAACCTCAGACCCCAGGGGATATCAATCAGAGTGAGGCCTCCCAGAGGTCCTCATTTCAGCATCAAGACCCAGCTCTATCCAACTGCCTGCAACTCCAGTGCTGGATATCTGAGGCCAAACAACCAGTAAGACAGGAATACAGCACCAACCAGCGCAAAAAAAAAATGAAACAACAAAAAAATTTGTTACAGATGAAGGAGCAAGGTAAAAACCTAAAAGACCAAATAAATGAAGACAAAATAGGCAACTGACCTGAAAAAGAATTCAGAGTAATGATAGTAAAGATGATCCAAAATCTTGGAAACAGAATGGAGAAAATACAAGAAACATTTAACAAGGATCTAGAAGAACTAAAGAGCAAACAAACAGTGATGAACAACACAATTACTGAAATTAAAAATACTCTACAAGGAATCAATAACAGAGTAACTGAGGCAGAAGAACGGATAAGTTACCTGGAAGATAAAATGGTGGAAATAACAGCCAGGGAGCAGAATAAATAAAAAAGAATGAAAAGAATTGAGGACAGTTTCAGAGACCTCTGGGACAACGTTAAATGCACCAACATAAGAATTATAGGGGTCCCAGAAAAAGAAGAGAGAAATAAAGGGTCAGAGAAAATATTTCAAGAGATTATAGTGGAAAACTTCCCTAACATGGGAAAGGAAATAGTCAATCAAGTCCAGGAAGCACAGAGAGCACCATATAGGGTAAACCCAAAGAGAAACACATGGAGACACATATTAATCAAACTATCAAAAATTAAATACAAAGAAAAAATATTACAAGCAGCAGGGGAGAGCAACAAATAACATACAAAGGAATCCCCATAAGGTTTACAGCTGATTTTTCAGCAGAAACTCTGCAAAACAGAAGGGAATGGCAGGACATATTTGAAGTGCTGAAAGGGAAGAAACTACAACCAAGATTACTCTACCCAGCAAGGATCTCATTCAGATTGGATGGAGAAAATAAAACCTTTACAGATAAGCAAAAGTTAAGATAATTCAGCACCACCAAACCAACTTTACAACAAATTATAAAGGAACTCCTTTAGACAGGAAACACAAGAAAAGGAAAAGACCTACACAAACAAACCCAAAACAAATAAGAAAATGGTAATAGGGGCATACATATTGATAATTAACTTAATTGTAAATGGATTAGATGCTCCAACCAGAAAACATAGACTGGCTGAATGGATACAGAAACAAGACCCGTACATACAGTGTCTACAAGAGACCCACTTCAGACCTAGGGACACATACAGACTGAAAGTGAGGGGATGGAAAAAGATATTCCATGCAAATGGAAATCAAAAGGAAGCTGGAGTAGCAATTCTCATATCAAACAAAACAGACTTTAAAATAAAGACTGTTACAAGAGACAAAGAAGCATGCTACATAATGATCAAGGGATCAATCAAACAAGAAGATATAACAATTGTAAATATGTCTGCACCCAACATAGGAGAACCTCAATACATGAGGCGACATAAGGCGACAGCTATATGCTCTCAGCTGTATGCTAACAGCCATAAAAGGGGAAATCAACACTAACACAATAATAGGGGGGGACTTTATCACCACAGTTTCACCAACGGACAGATCATCCAAAATGAAAATAAATAAGGAAACACAAGCTTAATGCCATGCTAAACAGATGAACTTAACTGACATTTACAAAACATTCCATCCAAAAACAACAGAATACATTTTCTTCTCAAGTGCTCATGGAACATTCTTCAGGATAGATCATATCTTGAGTCACAAATCAAGCCTTGGTATATTTAAGAAAATTGCAAGCATATCAAGTATCTTTTCTGGCCACAATGCTATGAAACTAGATATCAACTACAGGAAAAAAACTGTAAAAAAATACAAACATATGGAGGCTAAACAATATGCTACTAAATACCTAAGAGATCATTGAAGAAATCAGAGAAGAAATTAAAAAATACCTAGAAGCAAATGACAATGAAAACACAAAGACCCAAAACCTATGGGATGCAGCAAAAGCAGTTCGAAGAGGGAAGTGTATAGCAATACAATCCTACCTCAAGAAAGAAGAAACATCTCAAATAAACAACCTAACCTTACACCTAAACAATTAGAGAAAGAAGAACAAAAATACCCCAAAGTGGGCAGAAGGAAAGAAATCATAAAAATCAGATCAGAAATAAATGAAAAAGAAATAAAGGAAACAATAGCAAAGATCAATAAAACTAAAAGCTGGTTCTTTGAGAAGATAAACAAAATTGATAAACCATTAGCCAGACTCATCAAGAAGAAAAGGGAGAAGACTCAAATCAATAGAATTAGAAATGAAAAAGGAGAAGTAACAACTGACACTGCAGAAATACAAAGGATCATGAGAGATTACTACAAGCAACTCTGTGCCAATAAAATGGACAACCTGGAAGAAATGGACAAATTCTTAGAAATGCACAACGTTCCAAGACTGAACCAGGAAGAAATAGAAAATATAAAGAGACCATTCACAAGCATTGAAATTGAGACTGTGATTAAAAATCTTCCAAAAAACAAAAGCCCAGGACCAGATGGCTACACAGGTGAATTCTATCAAACATTTAGAGAAGAGCTCACACCTATCCTCCTCAAACTCTTCCAAAATTAGCACAGGGAGGAACACTCCCAAACTCATTCTACAAGGCCACCATCACCCTGATACCAAAACCAGACAAAGATGTCACAAAGAAAGAAAACTACAGGCCAATATCACTGATGAATATAGATGCAAAAATCCTCAACAAAATACTAGCAAACAGAATCCAACAGCACATTAAAAGGATCATACACCATGATCAAGTGGGGTTTATCCCAGGAATGCAAGAATTCTTCAATATATGCAAATCAATCAATGTGATACACCATATTAACAACTTGAAGGATAAAAACCACGTGACCATCTCAATAGATGCAGGAAAAGCTTTCGACAAAATTCAACACCTATTTATGATAAAAACTCTCCAGAAAGTAGGCAAAGAGGGAAACTACCTCAACATAATAAAGGTCATATATGACACACCCACAGCCAACATTGTTCTCAATGGTGAAAAACTGATACCATTTCCTCTAAGATCAGGAATAGGACAAGGTTGCCCACTCTCACCACTATTATTCAACATAGTTCTGGAAGTTTTAGCCACAGCAATCAGAGAAGAAAAAGAAATAAAAGGAATACAAATCAGAAAAGAAAAAGTAAAACTGTCACTGTTTGAAGATGACATGATGCTATACATAGAGAATCCTAAAGATGCTACCAGAAAACTACTGGAGCTAATCAATGAATTTGGTAAAGTACCGGGATACAAAATTTAATGCACAGAAATCTCTTGCATTCCTGTACACTAATGATGAAAAATCTGAAAGAGAAATTAAGGAAACACTCCCATTTACCATTGCAACAAAAAGAATAGAATACCTAGGAATAAACCTACCTAAGGAGACAAAAGACCTGTATGCAGAAAACTATAAGACATTGATGAAAGAAATTAAAGATGATACAAACAGATGGAGAGATATACCATGTTCTTGGATTGGAAGAATCAACACTGTGAAAATGACTCTACCACCCAAAGCAATCTACAGATTCAATGCAATCCCTATCAAACTACCAATGGCATTTATCACAGAACTAGAACAAAAAATTTCACAATTTGTATGGAAACACAAAAGACCCCGAATAGCCAAAGCAATCTTGAGAAAGAAAAACAGAGCTGGAAGAATCAGGCGCCTTGACTTCAGACTATACTACAAAGCTACATTAATCAAGACAGTATGGTACTGGCACATAAACAGAAATATAGATCAATGGAACAGGATAGAAAGCCTAGAGATAAACCCACACACATATGGTCACCTTATCTTTGAAAAAGGAGGCAAGAATATACAATGGAGGAAAACAGCCTCTTCAATAAGTGGTGCTGAGAAAACTGGACAGCTACATGTAAAAGAATGAAATTAGAACACTCCCTAACACCATACACAAAAATAAACTCAAAATGGATTAAAGACCTAAATGTAAGGCCAGACACTATCAAACTCTTAGAGGAAAACATAGGCAGAACACTCTATGACATACATCACAGCAAGATCCTTTTTGACCCACCTCCTAGAGAAATGGAAATAAAAACAAAAATAAACAAATGGGACCTAATTAAACTTTAAAGCTTTTGCACAGCTAAGGAAACTATAAACAAGATGAAAAGACAACCCTCAGAATGGGACAAAATATTTGCAAATGAAGCAACTGACAAAGGATTAATCTCCAAAATATACAAGCAGCTCATGCAGCTCAATATCAAAAAGACAAACAACCCAATCCAAAAATGGGCCAAAGACCTAAATAGACATTTCTCCAAAGAAGATATACAGATTGCCAACGAACACATGAAAGGATGCTCAACATCACTAATTATTAGAGAAATGCAAATCAAAACTACAATGAGGTATCACCTCACACTGGTCAGAACGGCCATCAACAAAAAATCTACAAACAATAAATACTGGAGAGGGTGTGGAGTAAAGGGAACCCTCTTGCACTGTTGGAGGGAATGTAAATTGATACTGCCACTATGGAGTACAGTATGGAGCTTCCTTAAAAAACTAAAAATAGAACTACCATACGACCCAGCAATCCCACTACTGGGCATAGACCCTGAGAAAACCATAATTCAAAAAGAGTCATGTACCACAATGTTCACTGCAGCTCTATTTACAATAGCCAGTGCATGGAAGCAACTTAATTGTCCATCGACAGGTGAGTGGATAAAGAAGATGTGGCACAAATATACAATGGAGTATTACTCAGCCATAAAAAGAAATGGAGTTATTTGTAGTGAGGTGGGTGGACCTAGAGACTGTCATACAGAGTGAAGTAAGTCAGAAAGAGAAAAACAAATACCATATGCTAACACATATATATGGAATCTAAAAAGAAAAAATGGTTCTGATGAACCTAGGAGCAGGACAGGAGTAAGGACACAGACGTAGAGAATGGACTTGAGGACACGGGGAGGGGAAAGGGTAAGCTGGGAGGAAGTAAGAGAGTAGCATTGACATATGCACACTACCAAATGTAAAATAGACAGCTAGTGGGAAGCAGCTGCATGGCACAGGGAGATCAGCTCAGTGCTTTGCGACCACCTAGAGGGGTGGGAGGGTAACATATGAGGGAGGGGATATGGGGATATACGTATGCATATAGTTGATTCACTTTGTTATACAGCAGAAACTAACACAATATTGTAAAGCAATTATACTCCAATAAAGATGTTAAAAAAAACCCATCAGTTGTTGGGACTTCCTTGGCAGTCCAGTGGTTAAGACTCCCTGCTTTCAATGCAGGGGCACAGGTTTGATCCCTCTCTGAGGAACTAGGATCCCATATGCTGCACAGTGCAGCCAAAAAAAAAAAAAGTTTAAGTAAATAAATAAATACATTATGTTTGTAAAATAAATAAATAAAGATCAGTTGTTGACATTCTTATGCTGACTACAGAAATATCATTAAGACTTTTTATCATTACAAAGTTTGTATTCTGTTGTTACTCAATATAGTCGCTGGATGAATTCTAGCCTTACTATAAATCTTAAAGCCTTTATGTGTCATTAGAACATAAATGTCAAAACACTGTAACATCACCCAAAAGACACACTTGTAAAGACTCTTAAACAAGCCAAAATAAGTATTCAGGAAAACATTCAAAAAAGTCCATTGATAATACAGAAAATTTGCATTCAACCAAAATGTCCAACAAAGGAAAACAATTAAGGAAATCATTGTTCATCCGGTCAATCAACTATAAGGCAAATTAAGATTATTAGTGTGTGATCATTACATTGTAGGTGCCACCAGCCCAAAGAGCCCTGGGTTCTTTAGAGAAAATTATTCCATTCACTCAGCTTAAGCCCCCATTCAGTAATAATCATCTTGGACAACTAAGCACTCCCTACTTGTGGGCACTGATTCTATTTTTCATTTATTCAGCAAGTTCCAGGATATTGATACTGGAATGCTAACCTCATGATTGAGTTTAGTCAAAAAATAATGCTATTGATAATAACAGCCAGCATCTTCAATGATTTACTTCAATGATTCCAACCCTTGGCTTGGAATCCCAACTCTGCCACTGGGTGTGTGACTTGGGGAAAGACAATGAACCTGTCGATTCTTTAGTTTCCTAATTTGTAAATAGAGTAGATAACACTTCCTGTTGTGAGGATAAAGTAAGATAACATATGTAAAGTACCTAGCATGTATATAAGGCTCTCTTGACAGGTATTATTGTTTTTCTTCTTACTTCAACATACGCCATTGTGTCTGCCTACCATTCAACAATTCACAAACATACAAAATCAAATGTAATTTACACACATAAGAAACATGCTGTTTATCTTCCTTAGATACTTATAATTCATGGTAGAAATTAAGTGGTCTCCTTTTCCAAGGTGGAATGTCAGCTAAGACCTGTATGCTCTACCTCTCCTCAAAACTGAGCCCTAAGGTTGTGTAAATCAATATATCATGTCATCACAAAAGAAGAAAGGATTATTCATAAAAGCCAATTACATTCTAGGCACTATTTGAGGCATATATATACTTTATCACATTGCTATCCCCATTTTAAAGATGAAGAAACAGAGGTTCAAAATGGTTGAATAACTTGTCCCAGATTCCAAAGAAGTAAATGACAGAATCAGGATTCATATTTGGATCTGCTCAATTTCAAAGACAGTACACTTTCCCTTATGTTCAGCTTCCAAGTTTTAGTTTCTTACCACAATGTCATGAACTATTGTTACAAGAAAATGAGACCACTGTTTACTATCTGTCATGGCTAGGTTTTAAATCAAGCCTAAGGATATAAAACTTATAACCTCTACATCTTAAGTAAAAGCCCACTTGAATTAAAACAAAACAATGGAAAATGCCTTAGTAATAATATTTGAAAAATCTTCAGAATGTGAGCTATCAACTTGCTTTGTTCAGTGGAATGTCCCTGCACAGAGCTGGATGGATGTCTGTGGGTGTCAGAGCGGTCAGTTTCGCCAGAGTAGAATACGTGAGTCTAAAGCTATGTGTTCTCTGTTCCTGATCAGCATGCCGTAAGTTCAACTCTGCTATAATTATCCTTTTTTACAGTTTGTAAACCTTCATCCCAACAGGATTATAGATTCTGACTAGGCTTAGTTTTAAATGGAAAAACAAATTTGTTTCATTCTTTCAGTATATGTCATGTAGGCAAAGAAAACTGTGGCTGGTATTACCTTTTCTAGTTCTACAATGCTCTGACAATGCACACTGCTCCAAGGAGCCACTACCCAAGGCTGGGCCCTGGAGGTGGTAGCCCTCTCCCTGTGCCACCATTGCCAGCCCCTGCCACAAGCCATGGGTAGTTCTTAACCCAGTACCTGGTACAGCATCTGGTACATAGTGGATGTTCAGTAAATATTTGTTCAATGAATAAATGAATGCAACTGTGTCTGCCCAAGCCAGCAAAGGAACTTAAAATCAGTCCTTCCTTATTCCTCATACTAAGATTGGTCTTTCTGTCTGTGCCTCCTGGCTACCAACTGAAACTTCCCAACTCACAGGCCAAAGGCAGTCTCAGGTTTTCACCTGCAAGGTCATGATACCTGTCTACCTCCCAGATCTTAAGAGGATCAAAATGGATGAGGTTGTCAGAAGCTTGGGAACCAAAGTGTATGCCCCATACCCTTCAGAATGGGACAGAAGGAATGTGTCTGATTTTCATCCTTGGCCGCACATTAAGATCATTTGAGAAGCTTTCAAATGACAGAAACCCACTGCAGTGAAATCAGAATCTCTGAAGATGGGCCATGACTAAGATGGGCCAAGATTATTTACATGTCCCCCTGGTAATTTGAAGGTGTAGCCAAGATTGAAGATCGCAAGACTGGAGAAGACCAAAAGGGGCAACATCAGCCCCACACAAGCAGGAAGAAGCATCTTGTTCTCTTCGAAGGGGAAGGTAAGAGGTCTGGAAATGCAACATGGAGCAGCAGCTACTGATGTTGACAAAATGCCCGTTCCCAGCCCTGTAGTCCTCACTGCTGCCCTTGGCCCACCTGCACCACCCCCTCCTACTCCTCCAAATTGTCCTGGAGCAGGCTATAGTCTCATCTTGGACTGGGCAATGGGAACCTGCTCAAGCATCCTCCTCTTTTAAAAGAGAATTAGCCTCTAGGTCCTGCCCTCTACCCACCATCCCAGCCCCAGTCCTCACAAACCCTGTTCTGTCTCCACCCTAGACCCACCCCTTCCTTAAAACTAGAGGCTCCTAGTTCACAAGCTCCAAATGAGTATGGATGGACTGTGCATAATCCCAGGGCACTGTAGAAGGGACCACATCTCAGTAAGTCCTAAAGGACTTACAAGCTGGAGGAGGGAGCATAAACAGAGACCCAAAACGTCAGAGCTCCTAATTTCCAAAATATTCAAACAGTTCATATGGTTCAATATCAAAAAAATAAACAATCCAAACAAAAACTTGGCAGAGGGCTTCCCTGGTGGCGCAGTGGCTAAGAGTCTGCCTGCCGATGCAGGGGACATGGGTTTGTGCCCCGGTCCAGGAAGATCCCATATGCCGCGGAGCAGCTGGGCCCGTGAGCCATGGCCGCTGAGCCTGCGCGTCCAGAGCCTGTGCTCCGCAACGGGAGAGGCCACAACAGTGAGAGGCCCGTGTACCGCTAAAAAAAAAAACAAAAAAAAAAAATTGGCAGAAAACCTAAATAGGCATTTCTCCAAAGAAGACATACAGATGGCCAACAGGCACATGAAAAGATGCTCAACATCACAAAGTATTAGAGAAATGCAAATCAAAACTATAATGAGGTATCACCTCACACCAGTCAGAATAGCCATCATCAAAAAATCTACAAACAGGGAGCTCTTTCCAAGATGGCGGAAGAGTAAGACGCAGAGATCACCTTCCTCCCCACAGATACACCAGAAATACATCTACACGTGGAGCAACTCCAACAGAACACCTACTGAACGCTGGCAGGAGACCTCAGACCTCCCAAAAGGCAAGAAACTCCCCACGTACCTGGGTAGGGCAAGAGAAAAAAGAATAAACAGAGACAAAAGGATAAGGACGGTACCTGCACCAGTGGGAGGGAGCCGTGAAGGAGGAAAGGTCTCCACACACTAGGAGCCCCTTCGCGGGCAGAGATTGCGGGAGGCGGAGCGGGGAGCTTCGGAGCCGCGGAGGACAGCACAGCAACAGGGGCGCGGAGGGCAAAGCGGAGAGATTCCCGCACAGAGGATCGGCGCCGACCGGCGCTCACCAGCCCGAGAGGCTCGTGTGCTCACCCGCCGGGGGCGGGCGGGGCTGCGAGCTGAGGCTCGGTTTCGGTTTCGGTCGGAGCTCAGGGAGAGGACTGGGGTTGGCGGCTTGAACATAGCCCGAAGGGGTTAGTGCGCCACGGCTAGCCGGGAGGGAGTCCGGGGAAAAGTCTGGACCTACCCAAGAGGCAAGAGACCTTTTCTTGCCTCTGTGTTTCCTGGTGCGCGAGGAGAGGGGTTTTAAGAGCGCTGCCTAAAGGAGCTCCAGAGACGGGCGCGAGCTGCGGCTAAAAGCTCGGAAACCAGAGACGGGCAGGAGACGCTAAGGCTGCTGCTGC
>NW_006769677.1:5507288-5545353 GCF_000442215.2 Lipotes vexillifer
CCCACCACCACCCCAGCCTCCCACTTTTCTTCCTAAGGAAAGCTCTAAAATAGAGTTTCAAAGGTTTCAACTCTCTTAACCAGTAGGCCCCCGAGATTCTGCCTTTTTGTGGGCACATGGCATTGACCTTATCTGCAGATCATCTCCGTGGATTATGTTTTCACTAGACATGCCCCTGGGGAAAAATATTGTCCAAAAAAAGGTCCTGTTCTAGACCCACCCAGAATGACATAATATTAAGTGTTTTCCATCTTCAACAGTGATACTCTTTTGAGAACTCACAGCCAGTTTGAATTTAGCTAAGTCCAATGTTTTCTTTCTCTTTTTGGTTCATAATTTCCCAGGGGCCTGCTACCTTCGTGCTTAGCTGAAAATGCAGCATTCTCCAGCAGAGAATGCTCTCTGGTATATTTAAAGCAATTAGGTCCCGGGACTTCCCTGGTGGTGCAGTGGTTCAGAATCCGCCTGCCAATGCAGGGGACACGGGTTCGAGCCCTGGTCCGGGAAGATCCCACATGCCGCAGAGCAGCTAAGCCCGTGCGCCACAGCTACTGAGCCTGAGCTCTAGAGCCTGCGAGCCAGAATTACTGAGCCCATGTGCCCCAACTACTGTAGCCCACGTGCCTAGAGCCCGTGCTCCGCAACAAGAGAAGCCACCACAATGAGAAGCCCGCGCATAGCAACGAAGAGTAGCCGCCGCTCGCCGCAACTAGAGAAAGCCGCGTGCAGCAACGAAGACCCAACGCAGCCAAAAATAAATAAACTAATTTAAAAAAAGAAAAAAAGCAATTAGGGCCCTGAATGAGAAGTTCAGTTATAGACAAAGATAAAAGATCAAATTTTAATTAGCTATGGAAATATTATTTTATTAAAGATAGAGTAATTATAAATTATTATAAAGTTATTTTATAAATTGAAAAGAAAAACAAAACCTTTCATTTTATGGGCTCTGTCTATATTTTGCCTTTACCTCATCATTTCACTTAATTCTCTCAAACACTGAGTTGAACGCTCTTATTCCTGTGTAAGGTATTTGCAATTGTGCTACAAATAGGTGACCAACTAGGGCTGAGGGGTTTCTTGGGATGTGGGACTGGCAGCTAAAAGTGGGCAAGTCCCAGGCAAACTGGGACAAATTGGTCACCCTAGAAACTACCCATCTATTTAGTAGCCTAAAACAGAATGATCATTTCTCACAGTTCTGTGGGCTGAATGGGTGGTGGTTCTGCTGTTTTCACCGGAACTCTCCATATGGCTGCTTGGCTGAGGCTGGATGGGATAAGATGTCTGGGGCCTCACCAGAGATGGCTGGCCCTCTTCCTCCATGGAATCTTTCATCACAGCACGGGGGCCTCAGGGTTCCACAGGGTAAGTGTGGAAGCTGCAGGGCCTCTTGAAACCATGCTCAAAAGTTAAGTATTGCCGCTTCGACCACATAGAGTGATGCAGACTCAGCGCCAGCCCAATTCAAGACATGAGAAAATAGACTTCAACTTTCAAAAAATCTTATTGAAAGATTCATTATTGATGAATTGGGAGATTGGGACTGACGTATATACACTAATATGTATAAAATGAATAAGTAATAAGAATTTGCTGTATAAAAAAATAAATAAAATTCAAAAATTCAAAAAAAAGGTAGAATATATACATTATGTGTAAGGAGTGAAAAAATATCACTAGAGATCTACATCATTAGAAGGATTAAGAGAATATAATAAACAACTTTGCTAAAAAATTTGATTACTTTCTTGAAATGGGCAAATTCCTTGAAGACAAAAACTCCAAAGCTCACTCAAGAAGGAGATTACTTGAATTAGCTCTATGTGTGTTAAATAAATTTAATTAATTAAAAAAAATCTTATTGAAAGATAGTGGACATACAATATTATGTTAGTTTCATGTGTACTACATAGAGATTTGACTTGCATACATTATGAAATGATCACACGAGAAATCTAGTAACCATCTGTCCACATACAAAGTTATGACAGTATTATTGACCATTATTGTGCTATACATTCCATCCTCAGGCTTATTTATTTTATAACTGGAGGTTTATACCTCTTAATCCTCTTCAGCTATTTCACCCACCCTCCCCTCTGGCAGCCATCCATTTATTCTCTGTATCTATGAGTCTGTTTTCATTTTGTTTAGTTTTTTAGATTCTGCATATAAGTGAGATCACATGTGGTATTTGTCTTTGTCTGACTTATTTAGTATAATGCCCTCTAGATTCATCCATGTTATTGCAAATGGTAAGGTTTCTTTTTTATGGCTGAGTAGTATTCCATTGCATTCCACACTTTTGATGGGAGGAGTTGCAGAGAATATGGTCATTTTTAGTCCATCACAATCCCCATCATATACATGAGATTCAGTAAATTTAAGTAACTTTTCCAAGACTACATAGCTCTTAAGTGGCAATTCGAGCCTTTGAACCCAGGTCTGTGTGTTTGAAAAACCCATGAGTTTTTCTGGGTTTGAGTCACCATGCCCTGGTGGGGTATAACTACAACATTCGATAATCCAGAGAGCAAATGGGTATTTTCCTGCAGTGCTGGTGTGGAGTGGTGGAGAACGGAGAAAGAGACATAGAAGCAGTGATCTGTGATGTCTGGATTACTGGCATCACAAGTTTGTCCAGTCTGTTTGGAGAATATATTTGCCTGATACTTGCCTGATTCTGTAAATATGTTCGGGCTCCTGCTGTTCTCCTGCCCCGTACTTGAGTACAAGCTTATTTCTAAAAGTAAATTCTTCAGTGGGACTCAGATATTCTATATTCTTGGCCTTGATGTTTCTCTTTCTCTTATGCATTGTAACATTCTTTTTCTACATAAGCCTTTGGATCATCTACAGTTTGAGAGTTTGAAAGACAGTTGTCCCAAGTCGGTTGTTTTCAAAGAGTGGGGGGTCCCTGAGTCCCTTTCAGGGAGTCCATGAGGTCAAAACTATTTTTATAATGCCAAGGTATTATTTGCTTTTCTCTGCTTTCATTCCATCTAGGGTGTAAAGTGGAGTTTTCCAGAAGCTAAGTAATGTGTGATACTGCAACAGATTTTAGTGGAAGCAGATATGAGAATTCCACTCCTTCCTACTAAGACATTAAAGGGACTTGAAAAAAAAAAACTAATGAAGTCTTCTCTTTTGTTCCTTTTTTTAAAAAAAGTTACTTTTTATTAAAAATGTATTTTTATGTTAGCATATTAAGAGTTTGCTGTGATTTTTAAATTAATACACAAATATTTTTAAAGTTTCTCATTTTGTTTCTCATAGTAATAAAATAAATTTTAACTTACTTTTAATTAAAAATTAATAATAGTCACAGAAGCTCTTTGGAGTCCTCAATTTAAGATAGAGTTCTGAAAGCAAAAAGTTTTCATTATTTTATTAGCTGCCATTTGCAAAGCTTGGGCAATTTGCTCTCTTTTAATCCTCCCAGCAAACCTATCAGGAAGGTACCCCATTAATCTCCTCCCAGAGGCATAAACTAGGGCTCAAAATCATTAGCCACACAGCTTGCATGCTGTGCAGCTAGAATTTGAAGCTAGTTCTATCTGACCCCAAAATCAAACTTGAAGGAATCAGTAACCTCCTTGCATGCAATATACCTGTTGCTTTCCTGGACAGAGAGGTTGAAGCAGAGGTCAAGAAGACTGGATGAATTATTTGAGATGGCTCAGGCAGCTAAAAGCCAAGACCTTCTGCTGTCTGTTCTACTCCTCATAGGGACTTGTCCTTTCAAATGGCAATTCCTTTTGTGAGAAAGGAATGCCTTCAAATTCAAATGATACTATGAACCTGGTGGAGGTCTGTTCCCCTTATAACAGGCATTTCTAATAGCACAGTATGCAGACTTTGCTGAGCACTCAACAAGGAAGAAACGTTTGTCCAGTTATCACATTCTAAACTGCCAAAATACATGTGCATTGCCTTAAGTTTTTCAATTATGTTACAGGTCAGCTTGTGCATTTTATCTGTTCGACTCTCTTTTGTAAAACAATTACAATGGTAAAAACAAAGAAACTATTGAGTACTTAACTATGCGTCGGTCACCGAGAGGAAGACTTGATACCAAGGTCTCTCTGAATCCTCACAAGAATACTCCCAGGCTGGCAGTGGGGTGTCCTACCTGCTTTACAGATAAGGAGATGGGCTTGCCGAGGGGAAGCTACTTGCCTGAGGTCACCCAGCTAGTAAGTAGGCGGTGAGTCAAGTATCAGACCCAGGTCCGGGTGGTTCCCAGGCTAAGATTCTTAACCAGCATGCATTGCAAGATCCTAAAAGGCAATGTCAATCTGTCTGTGGAAAGGAGTTCCCCAAAGTAAACTTGAAGTAGCCCAGGTAAATTAGGAAAGGGTCACAATTTTATGGTCAGAGATTTTAAGGAAAAACCAAGTGATGCAACCTCTTCATGTAATAAGAAAACAGATACAATTCTTTAATTTTGTCCTTAGCTTAACCCTTCACTAACATCCAGCAGCTCGGAGTGTACAGAGAAAGGCAGTAAATTCCTCATCTGTATCCCAGTGTGCCAACTGTTTTGGTTTTAATTGTGTCAGGTGTGTCTTCCTTCTGCCTGGAGGTCCTTCCTTAGGTTTGAAAATATCATGATCACATCAACAGTGTGAGAGGTGGTGGGAGAGCTGAGGTTCCACATGTGTCAACAACAGATGTGCACGTCTCCTGGAGCACTGGAAAAAAGAGTAATAGGAGTTCCCTTAGGGCTGTGCTCCACGTGCCCCAGGAGGGGATAAGGACGAAAGCCTCTGTAATTTATATTGACTGCTGAGGTAACCAGGTGCTTTCAGCAAGCATTCCAGTTGCAAATTTGGGTTTTAACAACCTTCCCAACAACCTCTGGGGAGGGAGGGAGACAAAGAGGGAAGAGATATGGGAACATATATATATGTATAACTGACTCACTCTGTTATAAAGCAGAAACTAACACACCATTGTAAAGCAATTATACCCCAATAAAGATGTTTAAAAAAAAAAAATCTACAAACAACAAATGCTGGAGTGGGTGTGGAGAAAAGGGAACCCTCCTACACTGTTGGTGGGAATGTAAATTGGTGCAGCCACTATGGAGAACAGTATGGAGCTTCCTTAAAAAGCTAAAAATAGAGTCACTATATGATCCAGCAATCCCACTGCTGGGTATATATCCAGAAAAGACAAAAATTAATTTGAAAAGATACATGCATCCCAGTGTTCATAGCAGCACTATTTACAATAGCCAAGACATGGGAACAAACTAAGTGTCCATCAACAGATGAGTGAGTAAAGAAGATGTGGTGTGTATGTGTGTACATATGTGTGTGTGTGTGTGTATATATATATATACACACACACACACATATATATACACACACACATATATATATAATGAAATAATACTCAGCCATAAAAAAGAATGAAATAATGCCATTTGCAGCCACACGAATGGACCTAGAAATTATCATACTAAGTGAAGTAAGTCAGAGAAAGACAAATATTATATGATATCACTTATATGTGGAATATAAAAAAATGATACAAGTGAACTTATTTCCAAACAGAAACAGACTCACAGACATAGAAAACAAAGTTATGGTTACCAAAGGGAGAGGTGGGGGTGAGGGATAAATTAGGAGCTTACTAACAGATACACACTACTGTATATAAAATAAACAACAAAGTCCTACTAGTAGAGCACAGGGAACTATATTCAATATCTTGTAATAAACTGTAATTGAAAAGAATCTGAAAAAGAAAAAAATGTATACATATATGTGTGTATGTATATATGTATATCTGAATCACTTTTCTGTACACCAGAAACTAACACAACATTGTAAATCAGCTACAGTTCAATTAAAAAGAAAAGTGTCAGAACTCCTTCTGTCCCCTGTGTCATGTGAGTCACTGATGCATCATGCTGGAAAAACATGCCTCTAATGTTGTGTAGAAAATATAAACGTACACACACACACACACACACACAATTTGGAGGCTAAAGCCCTAAGTTCACAGCCCAAATGTCTATAGACTAAATGTGTCTCCCAAAATTCATACGTTGAAGCACTAAAGCCCAGTGTGACTATATTTGGAGATGGGTCCTCTAAAGAAGTAACTAAGATTAAATGAGGTCAGAGGAGTGATGCCTTGGTCCAACAGGATTAGTGTCCTTATAAGAAGAAACAACAGAAAGCTCAATTCCTTTCTCTGCCTTGCGGGGACACAGCGAGAAGACTGCACGCCAGGAAGAGGGTTCTCATCAGGAACTGACGCTGCCAGACCTTAATCTGGGACTTCTGGCCTCCAGACCCATGAGAAAATAAATGTCTGTTGTTTAAGACACTCAGTCAATGGTATTTTGTTACTAATGCACCAACCTTAGACAGGTCACAACATCTCCAAGCCTCAGTTTCCTCATCAATAAAAGAGAGATAAATCCTATCTCTTCATAAACATCAAGTGAGGTAATGTATATTTTTAAGGGCTCTGCAAACAGTAGACTATTAAATAGGCATTAATCATCATTAATCTCCACCTCTGTGCTCTCATACTTTAATCCTTGTGCTAGCCAAGCATATACCACATTGCATTAGATTGAATTGTTTTTTCCTGTCTCCCTTGTAGACGGTGAAATCCTTTTGGCCAAGAGCCAAGTCTCATTCGTCTTTGTACATCCAATGCCAAGGCACACAGTCACTGCTCAAGAAATGACTGTGGAATGACCCACAGATGGCCTTAGATACCGTTTCTCTGTGTCCCATAATTTCTCCACACATTCTTCCATCACTTAACATCAGGTGTTGAAGTTATTAATTTTTGTGTTTTTCTTCCCCACTGGAGTATGAGCTTCCAGATGGTAGAGACCACGTAGAATAATTATTGTATCCCTAATGACTAGTACAATGCCTGGCACCTAGTAGGAAATCAGTAAATATTGATGGATAAAAGGGAAATAATGCATTTTTTTGAAGGATTTGCACTCTTGAATTTAAGAGCTCAAAGTTGCCCTGTATTCAATCCACCATCTGCAATGAAACCAACTAAATGCCCTTCATCCCACTCAGTCTGTGTTCAAAAGGCTCCTAAAAGGTCCCAGCTCATGCAGCTCTTTTATCCTAGTATAACCAGCAAAGAATCTGAATGCACTGTTTTATTGTACAAATCAATATCATCCCCCAGAGAACCAACACTAGTCATTTACACCATCAGCAGTTACTATGCAACCACCCTCCAAAGTTCATGCTGAAAGATCCAGGGCTAAGGTAGTGATTTTTTTCCCACATGGAAGGGACCATAAATTCTAAGGAAAACCACACCATTAATGCAGAGTCACTCAATCTTCTTACCAAAGGGAATTTAACCACATCAGAAAAGTATACTCTCTAGGTTTCCTAAGCTATGCATGTATAGCCTTTTATAAAGAAATGTGTACATTTGCTACTGGATCCCAAACACACACACTATATAAACACATATTATATATCAATGTATATCATTTATAAATATTCCTATATTTATAAATATTTATATATGTACATTAGAAAGAGAGTAAATACCATTTTTTTATGCCAAAGTAGTTTCAGGGAGTCAAATCACCCCATTTCTTTTTACAAAGTAAATATTTTAAATAAATTTCTATTTTCTAGGGGCCAAAAAAAAACTTTCAGAAAATATAGAAATATTTAAAGAGAAAATAAAGAAGCCATATCAAACAGCCTAGTTAAAACCACTGTCTAACAAGTATTAACTTGTAACATTCCAGATGTTTATATATAAGAATATTAAAAAACATTATATATATATTTATATGTTATCATTATATATAATGTTCTTATGTATGTAGAAACATCTGGAATATATATATTATATATTTAGTTAGAATATATTTTTTCTTACTAAAGTGGGAACATATTCTATGCATAGTTTGGATACCTCTTTTCCTTAAAACTTCACACCATTCCATGGATGTCTTTCCAAGTTAGCATATAGTTATAGCATTATTTTTAAGGCTGCATAATACGTCAAAATCTAGTTTAAATACATCAAAATTTCTATAATTATTTTCCTGTGGCGTCTTTCACTATTATAAATAATGTTGTGAAAAAGTCCTCATGCACACATCTTTGAAAACTCATCTGATTGCTTCAGTAAGTTAAATTCATGGATTAGATCAAAGATTATGCATTTATTTTAAGGCTCTTAGGTTATTTACAAGTACATTACCTAATCCTAGGCATTTATCCCCCAAACCAGGATTTTAGGTCAATATAAATTTAGTCACATCTTTGAAGAATTTTAAATATTTTAAAAATAATAATTCAAGATTTTCAAGGACATATTATGATAAAGATAACTTTGTCTCTCCTCTCATTTGACTGTATAACAATCCACTCTATGTCCTCCTGCCCTTTGCAGAACAAACAAAGCTGTCTTTGTTCACTAAGTTGGTATTTCTTACCTTCACTCCCTATAGCTCCTGCTCTTGATCATAACTGTTGTTGTCACCAGCTGCATTTTAGGATTGGCTGTTGATGGCTTTACCTAGGCTCACAGCTGAGCCTGGAGAATAGCTTCAGAAACCCCATGTAAGATCTGCAACAAGTTCATGATTCACGTGGCTATGAAAGTTGGTCCTAAAAACATTTCATTTGGAGTATATTGACAGTTGCCTTCCAAAAGACATGTTGACTTCTGTTCAAACTTCTTTCCTCTTTGTTGAAAACAGTTAAAAGACTAGTTTCCCCACTTTCAACCTTGGTTTGTTTTTCAAAGTTAACACACGAGGCTTCCGGGAAGATGGCGGAAGAGTAAGATGCGGAGATCACCTTCCTCCCCACAGATACACCAGAAATACATCTACACGTGGAACAACTCCTACAGAACACCTACTGAACGCTGGCAGAAGACCTCAGACCTCCCAAAAGGCAAGAAACCCCCCCACCCACACGTACCTGAGTAGGGCAAAAGAAAAAAGGAAAAACAGAGACAAAATAGGGACGGGACCTGCACCAGTGGGAGGGAGCTGTGAAGGAGGAAAGGTTTCCACACACTAGGAAGCCAGTTCGAAGGCAGAGACTGTGGGTGGCGGAGGGGGACGCTTCGGAGCCACGGAGGAGAGCGCGGCAACAGGGATGTGAAGGGCAAAGTGGAGCGATTCCCGCACAGAGGATCGGTGCCGACCAGCACTCACCAGCCCTAGAGGCTTGTCTGCTCACCCGCCGGGGCGGGCAGGGCTGGGAGTTGAGGCTCGGGCTTCTGTTGGAGCGCCGGGAGAGGACCGAGGTTGGCGGCGTGAACACAGCCTGCAGGGGGTTAGTGCGCCATGGCTAGCCGGGAGGGAGTCCGGGGAAAAGTCTGGACCTGCCGAAGAGGCAAGAGACTTTTTCTTCCCTCTGTTTCCTGGTGCACGAGGAGAGGGGATTAAGAGCGCTGCTTAAAGGAGCTCCAGAGACGGGCGCAAGCCGTGGCTAAAAGCGTGGACCCCAGAGACGGGCAGATGCTAAGGCTGCTGCTGCCGCCACCAAGAAGCCTGTGTGCGAGCACAGGTCACTATCCACACCTCCCTTCCGGGGAGCCTGTGCAGCCAGCCACTGCCAGGGTTCCGGGATCCAGGGACAACTCCCCCGGGAAAACACACGGCGCGCCTCAGGCTTGTGCAACGTCACGCCGGCCTCTGACACAGCAGGCTCGCCGCGCACTCCGTGCCCCTCCCTCCCCACGGCCTGAGTGAGCCAGAGCCCCTGAATCATTGGCTCCTTTAACCCCGTCCTGTCTGAGCGAAGAACAGACGCCCTTCGGCAACCTACACGCAGGGGCGGGGCCAAATCCAAAGCTGAGCCCCTGGGAGCTGTGCGAACAACGAAGAGAAAGTGAAATCTCTCCCAGCAGCCTCAGAAGCAGAGGAATAAAGCTCCACAATCAACTTGATGTACCCTGCATCTGTGGAACACATGAGTGGACAATGAATCATCCCAAATTGAGGAGGTGGCTTTTGAGAGCAAGATTTATGATTTTTTCCCCTTTTCCTCTTTTTGTGAGAGTGTATGTGTATGCTTCTGTGTGAGATTTTGTCTGTATAGCTTTCCTTCCACCATTTGTCCTAGGGTTCTATCTATCCATTTTTTGTTTGTTTTTGTTTTTTTTTAATTTTTGTTCTTTTTTTCCTAATAATTATTTTTTTATTTTAATAACTTTATTATATTTTATCTCACTTTATTACATTTTACTTTATCTTCTTTCTTTTCTTCCTTCCTTCCCTCCTTCCTCCCTTCCACCCTCCCTCCTTTCTTTTTCTTTCTTTCTTTCTTTCTTCTTCTACTACTAATTCTTTCTTTCTACTTTTTCTCCCTTTTATTCTGAGCCGTGTGGATGAAAGGCTCTTGGTGCTGCAGCCAGGAGTCAGTGCTGTGCCTCTGAGGTGGAAGAGCCAACTTCAGGACACTGCTCCACAAGAGACCTCCCAGCTCCACATAATATCAAATGGCGAAAATCTCCCAGAGATCTCCATCTCAACACCAGCACCCAGCTTCATGCAACGACCAGCAAGCTACAGTGCTGGACATCCTATGCCATACAGCTAGCAAGACAGGAACACAACCCCACCCATTAGCAGAGAGGCTGCCTAAAATCATAATAAGTCCACAGACACCCCAAAACACACCACCAGACGTGGACCTGCCCACCAGAAAGACAAGATCCAGCATCATCCACCAGAACACAGGCACTAGTCCCCTCCACCAGGAAGCCTACACAACCCACTGAACCAACCTTAGCCACTGGGGACAGACACCAGAAACACCGTGAACTACGAACCTGCAGCCTGCAAAAAGGAGACCCCAAACACAGAAGGTAAGCAAAATGAGAAGACAGAAAAACACACAGCAGATGAAGAAGCAAGATAAAAACCCACCAGACCTAACAAATGAAGAGCAAATAGGCAGTCTACCTGAAAAAGAATTCAGAATAATGATAGTAAAGATGATCCAAAATCTTGGAAATAGAATGGACAAAATGCAAGAAGCAGTTAACAAGGACCTAGAAGAAATAAAGATGAAACAGACAATGATGAACAACACAATAAATGAAATGAAAAATACTCTAGATGGGATCAATAGCAGAATAAATGAGGCAGAAGAACGGATAAGTGACCTGGAAGATAAAATAGTGGAAATAACTACTGCAGAGCAGAATAAAGAAAAAAGAATGAAAAGAACTGAGGACAGTCTCAGAGACCTCTGGGACAACATTAAACGCACCAACATTCGAATTATAGGGGTTCCAGAAGAAGAAGAGAAAAAGAAAGGGACTGAGAAAATATTTGAAGAGATTATAGTTGAAAACTTCCCTAATATGGGAAAGGAAATCGTTAATCAAGTCCAGGAAGCACAGAGAGTCCCATACAGGATAAATTCAAGGAGAAATACGCCAAGACACATATTAATCAAACTGTCAAAAACTAAATACAAAGAAAGCATATTAAAAGCAGCAAGGGAAAAACAACAAATAACACACAAGGGAATCCCCATAAGGTTAACAGCTGATCTCTCAGCAGAAACTCTACAAGCCAGAAGGGAGTGGCAGGACATACTGAAAGTGATGAAGGAGAAAAACCTGCAACCAAGATTACTCTACCCAGCAAGGATCTCATTCAGATTTGATGGAGAAATTAAAACCTTTACAGACAAGCAAAAGCTGAGAGAGTTCAGCACCACCAAACCAGCTTTACAACAAATGCTAAAGGAACTTCTCTAGACAAAAACACAAGAGAAGGAAAAGTCCTATAATAACGAACCCAAAACAATTTAGAAAATGGGAATAGGAACATACATATCGATAATTACCTTAAATGTAAATGGACTAAATGCTCCCACCAAAAGACACAGATTGGCTGAATGGATACAAAAACAAGACCCATATATATGCTGTCTACAAGAGACCCACTTCAGACCTAGAGACACATACAGACTGAAAGTAAGGGGATGGAAAAAGATATTCCATGCAAATGGAAACCAAAAGAAAGCTGGAGTAGCAATTCTCATATCAGACAAAATAGACTTTAAAATAAGGACTATCAGAAGAGACAAAGAAGGACACTACATAATGATTAAGGGATCGATCCAAGAAGAAGATATAACAATTGTAAATATTTATGCACCCAACATAGGAGCACCTCAATACATAAGGCAAAAACTAGCAGCCATAAAAGGGGAAATCGACAGTAACACATTCATAGTAGGGGACTTCAACACCCCACTTTCACCAATGGACAGATCATCCAAAATGAAAATAAATAAGGAAACACAAGCTTTAAATGATACATTAAACAAGATGGACTTAATTGATATTTATAGGACACTCCATCCAAAAACAACAGAATACACATTTTTCTCAAGTGCTCATGGAACATTCTCCAGGATAGATCATATCTTGGGTCACAAATCAAGCCTTGGTAAATTTAAGAAAATTGAAATTGTATCAAGTATCTTTTCCGACCACAACGCCATGAGACTAGATATCAATTATAGGAAAAGATCTGTAAAAAATACAAACACATGGAGGCTAAACAATACACTACTTAATAACGAAGTGATCACTGAAGAAATCAAAGAGGAAATTAAAAAATACCTAGAAACAAATGACAATGGAGATACAACGACCCAAAACCTATGGGATGCAGCAAAAGCAGTTCTAAGAGGGAAGTTTATAGCAATACAAGCCCACCTTAAGAAGCAGGAAACATCTCGAATAAACAACCTAACCTTGCACCTCAAGCAATTAGAGAAAGAAGAACAAAAAAACCCCAGAGTTAGCAGAAGGAAAGAAATCATAAAAATCAGATCAGAAATAAATGAAAAAGAAATGAAGGAAACAATAGCAAAGATCAATAAAACTAAAAGCTGGTTCTTTGAGAAGATAAACAAAATTGATAAACCATTAGCCAGACTCATCAAGAAAAAAAGGGAGAAGACTCAAATCAATAGAATTAGAAATGAAAAAGGAGAAGTAACAACTGACACTGCAGAAATAAAAAAAATCATGAGGGATTACTACAAGCAACTCTATGCCAATAAAATGGACAATCTGGAAGAAATGGACAAATTCTTAGAAATGCACAAACTGCCAAGACTGAATCAGGAAGAAATAGAAAATATGAACAGACCAATCACAAGCACTGAAATTGAAACTGTGATTAAAAATCTTCCAACAAACAAAAGCCCAGGACCAGATGGCTTCACAGGCGAATTCTATCAAACATTTAGAGAAGAGCTAACACCTATCCTTCTCAAACTCTTCCAAAATATAGCAGAGGGAGGAACACTCCCAAACTCATTCTACGAGGCCACCATCACCTTGATACCAAAACCAGACAAGGATGTCACAAAGAAAGAAAACTACAGGCCAATATCACTGATGAACATAGATGCAAAAATCCTCAACAAAATACTAGCAAACAGAATCCAACAGCACATTAAAAGGATCATACACCATGATCAAGTGGGGTTTATTCCAGGAATGCAAGGATTCTTCAATATACGCAAATCTATCAATGTGATTAACCATATTAACAAATTGAAGGAGAAAAACCATATGATCATCTCAATAGATGCAGAGAAAGCTTTTGACAAAATTCAACACCCATTTATGATAAAAACCCTGCAGAAAGTAGGTGTAGAGGGAACTTTCCTCAATATAATAAAGGCCGTATATGACAAGCCCACAGCCAACATCATCCTCAATGGCGAAAAACTGAAAGCATTTCCACTAAGGTCAGGAACAAGACAAGGTTGCCCACTCTCACCACTCTTATTCAACATAGTTTTGGAAGTTTTAGCCACAGCAATCAGAGAAGAAAAGGAAATAAAAGGAATCCAAATCGGAAAAGAAGAAGTAAAGCTGTCACTGTTTGCAGATGACATGATACTATACATAGAGAATCCTAAAGATGCTACCAGAAAACTACTAGAGCTAATCAATGAATTTGGTAAAGTAGCAGGATACAAAATTAATGCACAGAAATCTCTGGCATTCCTATATACTAATGATGAAAAATCTGAAAGTGAAATCAAGAAAACACTCCCATTTACCACTGCAACAAAAAGAATAAAATATCTAGAGAATAAACCTACCTATGGAGACAAAAGACCTGTATGCAGAAAATTATAAGACACTGGTGAAAGAAATTAAAGATGATACAAATAGATGGAGAGATATACCATGTTCTTGGATTGGAAGAATCAACATTGTGAAAATGACTCTACTAACAAAGAAATCTACAGATTCAATGCAATCCCCATCAAACTACCACTGGTATTTTTCACGGAACTAGAACAAAAAATTTCACAATGTGTATGGAAACACAAAGGACCCCGAATAGCCAAAGCAATCTTGAGAACGAAAAATGGAGCTGGAGGAATCAGGCTCCCGGACTTCAGACTATACTACAAAGCTACAGTAATCAAGACAGTATGGTACTGGCACAAAAACAAAAAGATAGATCAATGGAACAGGATAGAAAGCCCAGAAATAAACCCACGCACATATGGTCACCTAATCTTTGATAAAGGAGTCAGGAATGTACAGTGGAGAAAGGACAGCCTCTTCAATAAGTGGTGCTAGGAAAACTGGACAGGTACATGTAAAAGTATGAGATTAGATCACTCCCTAACACCATACACAAAAATAAGCTCAAAATGGATTAAAGACCTAAATGTAAGGCCAGACACTATCAAACTCTTAGTGGAAAACATACGCAGAACACTCTATGACATAAATCACAGCAAGATCCCTTTTGACCCACCTCCTAGAGAAATGGCAATAAAACCAAAAATAAACAAATGGGACCTAATGAAACTCAAAAGCTTTTGCACAGCTAGGAAACCATAAATAAGACCAAAAGACAACCCTCAGAATGGGAGAAAATATTTGCAAATGAAGCAACTGACAAAGGATTAATCTCCAAAATTTATAAGCAGCTCATGCAGCTCAATAACAAAAAAACAATAACCAAAAATGGGCAGAAGACCTAAACAGACATTTCTCCAAGGAAGATATACAGACTGCCAACAACCAACAAACACATGAAAGAATGCTCAACATCATTAATCATTAGAGAAATGCAAATCAAAACTACAATGAGATATCATCTCACACCAGTCAGAATGGCCATCATCAAAAAATCTAGAAACAATAAATGCTGGAGAGGGTGTGGAGAAAAGGGAACACTCTTGCACTGCTGGTGGGAATGTGAATTGGTTCAGCCACTATGGAGAACAGTATGGAGGTTCCTTAAAAAACTACAAATAGAACTACCATATGACCCAGCAATCCCACTACTAGGTATATACCCTGAGGAAACCAGAATTCAGAAAGAGTCATGTACCAAAATGTTCATTGCAGCTCTATTTACAATAGCCCGGAGATGGAAACAACCTAAGTGCCCGTCGTCGGATGAATGGATAAAGAAGATGTGGCACATATATACAATGGAATATTACTCAGCCATAAAAAGAAACGAAATTGAGCTATTTGTAATGAGGTGGATAGATCTAGAGTCTGTCATACAGAGTGAAGTAAGTCAGAAAGAGAAGGACAAATACCGTATGCTAACACATATATATGGAATTTAAGAAAAAAAAATGTCATGAAGAACCTTGGGGTAAGACAGGAATAAAGACACAGACCTACTAGAGAATGGACTTGAGGATATAGGGAGGGGGAAGGGTGAGCTGTGACAGGGCGAGAGAGAGGCATGGACATATATACACTACCAAACGTAAGGTAGATAGCTAGTAGGAAGCAGCCGCATAGCACAGGGAGATCAGCTTGGTGCTTTGTGACCGCCTGGAGGGGTGGGATAAGGAGGGTGGGAGGGAGGGAGACGCAAGAGGGAAGAGATATCAGAACATATGTATATGTATAACTGATTCACTTTGTTATAAAAAATAAATAAATAAATAAATAAATATCCATTAAAAAAAAAAAGTCAACACACACCCATCTGCCAGAATAATCTTCGTAAGTATGCAACTCTGATCATTCTAGATCTTGTTCAAAAACATTAAGGCCTCCTACACTCATAAAATACAAGTTCCTAAGAGTGACGTTCAAGGTCTCTCCACTCCCACCCCATACTAATCTTACTCCTGTACCAGACTATTTGCCATTCTGTGCACACAACCTATTTCTATCCAAATCATTTGCCCACACTGCTCCTATTGCCCTGTACTTTCCATTTTCAAGTACAATTGTACATTGCCCCCAAAATCTATCCATTCTTCAAAGTTTCTTTCTTATGTCACCTCCTTTAAGAAATCATTCCCAGGGCTTCCTTGGTGGTGGTGCAGTGGTTGAGAGTCTGCCTGCCGATGCAGGGGACACAGGTTCATGCCCTGGTCCGGGAAGATCCCACATGCCGCGGAGTGGCTAGGCCCGTGAGCCATGGCCGCTGAGCCTGCGCATCCGGAGCCTGTGCTCTGCAACGGAAGAGGCCACAACAGTGAGAGTCCCACGTACCACACACACACAAAAAAGGAATCATCCCCATTTCCTCCAGTCAAAATATTGATAGAATCTCCCCATCTAAAAAAATGATACAAATGAACTTATTTACAAAACAGAAACAGACTCACAGACTTAGAAGAAAAACTTATGGTTACCAAAGGGGAAAGGGGGTGGGGGAGGGATAAAGTAGGAGGTTGACACTACTGTATATAAAATAAATAATCAACAAGGACCTACTGTATAGCACAGGGAACTCTACTCAATACTCTGTAGAGCACAGGGAACTCTACTCAATACTCTGTAATAACCTATATGAGAAAAGAATCTGAAAAAGAATAAGTATACATATATGTATAACCGAATCACTTTGCTGTACACCTGAAACTAACACAACACTGCAAATAAACTACAGTCCAATATAATTTAAAAATTTTTTTAATAAAATAAAATAAATAGAATCTCCCCCAAGGAAACAGAATGAAGAAACATCCAAAGTATCCAGGACCAGAAAGCAAAGATCCAGATCCACACTTGCTAATAACATCTAAAAGTTCACTATCTTGGAACTAATACACAGTATTCCACTGCATTAAAGTCATTCTCAAACAGCAGAAACTAAAAATATCAAATGAAATGAAATTGAGCCCAAGAGAGGATATTAAGACTCTACAAGATTTATTCTCACTCCCTTCCTTCTTCTCCTAATAACACTCAACAGTGCCTGGTTTAAAAGGTAGGGACAGGGCTTCCCTGGTGGCGCAGTGCTTGAGAGTCCGCCTGCCGATGCAGGAGACGCGGGTTCGTGCCCCGTTTCGGGAGGATCCCACATGCCGCGGAGCGGCTGGGCCCGTGAGCCATGGCCGCTGAGCCTGCGCGTCCGGAGCCTGTGCTCCGCAAATGGGAGGGGCCACAACAGTGAGAGGCCCGCATAACGCAAGGAAAAAAATAAAAAAATAAAAAAAAGGTAGGGACAGAGCTTTAACAATTCCCAGGTGCCAGAGCCCTCACTTCTATGCACTTCCCAGATCCCCTCCTTGTTCCTTTTCCCCACTGAATCCTGAGAAACTTAATATACAAAGAGATGATGGCCAGACTCTACATAAAAGCAGAACTGTGACCCACCACCTGCAGCAGCCAACCCAGTTAGACAACCTACCGTCTGCAGTAACCAGTCCAGAAGCCAAAAAATAACCATTGTAACCATCAATCCAAAATGGCCAAGGGTTGATTACTAATTGACAGTTTCTCTAATTTTTGCTCCCACTTCTAACTTAGGACCAACCAGAGAAAGCCAAATATGGCCCCCTAACTAGTCACAGAGGATGTCCCACTTCTAGTTAGCCCACCTAAATTTCCCCATGCCAACAGGGCTTACCTAAAGCATTCCTTTTTTTCCCCACTATAAAGCTTTTCCATTCCTCCGCCTGTTTCTTTGAGTCTCTGCCAAAAGCAAATGGTGGTGACTGACTCCCTTGTTATAGGCAGCAAGCTCTGAATAAATTGCCTTTGCCTATTCTCATTCGGATAGGCTTTATCTATTGATATTTCCACAACCTCAATTCAAGCCCTGGTGCTGAGAGGTGATTCAAAGTTTTCTAATAAACACCCTTCACGTTCTTGATTCAAACCACAGTTGGTAGATTATTGTAACCAAAAGTTAGTCCTTTTTCATTTGAGATGTCAGGGCCCAGAGGCAAGTGTGGCAACCCAGAGGGCTCTAGACCACAGAAGACTAGACCCCTGGCTGGGAACCCAGAGTCCCCTCTTGGCTCTGCCATTAACTTGCTTCATGATTTCAGGTTTGTCTTTATGTTTCAATTCCTCCTCTATAAAATGGGAACAAATCCTATGCTCATTCACAGGCTTAGTGCAAGAACAAGAAAAAATACAATATTAGGACTGTGCTTTGAAATGGTTACTAATTATGAAATGTAAGATGTTATCATGGACACATGCAGCCCTTCTTTCAACACGCCCTGTTGTCTCAGACATGGGAGAGATCAAATAGGGATAAAAAAGGGAGGTAAAAAAACTGGCTCAAGGCACATTAGCTGGCTGAGTGAGGAAGCACAAGCCAGCCAGCGGCTGGAGCTGGTTCCCAGTCATGTTATTCTATGCTTTCAAACTCCTACACACACCCCATCCTCCGCCAAAATACATAAACCTCTTTGAATTACACTCCTTCTCTTACAGGAGCAATTGACTACAGTTGGATGTGATTTCCCTTTGTTTGTTTTAATTTATGGACGACCAGGAATGCTGCTCCACCTCCTTTCTTTCAAACACCCACCACTCCTCCATCAGAGAACCTCTTCTGGGGTCTTCGTTTTCTGGTAAATTTTTTTGATAAGAATAGTTGTGGTTAGAGGCTGCTCCAAGCAAAGCCCCAGGCCCTAAGGCTCATTAAGGACTTTCCCGAACTCAGCCTAAGGCAGTAAATCACCAGTTCTAGGAAGAGTAGGTTGGGTGAGAGGGTGACTGGAGAGCCCTTTAGCTGGCTTCAGGAAGGAAGGCTACCTGGGCCTCATTCCAGGATGACAGCCCCCATAGAGGACAAGAGTTTGAGGAATATAAGAGGGAAGAAACCGAGACCTGTAAACACACTTTTCATCTCTCAGCCAGCACCTGTTATTTTGCAAGTAAGCAAGGCAAGAAGAGAACAAATGTTACTCACACATTGCTCAGGAAAGCATCTCAGCTTAGAGTTTCTCACTTAAAATCCCCAAGAATGACTCTATCACCCTCCATGTAGAAGGCAGGTCTTGACTAAAGTACCCCCTAGAAGGCAAATTACAAGATAACACCTCAATCCTAAGTAGAACAATGAAACTACTTTTGTTTTTTTCCTGATTCCGATATCAGTAGAGAACTGTACTTCTAAGACTAGCATTTCCCAAAGTTGTTAATATGCATACATCCAACATCAAAAGAGAGAGAGTGTGTGAGTTTAGGAAAAGTTGATTACTTCCCTCTCTTGGAGCATCACAGTGCATATTAGCTTGCTAAATGCTCTGAGATATCCTGCACTGAACAAATGCGTTTATCTAAAATACAGCATTTTGCAAGTTTGCTTGATCCCAGAATCCCTTTTTGTTAGGTGTGACCCCTATTAATATTCTGCAGAAAACATTGCTCTCAAAAAAGAAAAGCCTGCATTTGGCCACTTAGATTCTATTTGGCTTGAAGAAAAAGGCAAATTTGCCTCTAAAGTAAATCTTCTCGATGTATGATTTCTCACTAGAGTAATGCTGACTTTCACATGAACCCCAGTCCCTGGATCAGGAACAAGTGGTGGTTACTCTCAACTTTTCTCCCTGCCCCCAGTCCCACCTTCCACCACCTCTCAGCTCTCTTCTACCACATCTCCCTAGTGAAGGCAAGCTGATCATTTCCTAGAGTCCACGTGGCAGACAGCAAAACAATTAAAATGGATACCAGCCAAAGAAATCTGTGAAGCAGATGATAACGTCAAATATACATTCAGAGCATTTTTATGTGGTTCTTAAATGGAAAGAAAGATTTCTCTTCTTTCAATCCTTCTGTTCATAATTTTTAACAAATGGGCTTCTTGGAATAAGCAAATTTAGAGATGGAAGGGAAAGATCTGTATATGGAACTTGAGTTTTAATTAAAGAGAGCATCCCCAAGAAAAAGTGCCAGGAAATTTGCACTGAGGAGACCCAACTGAGGAACACTTTTAGTTTATCCATGGAAAATTGTGCACAACGTATTATTACGTGAAAAGGCAAATTACAAAACTGCATATACAGAGTGATTCATTTTTGTAAATGCAGCAGATTCGGTGTTTGTTGAAAGAATAAATATGCATAAAAAGAAGACTATAAGAGTTTATACCAAATTGACGGTAGTTAGCTCCAAGTGGAAAATTTTTATTTTTTTTTGCTTATCTATTTTTTCAAAAATATTTTTAACAATAAAATAATATTTTAGAACTGCTCTAATCTACGACTCATGTTATCTGTGGAAAAATATCTAAGGATGAAGGAAGCAGTTTCCCTCATGGGCACATGCCTGCTTCCTAGCAGGAAGTCCAGTCTTTTTTTGGAATTACTTTCCCCAATCTGTCCAAAGAATTTCCAAGGCTGTAACCCAAATGTCTACTAGTTGGTAGGTCCTTGGATTCCTTGGGAGCCACAAAGAAAAGGGTGGGGTGTCACACGTAGGATCATGGCTTCGGCCTGCCCTCTTCTGTCCTGCCCTGTTAACCACTGTAGCTCTATCATCCACAGGCCACTACCCACTCAAGGCCAACTGGTTTCCTCTAAACTGCCAAGCTTGGCTGTTTTTCTCCCTCTCCAGACTTCTGGGAAACATCTGCTTCCCATAAGAACTCCTACAGAAGGGATTCCCACACAGAACTGTTGAGTTCCTCTGGTTCTCTCCTCCGTATCACAGGCCATTCTCCATAGGGTGGGCAGGCACCGCAGGGTTTGAAAGGGGGCCTGGTGGTGATGCAGGAATATTTAGGGAGGAAAGGCCACGTCTGGGCTGATAATCACTTCACCTCTGAACTCTAAGATTTAGGCCTTGATGCTCAGCTTGGCCCAAACTGCCAAAATTCTTCCACACACAGAGTGATTTTTTTTTTTAACAGAGTTTTGCCTCTCTCTTCACTCTGGCTTCCTGCAGACTCCCTAAGTACATCAGAAAACTCAATACATATCAAAACTCCAAAAATGGACAGAGTTCACATGTTTTTCCCAGCAAGATTCTTGGGCTCCCAGCAATCAAAAAAAATATGGTTAAATCTCATTCCCTGAATAGGCCACAATAGTTGAGACGTTAAGAAATGCCCCCCACCTTTTGAAAACCGTTAGAAGATCGATCAGCCCCAAACACAAAGATAATAAGCGCAGTACTGCTAATTCCACAGGCCAGCCTGACCCAGTCTTACCTCTGACATGGCCGTAATGCCTGTCATATAAGTGACCATTTGAAGTAAAAGATTTTTACTCAAAATTCCCACTAAGGGCCAGGAGGAGCCTTAGTAATCTCCTCTAACCTCCCTATGTTACAGATGAGAAAACAGGCTCGTGGTCATTCCAGCCAGATATTAGTGGTAAAACAGACGGGATTCTAAGCCCCCCAATTTCTAATTCAGTGAAACAGAATAGCAAACCCCCAATATTGAAAAATAACATAGTAATAGTGATGTATACATAATTAAAAACAGTTAATCAGCTCAGATCCAAGCTCTATACTAGTTCGTATTTTTGTTTTTCTTTGACAAATATCGTCCTCTTTAGTCCTTGATATTACCCTCTTTTTACAGATAAATACATTGAGGCTGAGAGAAGTAACTTTCCCAGAATCATACAGTTTAGACATGGTAGAGCCAGAATTCCAGCTCAAGTCGTTCTGACCCCAAACCCCATGATTTTTTTCTACTACACTAAACTGATCTCATGAAAACCAGGGAAGGCAGAGTAGATGAAAGCTCCTATATTTAAACATAAAGTGGTGATTTATCAAATGGATTTGCAAAGAAAATAAACCTCCGTAAGTGTATTGAGAGGTCCCGAATCCTCACATTAAAAACCAGTTCCAAATAAACCAGTGACCTGAAGTCACTGAGAAGTCTCAATGGACTTCTCGAAACTACTGTGATCTCTTCATCGATACGTGGAAGAGAGAGTTATATGAAGAATAAGATTATTATTCTAATCAGGTAACTTTGGGGAAAACATAGTGAAATGCCTATGTGTTGTAGGGGCATTGCAAATATCAAACAGCAACTCATAAAGAAAAATAAAATGTTTTAACCAATAAGTTAATCTTTAATTCCTAAAAACAACTAGAATGTGAGAAAGCACCAATTAATTATGATTTTATAAAAATTTAGACTGAAGAAAGATTATCATATTTTTGCAAACTTCTCTGGTGCACACATACTTTTCAAACTGCCAGATGTGTGCTTTAAAAAAATAATGGAGAAAAGCTTAACACTTCCCAACACTTGTTGGCTGGAAAGCACATGAATAGATTGTATGTGTGTATAGTGGTTGTGTCAACCCATACGTGAGTAAAGATTTTGTTCTTACTAAATGAGTTGGTTGAGATAAATATGATTTATTTGAGTGGGTGCATGTCAATGTTGCTCTGAGTGAACAAAAAACAAAGCCCCCCAAATGACAAAAAAGCAGATGCACCTTCTCTTGCTGGAAGTAAGAGAATCTTCTTCCATCTCATCCAGTCCACACATGAAGTGAAATATACAGCTCAGAGAGAGAGACAAAGAGAGACTATGTGGACACCATCGATATTCTCCTTGCTACCACACCTTTTCCTTTCCTCCTCTTTTCTAAGAGCATTTTCTAAGTAAATTAGTGATAGGCTTAAAATATAGAAAGTTTAAAGAATACAGAAATAAAAAACAACATCATTCAGAGATAATCACAGTGAACATTTGGTTGTAGTTTCTATTTAGAATACACTGTGTATAACTTTTATTCTATTTTTATCAGTATACCTTGTATGTTTTCCCCACATTTAGATATATTCTACAAAAAGATGATTTTTTAATAATAGTATTAACAATTGTATAGCACAGGGAACTATATTCAATATCCTGTGATAAACCATAATGGAACAGAATATGAAAAAGAATCTATATATATGTATAACTAAATCACTTTGCTGTACAGCAGAAATTAACACATTGTAAATCAACTATACTTCAACAAAATAAATTTTTTAAAAATGAAAAATATAACATATTATCATTTGGATGTCTAACAATTTATTAAGCCACTTTGCTATTATTCGATATTTAGGTTGTTTGTAATGTTTTGCTGTTATAAATATAAAGATGTATTAAATACTCTTATATGTACATTTTAATCTACATCTGGAGTGATCTCCTTAAAATTAATTTTGAAAGTACCAAAAGTAGAATTATTGGGTCAGAGTTCTATTTTTAAATTTTTTCTTCTTTTTTACTCAACTAATACTTTCTTTTTTAAAAGATCCAAATAATATTGAGATATATAAAAGGAAAAAGAAAAGTCCCCCTTGCTGCCCACCTACTCCCATTCTCATTCCTAGATGACTATTTCAGTCTTGAGTTGAGGTCATTCTGCTATTTATACCTTCTGTTGAACATTTTTCTTACAATCCTACTTTCTATATTCATAAAATCTCTCATTCTCTGATTTACTACTTTCTTATAGCTGCCTATTCTTTTTTTTATAAAAAGGTGGTTTTGGTGGTTTTTTTCCATAGAAAATGGAATTTGGTGGGTTTTTTCCATAGAAAATGGAATTCTTTTAAGGATGGAATTCTTTTTGGTTCTCTGAATTTCGTGTCTCTTCTAGAGTCCACTGATCTGTTTAATCATCTTGGTATTCGTCTTGACATTGGTTTTGCCCTTACAGCTGGTATTCCTGGATTTCCCACTCATCTCTATGAATGAAGGCTTGGGAAGCTTTATTTGGGTAGCTTTGCTGTTGCAGAGATCTCACCCCACCTCCACCCCAAATTGCCTGAATGGGAGGATTGAGTGTAGGCTCTCTAGAAGGCTCCAAGATTCTAACAAGGAGCCCTCCCTAGGCAGCAGTTCATGCATGTGTTCATTCAGATCCCAGTGTTTTAACCTGGAATCTATGCCCCCTCCCCCCCCCACCCCTGTGACCTATGGCTCAGTGACAGAGAGTTTGTGGGCACAACTGGCCCCTGTTCAGTAATAATGACCAGCCTATTGCCACATAGTCCCTAAATGTTCTTTGTTCTCTTAAAATTTCTCAGGATCTGCTCTTAGCTCCCTGGCCATTTTCTCTGTGTACTTCAGGCTGGGATTTTCTCAACCCTTATCAGTTCAATCCTTGTTACTCTCCATCTTCCAGGAAATTCTTCACGATTTCTGATATGTTGATATTGCCCTTTCTTGTTTTCCTTGACCATGGTGGGTCTAGTCTTTAGTGAATATATTTTTTCTTTCTTTTCAAAGGATTTAGGAGGGGGGTAGAGGTGGTCAAGCATGCCTAAACCACCACATAGATCCAATACATCATACCTTTTCTCTATTGTAAGAATGATATTATTTTACACTTGATTTTATTCCCTATCAAAACAATCATCATCTTTCATATTAAAGCAGTTGTCTCAGAAATGTGTTGGATACAAGTACCAGAAAGTGCTGATCCAAACTGACTGTAGACGTAAAGAGACTGCATTGATCCTCATTACTGAAAGTTTCAGAGGTCATGTGAACTTCAGATGGGGCTTGATGTAACAGTTCCACACTGATACCAAACACTGCCTGTTTAAATGTCATCATCCTAAGGTTTCATCCTCTGATTGGAAGATGGATGCCAAGGGTTTCCAGAGAGACTTACTTTCTTGTTAACATCCAGCAGGAAAAGAGTGTCTTGTCAGACAGGCTTTTTGAAATTTCAAGATTTCTTTCCCAAAGGCCCCTAGCAAATGTCTCTCCACAGCTCATTGGACCAAAATAGGTCACATGAGTCAGTCATTGTGATCAGGGGGAAAGAATGTGCTGATTTTAAACCAAAAAGGGCACACTCCAGATCTGAAGTTGATTGAGGTTATCTGTCCCAGAAACGGAGGTATGTATGAGATGGGGGGCTTGGAAGATGGGGATGGGTAAATTCTGAACAGAAATTAGACCCTATTACAAAAAAGAATGGGGATAATAAGCTAAAATAGCATATGGCCACCACAGTCATGAAATAACATGAATATCTACCTAAGAAAAAGCCATCCAAGAGAAAGTAGCAGCACATTTGCATTCCGGAGCTGAGAATCTGCTTCTCCCCGGGTTATGGTTACATTTGCCCGTTACGTAAATTTTTATTTTCAAACCCATTTTATATAATAATGTATATATTATCTCAAGGACCTCTCCTAGGAACTTTCAAAAAACATTATATGATTTTTGTATTTCATGTGAACGATTTTTAAGTTAAAATATTTGCAAAGAATTTTCTAAACTAAAAATTCTGAGGACACAGTTCTCTACAGGACTGCCCTCGGTGAAGACACCCATCATTAGCTTGGGGGCCCCCAAGGCCACTCTCATTTCAGACCAGCTGGCTGCAAACCTGGGGCACCCACAGACTTCCTTGGGTTTAATAATCCACTAGAATGAATCACAGAACTCAGGAAACACTATACTTACTGTTTTATTATAGCAAAAGGATAGAAATCAGAACCAGCCAAAGGAAGAGCTGCATAGGAATAAGGTTTCTGAAAGGGTTCCAAATGTGAAGCTTCTGTCATCCTCAGGGATGTGTTACCCTCCTGACATTGAAGTGTGACAATACGGAAAGGATACTGCCAACCAGGGAAGCTCACCTGAGCTTTAGTGTCCAGAGATTTTATTGGGGTTTCATTACATAGGCATGTTTGAATCATTGGCCATATGTCTCCATCTCCATCTCCCTCCCCTACGCAGAGGTTAGGCTGTTGTGAAGGTTGGGCTGAAGTCCCAACCTTCTAATCATACAGTTGGTCTTTTGGGGTGACCAGCCCCCAGCCTAAGTCACCTCATTATCATAAACTACTAGGTGTCATCTGAGGGTCCCACCCCTAGTAACAAAGACACATATCACTCTAGAGATTCCAAGGGTTTAGAGGTTACCTCCCAGGATCCAGAAGCCAGCCAACTATTTATTACACACAGTTCATGTAGATCAGTATATTACTAAAGTTGCATTAAATAGATTTTATTACTATACTGAATATTTTTAATAAGGAAAACATCCATTCTTTTGCCATTTAACAAATAAGATAAAATCCTTAAGTTAATTATATAACATAAAATATGATTCTCAACAAATAGATTTTAAAATGACTTTAAAAACATTCAAAATGATTTCTAAAATACTGTGTTTGAATTAGGGTCTAAATATTTATGAAACTATAGATTAAATTTACCTATGTTCTGGCATCAAAAACTGTTATTTGACCCAATGTTCAAAATTCTTATATTTCATGTTTTTAAAAATTTAAGATTTTATTTTTTTTAAAGACATAAGAAAGAAGACTTTCAAGTACTATTTAGAAACATTTCTCTGAAAATAATTCATTGCAGGGTATTTAACCTTTATTCTCAATATATGAAAAGTCAATAAGTTTTAATCACCAATGTATTTTCTGTTTTTTAACTCTGGAGTTTTTAAATTAATTGTGGGGTTTCTATTATAATGTTGACAAACATGGTGATTCATTAATTTAATTCATTACTTTATTCTAACATGGAATTTCATGCTATCAATGGTAGAAAATAAAAATGAATTATTAATTAAAGGACTGTGGTACAGATTCAGCCATCTATTCTTTTATAAATTGATTGAACTACCAATTGCACTCTTTGTTAATACCTTATTTTCCTTGCTTTGAAGGATTTCTTTTTTTACATCAATCTATTGAAATATAATTTAAATACTGTAAACCCATTTAAAGTTTAGAATTGATGAATTTTGACAACTGTATATGCACACTAAAACACCACTGAAATCAAAATATAAAACATTTCCAACACCTTCGAAAGATTCTTCCTTCTCTTCACCCCGTCCTCCCCAATACACTTTTCATTACTATAGATTTGTTTGCCTTTTCTAGAATTTTATATATATATGGAATCATACAATATGCATTCTTGTGTCTGGCTTCCTTCATTCACCATGACTTGATATTCATCCATGTTATTACATCTATCAGGAGTTCATTCTTTTTATTTATTTATTTATTTGTTTGTTTGTTTGTTTGTTTATCTGGCTGCATCAGCTATTAGTTGTGGCATGCAGGCTTTCAAGCGTGTGGGCTTAGTTGCCCCACGGCATGTGGGATCTTAGTTCTCTGACCAGGGATCAAACCCGTGTCCCCTGCATTGTAAGTAGGATTCTTAAACACTGGACCACCAGGGAAGTCCCTGGAGTTCATTCTTTTTAATTGCTGAGTAATTTTTCATCATATTGATATATCACATTTTGTTTTCCAAACATTGGTGGACACTGGGGTTGGGTTCAGCTTTGGATGATCATGAATAATGATGCTGTGAACATTTGTGTGCAAATCTTTTTGTGCATATAAGTTTTTATTTCTCTTGGATAAATGCCTAGGAGAGTTATTTGGTTTGTAAGTCAGTATACGTTTACCTTTTTAAAGAACTGTGTACTTGGGGACTTCCTTGGTGGCGCAGTGCTTTAGAATCTGCCTGCCAACACAGGGTACACGGATTTGATCCCTTGTCCGGGAAGATCCCACATGCCATGGAGCAACTAAGCCCTTGAGCCACAGCTACTGAGCCTGATCTCTAAAGTCTGTGAGCCACAACTACTGAGTCCCCGTGCCACAACTACTGAAGCCCACGCGCCTAGAGCCCGTGCTCTGCAACGAGAAGCGACTGCAATGAGAAGCCCACACACCACAACGAAGAGTAGCCCCCACTTGCTGAAAGTAAAAAAAGCCCGAGTGCAGTAATGAAGGTCCAATGCAGCCAAAAAAACAAAAAAGAACTGCGTACTCTTCCAAAATAGTTGAACCATTTTATATTTATATGTGCAAATCTTTTGCTCATTTTTAAAACTGAGTTGTGCATCTTATTATTCAGTTGCAAGGTGAAATCTGTATATATTCTGGAACTGAATCAGATATATGCACTGTCAGATATACGCGTTGAAAATATTTTCTCCTATTCCATGGCTTGCGTTTTTATTTTCTTAATGGTGTCTGTGGATGAGCAAAAGTTTTTCATTTTAACGAAATCCAACTTACCATTTTTTTTCTTTTGTGGTTTGTGCTTCATGTGTTCTGAGAAATTCTTGTCTACCCAAAGTCAGAGAATTTTCTCCCACGTTTTCTCTTAAAATTTTTATAGTATTGGTTTTTACAGTTATGTCTATTTTTAATTTTGAGTTAATTTTGTGTATGGAGAAAACAAGGGTTGATGCTTTCTTTTTTCATAGGGAGATTAGTTACTCCAGCACCATTTGTTGAAAATCAGTTAAACATACATATGTAGGACTATTTCTGGACTCTATTCCCCACTCTTGAGCTATTTTATTTCTATTGACCTTATATGCCTATCTTTTCACAAATATCATAATGTTAATTACTTTAACTTTATAGTAAGTCTTAATATCAGGTAGTATAAGTTCTTGAACTTTTTTTTTTTTTAATTTGCTTTGGTTCTTTTAGGTCATTTGCATTTCTATGTAAATTTTAAAATCAGTGCTTCAATTTCTGCAAAAAAAAACCTTTTGTATTATCCTTTTTATATAAAGTTTGACTGAATTTACTAAATCTTTTCAAGGATTTTTGCAGTTAGGTTTATGAGGGATAATGGTCTGGATTGTTTTTTCTTTATTCTCTTTGTCAGGTTTTTGGTGTCGGGGTTATGCTGGCCTCAAAAACTGAGCTGGAACAGGTTCTCTTTTCCTTTATTCTCTAAAAGAGTTTGGGTTATTATTCCTTTGAATATTCCATAGAATTCGCCAGTGAAACAATCCGAGCCTGAAGTTTTTTCATCGTATAAAGGTTTTTGATAATGAATTCAATTTTATTCTTAAAGAGGCTGTTCAAATTTTGTTTCATCTTACATCAATTTTAGTTTTATTTTTCAAGGAATTTGTCTGTTTCACCTAAAGTATCTAATTTTTTGCCATACATTTGTTCAGAATATTCTCTTATTATCACTTTAATATTTATAATATCTACAGTGATAAATCCTCTTTTTTTCCCAGAACTGGTGATTTATGTTCTTTTTCTTCATCTGTTAGGAGTTTATCCATCTTGTTGACCTTTTCAAAGAACCTTACCTTTGGATCATTTGTTTCTGTTTTGTTGATATTTGCTTTTGTCTTTATCATTTTGTTCCTTTTACATACTTTGGATTTACTTTGCTGTTCTTTTTCTAGTGTTTTCAGGTGGTACCTTACATCATACTATTTTTTCTTTCCTACTCTGGGCATTTAAAACCATAAATTTCCCTCTAAGCACTTCTTTAGCTGCATCTCACAAATTTTGATATACAGTACTTGCCTTATCACTGAGTTAAAAATATATTCTAATTTATTTTGTGACTTCTTCTTCGAACAATTAATATTTTAAAATTCATTTTTAATTGCAAAATATTTGGGATTCACCCAGATATCTTTTTTTTTTTTTTTTTGCGGTACTTGGGCCTCTCACTGTTGTGGCCTCTCCCGTTGCGGAGCACAGGCTCCGGACGCGCAGGCTCAGCGGCCATGGCTCACGGGCCCAGCCGCTCCGCGGCACATGGGATCTTCCCGGACCGGGGCACGAACCCGTGTCCCCTGCATCTGCAGGCAGACTCTCAACCACTGCGCCACCAGGGAAGCCCATCACACAGGTATCTTAATGTTACTGGTTTCTAATTAATTTTATTGTGGTCAGAGAATATATCTGTACTATTTCAGTCCTTGTGAATTTATTAAGGCTTGTTGTATGGCCCCAATATGATACACATTGGTGAATAAACCATCTACAATAAAACTAATGTGTATTGTACACTAAAATAAATGTTTATTTTGCAGTTGTTGAGTGAGATGTCCTATAATTATTAATTAGGTCAAGACAATTAATCATGTGTTTAGATCCTCTGTGTCTTTAGAGAGGTTTTTGGCTAGTCATCCTATAAATTCCTGAGAGACAGTTAATAAAATCTCCTACGAAAATTCTGGAATATCTCCCTATATTTATGTCAATTTTTACTTCCTATATTTTGAGGCTGTTTTTAGGCACATACACATTTATGTTTGTTTTCCTTATCATTCCTTTTTATCTCGGCAATACTCTTTTTCTTGAAGTCTATTTTATCTGATATTAAAAATAGCCACCTCAGGGACTTCCCTGGTGGTGCAGTGGTTAAGAATCCGCCTGCCAATGGAAAGGACACGGGTTTGAGCCCTGGTCCGGGAAGATCCCACATGGCACGGAGCAACCAAGCCTGTGTGCCCCAGCAACTGAGCCTGTGCTCTAGAGCCCACGAGCCACAACTACCGAGCCTGCGAGCCACAACTACTGAAGCCCACGCGCCTAGAGCCTGTGCTCCGCAACCAGAGAAGCCACCACAATAAGAAGCCCACGCACCACAATGAACAGTAGCCCCCACTCGCTGTAATTAGAGAAAGCCCACGCACAGCAACGAAGACCCAACGCAGCCAAAATTTATAATAGCCACCTCAGCCTTCATATGCCATTTTTCTGGTACATCTCGTTCCTGCCATTATATTTTCAAGCTATTGGTATCTTTATATTCCAAGTGCATCTCTCCTAGTCATACAGAGTTGGGTCTTGCCTTTGTATCCATTCCGACAATTTCACTTTCTTAATTGGGGTGTATCGTCCATTAACATTACAAATGTGAGCTCAGCTCTTATGGTTACCTCAAAGACACAGAACTGAGCCCCCCCCCCACCGATGCTGGCAAACAGCGTCTATGACTCTTAGCACTGACAACAACCACAACAACAAACATGCAAACATGTACACTTTGGAAAGTGAGTCAGAGCAATTTAGATTGGCTTCAGCAGAAAGTTTGAAACCTCAGTAAATCTGAGATAAGCCAGCTGTGAGCTCCCTCAAGGACAAAATTTGCTTTGTGTTGCAACAGTTTTGATATATTTAACTCCAATGTCATCGTCATAGCCCTAACAGCCTGATGGGTTTAGTGGGTTCACGAACCCTTTCACTCTTTAAGTATTTTTGTTTTACAACCGATTGATAAAAGTGAGGAAATAAATTCCTCATGAAAATCTTCTGCAGGAGAAATTCTAAAGAGACCAGTAAAAATATCAAAAGCCCATTTTTAGTCCTGACTAAAATATATAAAACAATAAATCAAGCAAAGTTCTCTTTTCCTGAAACTGTCAGGCAGTGAAAGTCAGAACTAAATTAATGGCTTACACTTTTAGGGCTTCTGTTAAAAATGTGACCCAAATATTTTCTATTTAAATATTCTTCAAAATGTGTAGCCAACCAGTTCAAAAAAGAAATGTCTGATTCATTTTCTTGCTTAATAAACATTTTTCAAAATGAACTGATAGCTGAAAAATAAATGACGAGATTTTTTGGTAAAATTTTTGGTAAAATTTTCTGATTCTCTGTGAAAAAATAATTCTACCCATCTTTGAAGGCCCTAGTTAAGACTCTTGCTTTCCTGAACCCTCCAGACCATGAGCATCGACCAGTCTGTGCAGATGCTAACTCTAAATATTAAACAGTGCTATGCCAGCTGAAGATCAGGCTGCAGCCCAGCCTCTCAGCAATTAGAACTTTAGTTATTTCCACCATTCATTCATCATGTATAAAGCACCAGGCACCATGCTATGTCTTAACCATACATTATCTCATTTAATCTTCCTAGCAACCCTTCACAGGAAACCCAGGTTCAAAGCTACATGACTTGCCCAAGATGTCACAGCCAGTAAACAGTAGAGCCAGGAATTAAAACCAACTGTTTTGTTTCGGAAGCCTATGCTCTTAATCTTCGTGGTATCTAATAGATTTAATCCCTTTACAACTACTGCTCAGTGTGGCTTTGGAGTCTTAGAGGCCAGAGATCAAAACTTGCTTCTTCTCCTCTCTAGTTTTTTGTCCTTTGGTTACCTCTGAACCTGAATTTCCCCATTCATAAAATGAAGGTAATGACATCTCCTTTCATGGAATGTCTTAAAGATTAAATGACTTAATGCATATAAACAATACATAAGTCTTAACCACAAACTCCATTATTGTTGTTTTATTTCCTGATTTATGCTCCCAGCTTCCAGCCCTGGGTGCCCAGAATCTCTATCGTGTGGTTCATAATGTGTGCTAGTACAGACCATCTATTCTCACTCTTGCATGCTTTCTGCATCTCAGGGAAGCATGGGGAAAAGACCATGAGCTGACTGCTTTATACAACTCTACCAACCACCCTCTCAACTGCAACCCCACCACTGCAAAGCCTTCCACTCCACTATGGAAGATACAGGACCTCAAGTGCAAATATTCCTAGAAGAGCCAGCACAGAAAATACAAGAATCTGATACAAGTATTTAAGATAGAAGATCTAATCATCTCTTAAAGAGAACTTGTTATAGAATCTAAGAGCACTTGTACCTCAAAAGAAGACTGGATGAGAGCAAACTTTAAAGTCTCGACTCCATCTCAGCTCCATAGCCTAACCTCCATTATTCAGATCCTATGACTCTGGAGGAGTCCACATCTGAAAAAAGGCAGGGTCACTTACTGGTTTCGCCAATGGGAGCAGGCACCCAACACCTGGGAAATACCTCCATCCCTACCATAGTACACACACACACACACACACACACACACACACCATCCCTACAGCAAGCTTAAGTACAAGGAGCAATTTACTTCTCTTCTCTAGGTCTCAGCTTCTCTATCTCCAAAATAAGGTGGTTCTACCTGAAATGATCTCTAATGTCCCAGCCATTCCTGACATTCTGTGCTGAAATAAGCATTCTTTGAAGCAGAGGGTTAAAGCCGGATATAGTCTTACTCCTGTGGAAAACTACACAACTGTAGGACAGCCCATGCCCCATCTTGTGCCTCCACTGGCTGGAGTGAAGACAGAGCCCCAGGATCTGCGCTGGCTTCTTCTTTCTGTTTACACTCACCACCTTGGTGATCTCATCAGGCTTGTAGCTGTGCATACCTCCTCTCTTTGGCAAAGCATAAATTATCTCTAGCCCAGACCTGTCCCCTGAACTCCAGACTTGTATAAAACAGCCATCACCACTTAAATGTCAAATAAACGTCTCGAACTAACACGAGCTGAACTAAGCTTCTGCTATTTGCCCCCAAGTCTGCTCCTCCCCATTCTTCCCCATGTCAGTTAACATCAATTTCAGCAACTTACAAAATGTATCCAGAATCCAACTATTTGTCACCACCTCCACTGCTACCACCTTGGTCCAAGTCACCATCGTCTGCCATTCGGGGTATTACCATAAGCTTCTAATTTATCTCCTTACTTCTGCCCTGGACGCCCTCTGCTCTTTTCTCAGCAGAGCACACAGCTTTATTCTCCTAAGACAAAAGTCAGATCATGTCCCCTGCCCAAATCTTAGAATTGCTCCCTTAGGAAAAGCCAAGGTCAATCTGGCCTCTCTGACCTCACCTCCCTCCATTTGCCTCTCCTCACTCTCCCCTGTGCAGTGCCCTCCAGGATCCTTCTTGAATATGGTAAACAATCCCTGCCTCAATGCCTTTGCGCTTTGCTCTTCCCTCAACTCTTCCCCAAACGAACACAATTTAATCACCTCCATGAGGTGTCTCGCTATTGAAGACTGCAACCTCACACCTACCCAGAGCCATCCTCTCCCCATCTTGTCCTTTTTTAATTTTCTACATCACACTTATCATCTAACATACTAGACATTTAACTGATTGAATGACTGATTCTCTGTCTCTCTTACACACACACACACACACACACACACACACACACAAACGAATGTAAGCTCCACGATGGCTTGCATTTTTTAAAAAAGAACACTTTACTGAGATATAATTGATGTGTACAATGGCTTACATTTTTGCTCATTGCTATATCTCCAGTACCCAGAACTGTGCCTGACACACAACAGGTTTATAATACTTGCTAAATGAATTACTTGAGATGAGCAGTATACTTCCAAATTATGGGTAATAAGTTGGGAGGGGTAACTACCCAAGTGTCTGATAACAATATGCATATCCAGTGTGTACTTACAGGTCTTCTTGATTGAACAGCTCTGTGATTGGCAGCGAGACACATTGTTCTAGATTGCACGTGGCTGATCTGTCCAGTCACTGGTCCCTGTGAACTCTAAGGGAAAGGTTGCATTCACACCAAGTCTCTGAGAACACTACTCCTTGAGTCACCGTGGGTCTAGGGTAATTCATCTGGGCCACTATAGAAGGCTAGGTGGATAAGCTAAGCCCAGCTGGGAACTCCGTAGCTGGGTGAGCCAAACCCTGCCGGCTCCCCAGGGATCCTCATATCTGGCACAGAACAGGGACTCTGGATCCAGAGTTACTTGAGGTTGAATCCACCAGGGTGTGAGTAGCTTCCTCCTCTACGTCTCTCCGACACTGGAGGCAGCCAACAATGTGGTGTGAGCTTTGCGTGATACTGGGAGTACGTGTGGGTTTGGTTTGCACGCAGCTTTGATTTCCTCATCTGGGCCATTTTCACACAGCCTAAAACACCACCAGGATATTGACTCTGAATGAAGACTCAGCAGCCGAGATTCGGTACAATGTGTTCTAGAAGAGCTGGTGCCTCTAGCCTGTGAGTTCTCAGGAGTGAGAGGTGGGTGTGAATTGGATGGGATGCAGGTATTAAACAGAATTTCGAGTTTATTTATCACACAAAGTGTAGCTCTTTGTTTTCATGTATTTGTCATGATCATGATCTCCTGTAGAACAGGGACTGGGCCTGGCTTATTTTTCCTTCCTTGGCACCTGGTCCTGTGCCTGGCACATGGCACAGCTCAGTAAATCTGTTGCACCACCCTTAACTGCACACAGCTCTCGGAAGGAATCCTCTTCCCCTTTTGAAATTAGGAATAATAACCACGTGCATATTCTTTGTGCTTATCATTTCAAAATTGGTTACAACAAACAACGATTGATTTTTCACTAAGGAAGAAAAAAGTCGTTGTTTTTGCCTCTTCCTTTGACAGCACAGTTCAGCCCGTGTTTCTCTCCAGCGCAGCAAATGTCATCAGACAACTGAAGTTTTTTGTAGCATAAGGAAGTATGTGGTGTGGTAGAAATGAATTACAGAGGCAAAATATTAAAAGTACAATTTCATGATAGTCATCTTAACTGAGTTTTAAAGTACTGCTTCTGAAGCAAGAAACTATTCTGAGAGCCACTCTCAGGGAATAAAGCACAACGGCTAGGAGTCAGCCTGTGGCATTAGCCAATTTGGTTCCAAACCCTGGCCCTGATGCTTTCGAGCTGTGTGATCCTCAATAAGTTATTTAACCTCCCGGAGCCTCAGCATCTTCATCCCAGAAGTGGAGATCAAAAATGGTGCCCACTGTGGTGGGCTGTTAAGGAAAGTAAATAAAATGATGACTGTAAAGGGCTTACCTAACACAGTAGAGTAGGTGCTTAGTAAGTGACAGTTACTAGCGGCATTATTGTTGTTAACCGGACCCTCACACATTTAACCTTAGTCTTCTCCTTAGGTCTAGCTCCTATTCAATCTCACAGGATGACGGTCTTTTTTGATGCCAGATGCAAGTTCCCTTCTCCAAGTGCACTGACTCTAGCCCTCCCAGGTTCCTTGATCCGGTGGAAATTCTGACCAACGTTACATTTTCTCTCCTGCCAAGGGTACGTTCTACTTTCTCTCTTCAATGCGCTGAGAAACTTCTCTCCTTCTTTCTTTCCACCTTCCACTCAACTAGACTTAACTTGTTAGCTCTAGACAGGGGCTCTTTGCTTTGCCACAAGCTTCTCTTTCCTTCTCATTCTCCTTCTTCCTCCTTCTTTTTCCTGTCTCTCTCTCTCCCTCTGTCTCTTTAACTAATAGACTCTATTGGAGAGGGTGTTTTAGGTTTACAGAAAAATTGGAGAAAAGTACAGAGTTCCCACATATCTGCCTCCCCGGTTTCCCCTATTATTAAATTTTTGCATACATTTGTTACTACAGATAAACCCACACTGATACACAGTTTAAAGTAGACTTCACTCCTGGCGGTGTGCATTCTTCCCTCACCTCTTTTTCACCTATTCTTTCTACAGATCTCTCTAATTCCTGACCTGGTCCCTCTTGTACTTGAAGGCCCTGCCCTGCTCCATCATTTGCCAAAACTACATCAAGTCACTAACGCCTTTGCCTGATCCCCTCTGCTTCACAGTACAGTCGATGTTTTCCAAGCAATATCTTTCTACATTTTAAAATAGTTAGTTGCCATGACAAGTATATTTAACACAAGCCTTCCTTGTCCCAGCTGATACTATCTCCCCTCTCAGAGGGAATCTTTCCTCTGCAGACCCACCCACGGATTCCCAGTCCACCAGCCTGCACTTCCTGTTGCACAAGTCCAGGGAAGAAGCCATCAAGGGAGAGTGAAAGACACTGCTTTCCTCACTCTGCCCTAAGATGTGGTGTCCCTGACCACTTACCACCAGTCCTGTCCTCATCAGACCAGAAAAAACAGAAAATGAAATGAATACCTAGAGCCTCTGGCCCCCACCTTCTTTCCTTCCCAGAGCCCCTTAATTAGCATAACTAATTAGTTTATCAGAGAACATGTGTTAAACTCCCTGGGCTTGAAAGGAAAGGTCCACCAGTATAAGCTGCCAGTGGTGGTGCTATCACCAGAAGGTGACTTCCCATTCTTCTCAATTTCTCTGCCATACCTGGTTATTAACACTCCAGGAGTCCACCCTCAGGCTCAGAGATGTCCTCCTAGCAACAGCCCTATTGGCAACACTTAACTCGGGTTTGTCACCAGCACCAACAAAACCAGGAACTCAATACCTACTGGAGTCATAATAAGAAGCTGATATTTGGAGAATGCATATTGCTTTATTAAAGACTTTCACATCCAATTTACTGACTGAGTTTCAGACCAATGGCGCATTTAGGCTGCATCAATATAAATCAGTTTGACTGAATTCAGAGAAATATGTGTGCGTATAATTCAATCAGATACCTGCATTTTCTTAATTCCCATGACACCAGTGATGGATTTTTCACTCTTTAATCAGTTGGGTTTTTTTTTATTATTATTATTTTATTTATTTATTTGTGGCTGTCTTGGGTCTTTGTTGCTGCACTCGGGATTTCTCTAGTTGTGGCGAGCAGGGGCTACTCTTCGTTGCAGTGTGCGTGCTTCTCATTGCAGTGGCTTCTCTTGTTGCAGGGCATGGGCTCTAGGCTCACGGGCTTCAGTAGTTGTGGCACACGGGCTCAGTAGTTGTGGCTCGTGGGCTCAGTAGTTGTGGTGCACGGGCTTAGTTGCTCCACAGCATGTGGGATATTCCCGGACCAGGGCTCGAACCCATGTCTCCTGCATTAGCAGGCGAATTCTTAACCACTGCACCACCAAGGAAGCCCTAATCAGTTGTTTTGACAAGTGTACTTATAGATTAAGCTCCCATTTTGTTTTTCCGTTTTATAGGAGCTAGGTTAGAAAAAAAGAAATCTTTTGGCGCAATTTTTTAAATGGTATTTTCAAATCACAGAGGGGATTTGCCATTTCCTCACAAACTAAAATGTCTTTAGGATGTGTGTTTAACTGCATTCTCACCCCATCGTGCACTGCACAGAACTTACAAGCCCCGGTGGAGAGTTTGGGGCCAATTTTATCTTTAAATAAGCTGTGGAATGCCCCAGGCAGGATCGTTAACTTGTCTCCACTACAGACTAAATGTCCAAATTGCCACCTCCCTTCTGTGGGCTCCCACAGGGCTCTGGGTGTGCTCCGTAGTCCACCCCCTGGCATGAGGAGACAATTGGGCCATTATATTGGTACCAAGAACAAGCAGCCAGCTCGGTTCAGCTCTATACACAGGGATGCCAAAAAAAAAAAAAAAAAAACAC
>NW_006769677.1:5545859-5573474 GCF_000442215.2 Lipotes vexillifer
AAAAAAAAAAAAAAAAGGCACCATATATAGAGCACTGGGGCAATTTGTCTTAAGAGTGTTTAAGACACACAAGCAAGCCCCAGAAGGTTATAAATGGTCAGCTTTGTACAATTACCACACAAGTCTGAAGAGTATTCTATGTGGATTCTGCTTAGAAACCCTGTATTGGATCACACCACGTAGGTGGCCATGACAAGAGTCTACTCTTTGCATCCAAGCAAACCCGGGAGATTAAAGACCCCCCTACACCCTTATCCACTTTGTGTTTTTAAAGATTTGTGTCATTGTCTTACTCAAAAAGTCAGTTTGAAATCTCCATTTTTTCCCAAAAACAAAATGTTAGAATTAACAAGAGTCTTAAAACTTCCAAAAGTTCTTCTTGTCCAAATCTCTAATTTTCAGAAAAGAAACTGGCAGCCAGAATGGTTCATACACCAGTTGAACCAGCCCTATTCTAATTCTAGCTTTACTACCAACTCACAGTCCAATGTTTTTTTAGGTTACAAAGGTCAGCAAAACTGTTGACTGCAACTGAAATACATACCTGTGTGCCTACAAGCCTATTGGCGGGGGGGGGAAAGGAAGATTTAAAGTCTGGTTTTCTCATTCATAATTTATAGATAGAAATACTGGAGGCTCCCCTTCATTGCCCCAGAACCCACTCCTCTCCATCAGAGAGCACCCGTTCATCCACAATTCCTGAGGATTTCAACTAACTGGCCTGCCCCTCATCCTCTCATGGGAAGGTAAACGTGCCACCTCTCCCTGCAGGTCAGCACTGTATGTTGCAGAAGAGACTCCTGAGACAGTATCATAACCCACCATAGGAGGAGGCATCCACGGCTCTACCAAGCTTTGAATTCTTGGATCACTGTGAAGGTGAAGTCTCCATGCAAAGGCAGCTACTTATGACAACAAGGATGGGGTGGGGTGGGAATAAGCGTAAAGGTTGCCTGAGTGACAGCTGTGAGCCTCTCTCTTGAAGACAAGCAGCTAAGGGATAGAAGACTAGACAGAGTAAAACAAATTCATACAAACACAGGAATAAGATTATACAGTGCTGTGTGGCCAGCACTGCCATGGACAAAACAAAGCAAGGGTGGTAGAAAGGAACCCAAAGCACCTGCCCCTTCCAGGAAGGGATTGCTGCCACCCACTGTTGACCAGGCAGTTCCAAAGCCAGGATGACTCAAACAGGGTTACACTTTTTTGTTCAAGCTGCCCTATCTACCCCAGCTTGCTCTACCCAGCACCAAAAATGAAGGCAATCTCCAATCAGTCCATGACCCAAGCCAGGGTCAAGGTGGCCGTAGCCCACAAGGACCTGGTGATAGGAGGGTCTGCCACCTAGCAGCCTTCTACTTTCCCTCTGTGTTAAGATCCCCTCCATGTGTCCCCACCAAAAAGCCCCACCTCTTCCTCTTTCTTCCCTCCTGGCCCTCTTCAGATGCTGATCCTACTAAACAAAAGAACGGGAAAACTCTGGACCAGAAGAATGAACACCAAGTCTAAGCATCTCCTTGAGCCAGCTGGGACCCAGGACAAGTCCCTTAACTGGTCTGACCTCTGTCTGATGGATCCTCAATTGTCAAGTTGGGATAATAACCAGGAAGCATAGTTTACAGTTCAACCCTTTTATAGTTAAGTGGTCAGAGCTCTGGGGTCAGAGACCTTGAGTTTAAATTGCAGCTCAGCTGCTTACTAGGTGGGTAACTGGGGATAAGTTCCTTGATTTCTCTATGCTTCTGTTTCCTCATCTGCAAAATGGGGATAATAATACTGTTGTGTCAATGAACTGAGACAATGTATATGGGAACTAAATTTAATAAAATACATAAATTTTTTATCGTGAAGCAAAGTAAAAACACAATAAATGTTAACCATTTGCATTGCCATCATCACCATCCTCTGGTGAAACAGTAAATGGCAAAACCGTGTTCATGTCTCCCTGAAAGGAATCAAGTGCTACACTTATTATTATCCTTATCGTAGGGAGTCTGTTTTGCCATTTCCTTCCATCTATTTCACTAGGTCAAACGAAGGGCAAAACCACTCTTTTTTCACTTTGGGGAGATAATGGGATCTGAGAAGTGGATATTTTGCTCTCAGTTTTCAATGGATTTAGAACAAAAGGAACCTGCAAAACTCAGATAAACCTGGAACAAAAAAAATCATCTAGCTCTGCTCTCTCTAACTTTCTTGAGTCTTGTGCATCTCCTAGTGGTGATCTCCCAGAATAACTCAGAAAACGCATCCTTCACACAGAGTAAAGGAGAAACCAGAGGAGTCATTCAGACGTCTAGAGTAGTCTGAGCAACACATCAAGACACTTCACTGGGTTTTTCTGTTTGGTTGGTTCGTTAGTTAGGGGATTTTCTCCAGCTTTACTGAGATATAAGTGACATACTGTGTCAGTTTAAGGTGTACAATGTGACAACTTGATATATGTATAGATTGCAAAACATTTACCACAGTAATACATACTTCACCTCACATAATTACCATTTTGTTGCTATTGTTATGGTGAGAACATGAAAGCTCTACTCTCATAGTAACTTTCAGGTATACAATACAGTATTGTTAACTAGAGCACCACACTATACATTAGATTCCTGGAACTTATTCATCTTATAATCAAAAGTTTTCACATTTTGATCAGCATCTCCCCTTTTCCCCTACTCCTCAGCCCCTGACAACCACCATTCCACTCTCTGTTTCTATAAGTCCAATATCTTTAGGTTCCACACATAAGTGAGATCATATAGTTATCTGTCTTTCTCTTTCTAACTTATTTCACTTAGCATAATGCCTTCAAGGTCCATCCATGTTGTCACCAATGGCAGGATTTCCTTTTTTTTTTTTTTTTTTTTTTTTTTTTGCAGTACACAGCCCTCTCACTGTTACAGCCTCTCCCATTGCAGAGCACAGGCTCCGGACGCGCAGGCTCAGCGGCCATGGCTCACAGGCCCAGCCGCTTCACGGCATGTGGGATCCTCGTGGACCGGGGCACGAACCCGTGTCCCCTGCATCGGCAGGCGGACTCTCAACCACTGCGCCACCAGGAAAGTCCAGGGATTTCCCTTTTTTTATGGCTGAATAATATTCCTCTGTGTGTGTGTGTGTGTGTGTGTGTGTGTGTGTGTGTATCTTTCACATCTTCTTTTTCTATCATCCATTGTTGGACACTTAGGTTGTTTCCAAGTCTTGGCTATTGTGAGTAATATTGCAATGTCAAGGAGCATATTCTCTACATTTTTTTCTAGGAGTTTTATGGTCTCAGGTCTTATGTTCAAGTCTTTAATTCATTTTCAGTTGAAATTTGTGTATGGTGTATCATAGGGGTACAGTTTCATTCTTTTGCATGAGAATATCCAGTTTTCCCAACACCATTTATTGAAGAGACTATTCTTTCCCTGCTGAGTGAATACTCCCTAGTCAATGTTAGTAAACCATATATGTATGGGTTTATTTCGGGACTCTCAATTGTGTTCCATTGGTCTACATGTCTGTTTCTATGCCAGTACCATACTGTTCTGATTACTGTAGTTTTGTAGTATAGTTTGAAATCGGGAATTGTGATGTCTCCAACTTTGTTCTTCTTCCCCAGGATTGCTTTGGCTATTTGGGGTCTTCTGTGGTTCCATATGAATTTCAGTATTGTTTTTCCTATTTCTATAAATAATGCCATTGGAATTTTGATAAGGATTGCATTGAATCTATGGATGGTTTGGGATAGTATGGACAGTTTAAGAATATTAACTCTTCTAATCCTATGAACATGGGATATCTTTCCATTTATTTGTGTCTTCTTCAATTTCTTTCACCAATCCAAGACACCTCCCTGTTAAAGGGACAGAGAGTAAGTATAGCTTCCTATAAAGAGGCATCAAGGAAACTGATGTCTCACCTCCAGCCTTCTGAGTACAAGAGCCACAAGTCACAGTGTGTTTTGTGTGACCCCAATTAAAACGGTAAGAAGGGCTTCCCTGGTGGCACAGTGGTTGAGAGTCCGCCTGCTGATGCAGGGGACACGGGTTCGTGCCCCGGTCCAGGAAGATCGCACATGCCGTGGAGTGGCTGGGCCCATGAGCCATGGCCACTGAGCCTGCACGTCCGGAGCCTGTGCTCTGCAACGGGAGAGGCCACAACAGTGAGAGGTCTGCGTACCACAAAAAAAAAAACAAAACTATAAGAAAATGTTGTTGATTAGTAAACAGTCTCTAGTTCCATCTTCCTGTCTCTCACCCTGATCCATCCCCAGGTCCCTTCCCAGGCAGGATCAGAGCCCTGAGAAACTTTACCTCTGAAAGAGCTAAGGAACTAGTCTTCACACGTGGGCTCTACCCCACAGTTGGTGTATCCCCTAAGCGACAATGTCTCTCAACACAGATGTATATATTGCCATCAAGTTCTCCAATTATCCCACCTACACTGCACAAGGATGTCCCTGGCAGTGTCCACAATTTTATTTGATGGCAAAATAGGTAAGCAGTTATATAAGCTATCACACACTCACATAATGGAATATTATGCACCCAGTAGAATGTTTATAAAGAACTTGCTGTAACATGGAAAATGTTTATGCTATAACAAAGTTTATAAGGCAGGAAAAAAATTTGTGTATGCAGTATAATCACAACTATATTAACAATGCAAAGAAAGAAGTCTGGCAAGAAATATACCAAACCATTAACTGTAGTTTTTTATGGATGGTAATATTTAGAGTAATTATTTTCTATTTTTCAAGCTTCAAAAATTTCTCTAATTGCAATGTATTAATTTTATAATAAAAATAATAAGACAGATTCAGAATTTAATAGGAACCAAGATGACAACACAGGAGGCTCCTGAAATTCCCTCCTCCCATGAACACAACCAAATTTACAGCTACACATGGAGCAATTCCCTCACAGAAAAGTCCAAAAACAAGCAATGGTATGAAACTAGAAATCAATCCTAAGAAGAAAACTGAAAAATTCACAAATATGTCGAGTTTAAACAGCACACTCCTGAATAACCAATGGGGTAAAGAATAAATCAACATGAAAATCAAAAAACATCTTGATTCAAGTGAAAACAGAAATACAACCTACCAAAACTTAGGGGATGCAGCAAAAGCAGTTCTAAGAAGGAAGTTTATCACAGTAAATGTCTACATTTAAAAAAAAAAAAAAAAAAACTCAAACATCTTAACTTTACACCTCAAAGAACTAGAAAAAGAAGAACAAACTAAACCCAGAGTTGGTAGAAGGAAGGAGGTCTAATTTTAAAATAAATTCTCTTAACTCAGAAGCATAAAGATCTTAGATGAAATTATACTGGTAAAAATATTATTAAATCAAGCCAATGGGTCTTTTATTCCCATTGGAAACTAGGTCAGTTTGCCACTGAAGGACAGAAAAACAGGACGGAAATCAAGAATGGCCCTGGCTTCTCCCAAGTTGCTTGCCTCTGGCGGTAGTATGTGTGAGCATGCCCAAGTGCCATTGTCCCCATGAGGAGAAAACAGCCATATCCTTGCCTGCCAGTTGGCCAGGTGGATTCCAAGCTAAGAAAGCATCCATGAATTAGGGCACTCATCCCAGCTACCCTGACTAAGAGTCTGGAGGACACTCTAGGAAAGGTCAGGCCTGGAGTAAAATAATTTCCCAAATAGAAACAACTCCCTTCCAGTGTTAACCCAGCACGGATGTGCCTGATCCCAAACTCTCCTGCCCACAGCAGGGCCTCCAGCCCTCCCATTGGACAATAAGTACATTCATTGCATTATGTAAAGATTAAAATAAAAAATATTAATAAAATTTAAAAATAAAAGAAATTAACCTGTTCTCCCATCAAACTACTATAACCTTCCTTTTACCACGAATTTCTTAAAAAATTTTTGTGCTGACTCCTCCTCCTCGCTACTTAGAGTGATAATTTATTTAAATAGCTCTTCCAAGGGGTGGTATTTAAAAGGTATAACAACTGAAATGGCATAAATCCGAACGGAACACGCACCAAACAGACCGGGCAGCAGACGTGGAAAGGGAGTGTTGCTATGCGGGGGGCACCGGTGAACGGCAGCCCCAACTCAGCCACTCACCCACTTGCAAACAAACCTTCCAGAGCTCCACAAGGTCAGTGAACAAAAACATCCAACTTAATATTAACTTGATGGCTGGTAACGAATGTGGGCAAATTCTCTCTTCCCTAATTCCCCACAGTATTTTTCAGGTTTCCAAGTTCATGCCCTGACTTAGAATGTCTAAGGATCGTCATCCCCACTCCATTCTCATGTTTTATAGTTCATCTCCCACCCACAGCCTAGAAATCCAGCATCACTGCACAGTCCCTCCCTCTCTCCTCCCAAGAAACTACAGGACACTCAACAGCTATTATGGGTTGGATTTTGTCCCCCACCCCCCAAAAGATGTACTGAAGTCCTGACACCCAATACCTCAGGATGACTTTATTTGGAAACAGTGTCATCGCAGGTGTAATTAGTTAAGGTGAGGTCATATTGGAGTAGAGTGGACCTCTGATCCAATATGACTGGTATCTTTATAAGAAGAGTGAAATTTGAACAGACACAGAGGGAAGATAGGAGACAGAGATTGGAGTGATGCTTCCATAAGTCAAGGAACACCTGGGGCTACCAAAGTTTCAAGAGGCAATGAAGGATCTCTCCATGGAGAGTTCCGATGGAGTACAGCTCTACCAACACTTTGATTTCAGACTTCCAGCCTCCAGAACTTTGAGAGACTAGAGTTCCATTGTTTTAAGCCACCCAGCTCGTGGTCCTTTGTTATAGCAGCCCTAGGAAATTAACATAGCAACCGTTGTGAATTCTCTCACACTGCAGAGCGTTTTAAAACTTCACAAGAAGCGTTGAAACTCAGTTCCCTTTCTTCCTTTTATGGCTGGCTTCTTCCCCCTAAGCCTCCAGTCACCTTTTCTCTCCAATGGGAATCACCTCCAGTCTCCCTTGGGTCCTCCCTTCCCCACTTAAAAAGTTGAGATTTAGGGCTTCCCTGGTGGCGCAGTGGTTGAGAGTCCGCCTGCCGTTGCAGGGGACACGGGTTCGTGCCCCGGTCTGGGAGGATCCCACATGCCGCCGAGCAGCTGGGCCCGTGAGCCATGGCCGCTGGGCCTGCGCGTCCAAAGCCTGTGCTCCGCAGCGGGAGTAGGCCACAGCAGTGAGAGGCCCGCGTACCGCAAAAAAAAAAAAAAAAAAAAAAAAAAGTTGAGATTTATGTTACTCAACATCTTGACCTCAAATAGTGTTTGTTTGGGGTTCTTAGGTGTGAAAGGCAACTTTTGCCCTTCTAAAAAGTGACAGACACTGTTAAGTCTTGCATCTCATGTTTGCTTTAAATCAGCTAATAGAAAAAATGTATTGTATATTCATGCAAATAAATTAAGAAGTGAGTCTTAAAAAAAAAAGGTTAAAAGAGAGAACACCTCTTTTGCATAATGAAGACCAAAATAGTCTTTTAAATGAAAGTCTATTTTTAAATTAGGATGTGACATTTGAAAGTTCTATGTGAACCTGTTAGAAACACATTTCATACCACCCTGGGATACTTCATTTTAGGGAATAAGTCTTAACAAACCAAAAGTTGTATCTCTCCTTTGAAATTTAGCTAACATCTCTGAAGAGATTTAGTCCTATCTCAATTCTACTTATGTTTTATTCAGCTTATTTATTCCTATCAAACAATTTAGACATGTTCTGGACATGATTTTACAAAAAAACAAAACAAAAATTTGAGTAATAGTTCAGCTGTTACCAGATATAAATGATATGTAATCTTTGGATCTTATTACTAAAGACGAGTTTTGCCTTTATTAATGTACTAGAGTTGATAGTGATTAACTCTGCAAGTATAATCTATACCAGTGGTCTCTAAAATTGTTTTAATTACTCTCCCATCAGTTAAAAAAAAAAGTATGTTATGTACTCACAGAACCTGTATATTATTTATAAAATATATATATATGGATACTGTACTTTAAAATACACTAAATTTAGAATTTTTAAAGGAAGAAATTAAAAACTAAATATAAATAGTAGTTCTTTTGTTTTCACATAGACCATCTTGAGAGCTTCACTTTGGACCTAATAGTGCAGAAGATATAGGTAAACAGTAAAATCCTGAGTTACTTCAGCAGTAGTATAAGGATGCTTGGAGGTATCGGAGGGCTATCATAGAACTGGGTTAAGGGGAATCCTTTTCAGACCGTATTACTCTTCTCTCACTCATACAAAACCCTTCCCACCATCATAGCAAAAGTTAGCAGGTTAGCAAAGTATAAGACAGTCAGAACAGAGAATTCACCAAAAGATAGTATATGCTGCCAATGATATATTGAAAAAGAGCAAACTTAAATTTCAGAATGATATGGATCTGCACAAATAGAAATTATAGTACTATAGCCATACACTGGGAGGAAATATAATATAATTGTTAAGGTTCTGGTGTTAGACAAAATTGAGAGGAAGGGGGTGAGTCAAGAATGTTGAAAGTCATCTCTTAATTTTAATTTCTTAAAACACTGAGTGTATATGATTTGTAATACGCCATACAAAATCCTATGTAAATATCTCTTCGGTCTTTTCTAGATACCAGTGAGCCCACTGGTAATGCACTTACTTGATGAGAGGTTACATTCTAGAGTAATAAGTCTTCATTGCAGCTCTGAGTTATTGAGTGCTTGATAAGTACCTTACAGACATTATCCCACCCAACTTCTCAAGGTCGGTGTCCTCATCTACAAACAGGAATAACTATCTCCAATAAGTAACTCCAGGGTTGTACGGCCATTAGGTCCCAGAGACAGGATTTTAGGCTAGGGCCGACCAATGCCAGTGGGCTTCAACACTCCTATACTACCTATCAGGAAGAAAGACCTCCTCATTCTCCTTGTCATAGAAAAGACATCAAATTGCCTTTTCAACAATGCTAGTTACTCCATTAAATCTTTCCTACTCAGCAAATCAGATAGAGCAAAAAAATCATTAAGCAATTGGTTACCCCATTCTTGCTTTTTTCCTTATCAGCCTTAGATAGGGGAACACATGATAGACAGAGCATCTGAGGAGCATCCAGAATCTCCTCTGCTATCAAAGGAGACATCCTTGAACTCCTCTGTTTGAGTTCAAGACTGACCTCATTGTTGCTGATAACACCCTCCAAACTGATTATATTTTTGCTGTTATTTTATTTTATTGCAAAGAGGCTACTAGACAGTTTCTGAGAGGAGTGAACTATTGAATGAGGAATGAGCTTGGAGTGCTAAAGATTTTCTCTCAGTTTCATGATTTAAACCTTGGGCTGGGAAATGGGGGGTGGGGTGGGAAGGAAGTCATTTTAAATGTCCTGAGACTAACCGAATAATAAAAAAGGATTTATTCTTATCCAATGTTATTATACTGTTGGGTAATATACTTATGAAAAAAATTATTGGAGTTTGAGAGGACCCAATAAATCACACTCTCTCCTCTGCCAGAGTTCTAAATCTATAGAGAGAGACAAAGGAGTAAAGCACATGGAGAGCATATTAACACCTCTATTATTAATAAAGGCTCTGTTGAACAATGACAGTTTTGCCCCCAGAAGGCTCTAAAATAGGCCCTAGGAGTTCACCAAGTAAACTGATCCCAATGCACTTTTCTTTCCTTTCTTTTTTTTTTTTCTAATTTAATTTAGGTTGTTTTTTTTTTTTTTTTTGCGGTACGCGGGCCTCTCACTGTTGTGGCCTCTCCCGTTGCGGAGCACAGGCTCCAGACGCGCAGGCTCAGCGGCCATGGCTCACGGGCCCAGCCGCTCCGCGGCATGTGGGATCCTCCCGGACCAGGGCACGAACCCGTGTCCCCTCCATCGGCAAGCGGACTCTCAACAACTGCGCCACCAGGGAAACCCTATTTAGTTTTTTATACAGCAAGTTTTTGTTAGTTATTTATTTCATACATATTAGTGTATATATGTCAATCCCAATCTCCCAATTCATCCCACCACCACCACCCCACTTCCCCCTCTTCCCATGCCACTTTTCATCCAAGGGAGAACATTCATACCTTATTCTATTTTCCACTTTAAGCTAATCCATCCACAGTGTCCAAAATATCTTATCAGCTGTTTTGCAAAAAAATAAATAAATAAATAAACACCCTATGTACAAATTTAAGTCTGCTTACCATCATGTTCCTAGAAAGAAATTTAAATCCTCAAATGAAATCTCTTTACAAATTTAAGGCTTAAAAAAGGAAAATTCCAAAGAAATTCACGTTTAACATCAAATTCACATTCCTTTGTATGTTAAAAATTCAAAGAAACCCAGGGAGATTGGTTCAAGATGGCAGAGTAGAAGGATGTGTGCTCACTCCCTCTTGCAAGAGCACGGGAATCACAACTAACTGCTGAACAATCATCGACAGGAAGACACTGGAACTCACCAAAAAAGATACCCCACATCCAAAGACAAAGGAGAAGCCACAGTGAGATGGTAGGAGGGGTGAAATCACAATAAAATCAAATCCCATAACTGCTGGGTGGGTGACTCAAACTGGAGAACAATTATACCGCAAAAGTCCACCCACCAGAGTGAACGTTCTGAGCCCCACGTCAGGCTTCCCAACCTGGAGTTCCGGCAACAGGAGGAGGAATTCCCAGAGAATGAGACTTTGAAGACTAACAGGATTTGACTGCAGGACTTTGTCCTTTGACTCCAGTCTTAGAGGGCACACACAAAGTAGTGGGCACATCAGGACCCAGGGGGAAGGAACAGTGACTCCATAGGAGACTGAACCAGACCTACCTGCTAGTGTTGGAGGGTCTTCTGCAGAGGCTGGGGTGGCTGTCACTCACCCTGGTGGGGCAAGGACACTGGCAGCAGAACTTCTGGGAAGTACTCCTTGGCATGAGCCCTCCCCGAGTCCACCATTAGCCCCACCAAGGAGCCTGTGGGCTCCTTGGTGGGTCACCTCAGGCCAAACAACCAACAGAGTGGGAACTTTGCCCCACCCATCAGCAGACAAGCAGATTAAAGTTTTACTGAACTCTGCCTGCCACAGCAACACTCAGCTCTACCCACCACTAGTTCTTCCCTCCCATCAGGAAGCTTGCACAAGCCTCTTAGATAGCCTCATTCACCAGAGGGCAGACAGCAGAAGCAAGGAGAAGTACAATCCTGCAGCCTGTGGAACAAAAACCACATTCACAGAAAGACAGACAAAATGAAAAGGCAGAGGGCTAAATACCAGATGAAGGAACAAGATAAAACCCCAGAAAAACAATTAAATGAAGTGGAGATAGGCAACCTTCCAGAAAAAGAATTCAGAATAATGATAATGAAAATGATCCAGGACCTCAGAAAAAGAATGGAAGCAAAGATCAAGAAGATGCAAGAGGGCTTCCCTGGTGGCGCAGTGGTTGAGAGTCCGCCTGCCGATGCACGGGACACGGGTTTGTGCCCCGGTCCGGGAAGATCCCACATGCCGCGGAGCGGTTGGGCCCGTGAGCCATGGCCGCTGAGCCTGCACGTCCGGAGCCTGTGCTCTGCAACGGGAGAGGCCACAACAGTGAGAGGCCCGCGTATCGCAAAAAAAAAAAAAAAGAAGATGCAAGAAATGTTTAACAAAGACCTAGAAGAACTAAAGAACAAACAGAGATGAACAATACAATAAGTGAAATGAAACTACACTAGAAGGAATCAATAGCAGAATAACTGAGGCAGAAGAACGGATAAGTGACCTGGAAGACAGAATGGTAGAATTCACTGCTGCAGAACAGAATAAAGAAAAAAGAATGAAAAGAAATGAAGACTGCCAAAGAGACCTCTGGGACAACATTAAACACACCAACATTCACATTATAGGGTTCCCAGAAGGATAAGAGAGAGAGAAAGGACCCAAGAAAATATCTGAAGAGATTATAGTAAAAAACTTCCCTAACATGGGAAAGGAAATAGTCACCCAAGTCCAGGAAGTATAGAGAGACCCAGGCAGGATAAACCCAAGGAGAAACACACTGAGACACATAGTAATCAAACTGACAAAAATTAAAGACAAAGAAAAATTATTAAAAGTAACAAGGGGAAAAATGACAAATAACATACAAGGGAACTCCCATAAGGTTAACAGCTGATTTCTCAGCAGAAACTCTACAAGCCAGAAGGGAGTGGCATGCTATACTTAAAGTGATGAAAGGGAAGAAGCTACAACCAAGATTACTCCACCTGGCAAGGATTCATTCAGATTCGAAGGAGAAATCGAAAGCTTTACAGACAAGCAAAAGCTAAGAGAATTCAGCACCACTAAACCAGCTCTACAACAAATGCTAAAGGAACTTCTCTAAGTGGGAAACACAAGAGAAGAAAAGGACCTACAAAAACTAACCCAAAACAATTAAGAAAATGGTAATAGGAACATACATATCGAAAATCACCTTAAATGTGAATGGATTAAATGCTCCAACCAAAACACACAGGCTTGCTGAATGAATACAAAAACAAGACCCATATATATGCTGTCTACAAGAGATCCACTTCAGACCTAGGGACACATACAGACTGAAAGTGAGGCAATGGAAAAAGATATTCCGTGCAAATGGAAATCAGAAGAAAGCTGGAGTAGCAATACTGATATCGGATAAAATGAACTTTAAAATAAAGAATATTACAAGAGAGGAGGAAGGACACTACATAATGATCAAGGGATCAATCCAAGAAGAAGATAAAACAATTGTAAATATTTATGTACCCAACATAGGACCACCTCAATACACAGGCAAATGTTAACAGCTGTAAAAGAGGAAATTGACAATAATACAATAATTGTGGGGGACTTTAACACCTCACTTACACCAATGGACAGATCATCCGACAGAAAATTAATAAGGAAACACAAGCTTTAAATGACACAACAGAACAGATAGATTTAATTGATATTTACAGGACATTCCATCCAAAAACAGCAGATTACACTTCTCAAGTGCACACAGAACATTCTCCAGGATAGATCACATCTTGGGTCACCAATCAAGTCTTGGTAAATTTAAGACAATTGAAATCATATCAAGCACCTTTTCTGACCACAACGCTATGATATTAGAAATAAATTACAGAGAAAAAAACACAAACACAAGGAGGCTAAACAATATGTTACTAAATAACCAAGAAATCACTGAAAAATCAAAGAGGACATCAAAAAATACCTAGAGACAAGTGACAATGAAAACACGACAATCCAAAACCTATGGGATGCAGCAAAAGCAGTTCTAAGAGGGAAGTGTATAGCAATACAATCCTATGTCAAGAAACAAGAAAAACCTCAAATAAACAATCTAACCTTACACCTAAAGGAACTACAGAAAGAAGAACAAACAAAACCCAAAGTTAATATAAGGAAAGAGGCCATAAAGATCAAAGCAGAAATAAATGAAACAGAAACAAAGAAAACAATAGCAGAGATCAATAAAACTAAAAGCTGGTTCTTTGAGAACATAAACAAAATTGATAAACCTTTAGCCAAAGTCACCAAGAAAAAGAGGGAGAGGACTCAAATCAATAAAATTAGAAATGAAAAAGGAGAAGTTACAACAGACACTGCAGAAATACCTACCATCATAAGAGACTACTACAAGCAACTCTATGCCAATAAAATGGACAACTTGGAAGAAATGGAAAAATTCTTAGAAAAGCACAACCTTCCTAGACTGAACCAGGAAGAAATACAAAACATAAACAGACCAATCACAAGTAATGAAATTGAAACTGTAATTTAAAATCTTCCAAGAAACAAAAGTCCAGGACCAGATGGCTTCACAGGTGAATTCTATCAAACATTTAGAGAAAAGCTAATGGCCACCCTTCTCAAACTCTTCCAAAAATTGCAGCACAAGTAACTCACCCAAACTCACTCTACAAGGCCACAATCAGCCTGATACCAAAACCAGACAAAGATACTACAAAAAAAGAAAATTACAGACCAATATCACTAATGAATATAGATGTAAAAATCCTTGACAAAATACTAGCAAACAGAATCCAACAACACATTAAAAGGATCATACACCATGATCAAGTGGGATTTACCCCAGGGATGCAAGGAGTCTTCAATATATGCAAATCAATCAATGTGATACACCATATTAACAAACTGAAGAATAAAAACCATATGATCATCTCAATAGATGCAGAAAAAGTTTTGGCAAAATTCAACACCCATTTACAATAAAAACTCTCCAGAAAGTGGGCATAGAGGGAACCTACCTCAACATAATAAAGGCCATATATAACAAACCCACAGCAAACATCATTCTCAATGGTGAAAAACTGAAAGCATTTCCTCTAAGATCAGGAACAAGACAAGGATGTCCACTCTTGCCACTATTATTCAACATTGTTTTGGAAGTCCTAGCCACAGCAATCAGAGAAGAAAAAGAGATAAAAGGAATCCAAAACAGAACAGGAAAAGTAAAACTGTCACTGTTTGCGGATGACATGATACTATACATACATAATCCTTATGATGCCACCAGAAAACTACTGGAGCTAATCAATGAATTTGATAAAGTTGCAGGATACAAAATTAATGCACAGAAATCCCTTGCATTCCTATACACTAACAATGAAAGATCAGAAGGAGAAATTAAGGAAACAATCCCATTCACCATTGCAACAAAAAGAATAAAATACCTAGGAATAAACCTACCTAAGGAGGTAAAAGACCTGTACTCAGAAAACTATAAGACACTGATGAAAGAAATCAAAGACGACACAAACAGTTGGAGAGATACACCATGTTCTTGGATTGGAAGAATCAACATTGTGAAAATTACTCTACTACCCTAAGCAATCTACAGAGTCAATGCAATCCCTATCAAATAACCAATGGCATTTTTTACAAAAGTAGAACAAAAAATCTTAAAATGTGTATGGAGACACAAAAGACCCTGAATAGCCAAAAACAGTCCTGAGGGAAAAAAACGGAGCTGGAGGAATCAGACTCCCTGACTTCAGACTATACCACAAAGCTACAGTAATCAAGACAATATGGTACTGGCACAAAAACAGAAATACAGATCAGTGGAACAGGATAGAAAGCCCAGAGATAAACCCACACACCTACAGTCAACTAATCTATGACACAGGAGGCAAGGATATACAATGGAGAAAAGACAGTCTCTTCAGTAAGTGGCGCTGGGAAAACTGGACAGCTACATGTAAAAGAATGAAATTAGAACACTCCCTAACACCATACATAAAAATAAACTCAAAATGGATTAAAGACCTAAATGTAAGACCAGACACTCTAAAACTCTTCGAGGAAAACATAGGAAGAACATTCTTTGACATAAATCACAGCAAGATCTCTTTTGACCCACCTCCTAGAGTAATGGAAATAAAAGCAAAAATAAACAAATGGGACCTAATGAAACTTAAAAGCTTTTGCACAGCAAAGGAAACTATAAACAAGATGAAAAGACAACCCTCAGAATGGGAGAAAATATTTGCAAATGAATCAATGGACAAAGGATTAATCTCCAACATATATAAACAGCTCATGCAGCTCAATATTAAAAAATCAAACCACCCAATCCAAAAATGGGCAGAAGACCTAAATAGACATTTCTCCAAAGAAGACATACAGATGGGCAAGAAGCACATGAAAAGCTGCTCAACATCACTAATTATTAGAGAAATGCAAATCAAAATTACAATGAGGTATCACCTCACACCAGTTAGAATGGGGCATCATCAGAAAATCTACAAACAATAAATGCTAGAGAGGGTATGGAGAAAAGGGAACCCTCTTGCACTGTTGGTGGAATGTAAATTGATACAACCACTATGGAGAACAGTATGGTGGTTCCTTTAAAAAGTAAAAATAGAATTACCATATGACCCAGCAATCCCACTACTGGGCATGTACCCTGAGAAAACCATAATTCAAAAAGAGTCATGTACCACAATGTTCACTGCAGCTCTATTTACAATAGCCAGGACATGGAAGCAACCTAAGTGTCCATCAACAGATGAATGGATAAAGAAGATGTGGCACATATGTACAATGGAATATTATTGAGCCATAAAAAGGAATAAAATTGGGTCATTTGTAGAGACATGGATGGACCTAAAGACTGTCATACAGAGTGAAGTAAGTCAGAAAGAGAAAAATGAATATCATATATTAACGCATATGTGTGGAATCTAGAAAAATGGCACAGATGAACTGGTTTGCAAAGCAGAAAGAGAGACACAGATGTAGAGAGCAAATGTATGGACACCAAGGAGGAAAGTGGCCGGGGAAGGAGGAAAGGTGATGGTGGTGGGTGCACTGGGAGATTGGGATTGACATATATACACTTATATGTATAAAATAGATAACTAATAAGAACCTGCTGTATAAAAAAAAATTAATTAATCAAAAGTACCTTCTGTATAGCACAGGGAACTCAATACTCTGTAATGACCTATATAGGAACAGAATCTAAAAATGAGTGGATATATATATATGTATAACTGATTCACTTTGCTGTACAGCAGAAACTAGCACAACATTTTAAATCAACTATACTCCAATAAAAATTAATTTAAAAAAAATTCAAAGAAAACCTTCAAAACTTCTCTTTCTGGCAATATAGCTAAGTATAATGAAAATTTCTCCTAATAAAAGACACTTACTAATGCTTAAAAAAATATACAAACAACTTTTTTTTTAACATCTTTATTGGAGTATAGTTGCTTTACAATGTTGTGTAGTTTCTCCTGTATAACAAAGTGAATCAGCTATATGTATACTTATATCCCCATAACCCCTCCTTCTTGGGTCTCCCTCCCACCCTCCCTATCCCAGCCCTCTGGGTGGTCACAAAGTACCGAGCTGATCTCCCTGTGCTATTCGGCTGCTTCCCACTAGCTATCTATTTTACATTTGGTAGTGTATATATGTCCATGCCACTCTCTCACTTCGTCCCAGCTTCCCCTTCCCCTTCCCCGTGTCCTTAAGTCCATTCTCTATATCTCTGTCTTTATTCCTGCCCTGCTCCTAAGTTCATCAAAACCATTTTTTTTTAGATTGCATATATATGTTAGCATACAGTATTTGTTTTTCTCTTTCTGACTTACTTCACTCTGTATGACAGACTCTAGGTCCATCCACCTCATTACAAATAACTCAATTTCATTTCTTTTTATGGCTGAGTAATATTCCATTGTATATATGTGCCACATCTTCTTTATCCATTCATCTGTTGACGAACACTTAGGTTGCTTCCATGTCCTGGCTATTGTAAATAGTGCTGCAATGAACATTGTGGTACATGACTCTTTTTGAATTATGGTTTTCTCAGGGTACATGCCCAGTAGTGGGATTGCTGGGTCATATGGTAGTTCTATTTTTAGCTTTTTTTTTTTTTTAACTTTTAAAGGAACCACCATACTGTTCTCCATAGTGGCGGTATCAATTTACATTCCCTCCAACAGCGCAAGAGGGTTCCCTTTTCTCCACACCCTCTCCAGCATTTATTGTTTGTAGTTTTTTTTGATGATGGCCATTCTGACCAGTGTGAGGTGATACCTCATTGTAGTTTTGATTTGCATTTCTCTAAAGATTAGTGATGTTGAGCATCCTCTCATGTGTTTGTTAGCAATCTGTATATCTTCACAAAGCACTTCTTTAAATGCCTAGCAGCTGAGTTGGCAAGAAAGTAATGGAAATCCTTCATGGTCAAAGCTGTTTAAAAAAAAAAATTCACAAATTCAGCAAGATAACTAAACATTGAAGCAAACAGCTGCCCCCAAGGATCTACTGATTTCTGGTAACCTAGAAGGTAAGTTTCAATGAGCTATAAGCAGCAAGGCTTATGTCCTGAGGAAGATAAGATGCCAGATGAAGGACTCCTAATAAAGGCTGGACACCCATAGGATGATACCCTCAGAGAAAAACAGCAATAACTCACAGAGATAGACCATAAAGAACCTTGACTCTTAGTAATGGATCTAGAGGGAAAAGGCATATTCTCTGAGAATTCATATCCATAAACTGATTCCAAGTTAGGTCTAGGACTTGAATTTATAATATGCATGTGACCAAAAAACTCCCAAGTTAAAAATTTAGTTTAAAGTTGTCCCATATTGGTAGTGCCACAAGTGACATAAAAGAACCAAGTACCAATCCTCTCTGAAGGAATGCAACATAATCTAGTCCTCAAAGAATTTTCACAGATAAAAGTCCTCAGGAATACAAGTTCATACATACAAATCACCAAAAAATAAAAATGAAACCAAGAAAACAAGCCAATGAACATGAGAGTTGATAGAAAAACAAACCACTGATTCACACCTACAATTAACATAGGTATTATAATTATCAAATATAAATTATGTTAAATATGGTTAATTAAATAAACAATTCTGAAATTACGATAAAGTCAAAAAAAAAAGATTAGGCAGCCTTGAAGATAAAATGGCTATTATCTAAAAGGCAAGAGAAAATTAATGCTGGCATGTATGCAGAGAAAAGGGAACCCTTTTCTTGTTGGTAGGAATATAAATTGGTGCAGCCACTATGGAAAACAGTATGGCAGTTCCTCAAAAAATTAAAAATAGGTACCCAGCAGAACTCAAAACTTATGTCCACACAAACTCTTATTCCCAAATTTTCATAACAGCATTATTAATAATAGACAAAAAGTAGAAACAACTGAAATGTCCATCGGTTGATGAACGGATAAACAAAAAATTGAATATTCATACAATGGAATATTATTTAGTCATAAAAAGGAATAAAGTACTGATACATGCTACAACATGAATGAACACTGAAAACATTATAGTAAGGAGCTAGTCATGAAAAGGAGCTAGTCATGAAAAGCCACATATTGTATGATTCCATTTATAGGAAATGTCCAGAATAGGCAAGTCCGTAAAGTCAAAAAATAGATTTGTGTTTGTCAAGGACTAGAGAAGGAGGGAATGGGAAATGATCCTGATGGGTATGGGATTTCCTTTTGTGCTGATGAAAAAGTTCTTAATTTGTATAGTGGTGATGGTTACACAATTCTATAAATACCACTGACTTGTACACTTTAAAAGGATGAATTTGTAGTATGTGCACCATATCTAAATAAAACTGTTATTTAAGAAGATAAAAGAGAACCTAATCAAGCTGTCAGTTGCTAAAAAATTCAAAATATTTTTAATAATATCTAAAATATTTTAATATTATTGGTTGAAGTAGATAAAAGGACCAAAGTCCTGGAAATGAAAGTGGACCATTTCCACACATTTATGCATAAGAAAGGGGTAGCTTTTGCATAGCATCTAGATAAAGACAGGGGACTTGAATCCTAAGTCTTATGTTGATATGCAATCTGAAAATAGTATATACTGAAGATTTTTATACACTTCAACATTTTCTGTGTAAGGCCTTTACATTCTTAGTTATAGGCAAGAGTCCAAGTTTTCTGAGATTCCATAGCCAAACCATCAGTGAAAGAGGAGGAAAAATAATAGCCTATACATTGAGAAGAGTTCAAGAAATTGAGTGACTTGCATATAACAATACTTGATCCACTCTTCTATTTATTTATATGAATAAAGTTTCTCAGCATTTAAAAGTTATAAACATTTGCTCCTTAAAAAAACTTTATTAATAAAGCCACAAATTAGGATGGGAAATATTTGCAAATTGTATATCTGGTAAAGGATTTGGGTCTAGGATATGTAGAGAATTCGTAGAACTCAATAATAAGACAAACAGCTCAATTTCCCCAATTTTTAAATGGGGAAAAGATTTCAGTGGACATTTTGTTGAAGAAAATATACAAATTGCTAAAAAGCACATGAAAAGATAATCAATATTGTTAGTCATTAGAGAAATGAAAATTAAAACCAGAATATACCTGTACAAACCCACTGGAATAGCTATAATCCAAAAAAAAGACAATAACAAATATTGGTGAGATTTTGTTGAAAATAGTGGAGTCACGAATGTATAAGCAAAATGTAGACTATCCATATAATGGAATTTTATCCACCAGTAAAAAGTAAAGAACTACTTACACACACTATAACATGGATGAACCTCAAAAACATTATGCTGAGAGCTTCCGGGAAGATGGCAGAAGAGTAAGACATGGAGATCACCTTCTCCCCACAGATACACCAGAAATACATCTACACGTGGAACAACTCCTACAGAACAACTACTGAACGCTGGCAGAAGACCTCAGACCTCCCAAAGGGCAAGAAACCCCCCACGTACCTGAGTAGGGCAAAAGAAAAAAGAATAAACAGAGACAAAAGAATAGGGACGGGACCTGCACCAGCGGGAGGGAGCTGTGAAGGAGGAAAGCTTTCCACACACTAGGAAGCCCCTTCGCGGGCGGAGACTGCGGGAGGCGGAGCGGGGAGCTTCGAAGCCGCCGCGGAGGAGAGCACAGCAACGGGGGTGCGGAGGGCAAAGCGGAGAGATTCCCGCACAGAGGATCGGTGCCGACCGGCACTCACCTGCCCGAGAGGCTTGTCTGCTCATCCGCAGGGGTGGGCGGGGCTGGGAGTTGAGGCTCGGGCTTCGGTCGGAGTGCCGGGAGAGGACCGAGGCTGGCGGCGTGAACACAGCCTGCAGGGGGTTAGTGCGCCATGGCTAGCCGAGAGGGAGTCCGGGGAAAAGTCTGGACCTGCCGAAGAGGCAAGAGACTTTTTCTTCCCTTTTTGTTTCCTGGTGCGCGAGGAGAGGGGATTAAGAGCGCTGCTTAAAGGAGCTCCAGAAGCGGGCGCGAGCCGCAGCTAAAAGCGCAGACCCCAGAGACGGGCAGGAGACGTTAAGGCTGTTGCTACAGCCACCAAGAAGCCTGTGTGCGAGCACAGGTCACTATCCACACCCCCCTTCCGGGGAGCCTGTGCAGCCCACCACTGCCTGGGTCCCTGGATCCAGGGACAACTTCCCCCGGGAGAACGCACGGCGCGCCTCAGGCTGGTGCAACGTCACGCCGGCCTCTCCCACCGCAGGCTCGCCCCGCCCTCTGTGCCCCTCCCTCCCCGCGGCCTGAGTGAGCCAGAGCCCCCGAGTCAGCGGCTCCTTTAACCCCGTCCTGTCTGAGCGAAGAACAGACACCCTCCGGCGACCTACACGCAGAGGCGGGGCCAAATCCAAAGCTGAGCCCCTGGGAGCTGTGAGAACAAAGAAGGGAAAGGGAAATCTCTCCCAGCGGCCTCAGAAGCAGCGGATTAAAGCTCCACAATCAACTAGATGTACCCTGCCTCTGGGGAATACATGAATAGACAACCAATCATCCCAAATTGAGGAGGTGGACTTTGAGAGCAAGATTTATGATTTTTTCCCCTTTTCCTTTTTGTGAGTGTGTATGTATATGCTTCTGTGTGAGATTTTGTCTGTATAGCTTTGCTTCCACCATTTGTGCTAGAGTTCTATCCGTCCATTTTTTCTGTGTTTTTTTTCTTTTTTCTTAATAATTACATTTTATTTTAATAACTTTATTATATTTTATCTTACTTTATTTTACTTTATATTCTTTCTTTTTTTTTAACATCTTTATTGGAGTATAATTGCTTTACAAAGGTATGTTAGTTTCAGCTTCACAACAAAATGAATCAGTTATATATATACATATGTTCCCATATCACTTCCCGCTTGCATCTCCCTCCCTCCAGCCCTCCATATCCCACCTCTCCAGGCGGTCACAAAGCACCGAGCTAATCTCCCTGTGCTATGTGGCTGCTTCCCACTAGCTATCTACCTTACGTTTGTTAGTGTATATATGTCCATGCCACTCTCTCTCTTTGTCACAGTTTACCCTTCCCCCTCCCCATATCCTTAAGTCCATTCTCTAATAAGTCTGTGTCTTTATTCCTGTCTTACCCCTAGGTTCTTCATGACATTTTTTTCTTAACTTCTTTCTTTCTTTTTTGCCTTCCTTCCCTCCTTCCTCCCTTCCTCCCTCCCTTCTTTCTTTCTTTCTTTCTACTTCTACTAATTCTTTCATTCTACTTTTTCTCCCTTTTATTCTGAGCCGTGTGGATGAAAGGCTCTTGGTGCTGCAGCCAGGAATCAGTACTGTGCCTCTGAGGTGGAAGAGCCAACTTCAGGACACTGGTCCACAAAAGACCTCCCAGTTCCACATAATATCAAACGGCGAAAATCTCCCAGAGATCTCCATCTCAACACCAGCACCCAGCTTCACGCAACGACCAGCAAGCTACAGTGCTGGACATCCTATGCCATACATATAGCAAAACAGGAACACAACCCCACCCACTAGCAGAGAGGCTGCCTAAAATCATAATAAGTCCACAGACACCCCAAAACACACCACCAGACGTGGACCTGCCCACCAGAAAGACAAGATCCAGCCTCATCCACCAGAACACAGGCACTAGTCCCCTCCACCAGGAAGCCTACACAACGCACTGAACCAACCTTAGCCACTGGAGACAGACATCAAAAACAACGGGAGCTACGAACTTGCAGCCTGCAAAAAGGTGAACCCAATCACAGTAAGATAAGCAAAATGAGAAGACAGAAAAACACACAGCAGATGAAGGAGCAGGATAAAAACCCACCAGACCTAACAAATGAAGAGGAAATAGGCAGTCTACCTGAAAAAGAGTTCAGAATAATGATAGTAAAGATGATCCAAAATCTTGGAAATAGAATGGACAAAATGCAAGAAGCAGTTAACAAGGACCTAGAAGAAATAAAGATGAAACAGACAATGATGAACAACACAATAAATGAAATGAAAAATACTCTAGATGGGATCAATAGCAGAATAAATGAGGCAGAAGAACGGATAAGTGACCTGGAAGATAAAATAGTGGAAATAACTACTGCAGAGCAGAATAAAGAAAAAAGAATGAAAAGAACTGAGGACAGTCTCAGAGACCTCTGGGACAACATTAAACGCACCAACATTCGAATTATAGGGGTTCCAGAAGAAGAAGAGAAAAAGAAAGGGACTGAGAAAATATTTGAAGAGATTATAGTTGAAAACTTCCCTAATATGGGAAAGGAAATCGTTAATCAAGTCCAGGAAGCACAGAGAGTCCCATACAGGATAAATTCAAGGAGAAATACGCCAAGACACATATTAATCAAACTGTCAAAAACTAAATACAAAGAAAGCATATTAAAAGCAGCAAGGGAAAAACAACAAATAACACACAAGGGAATCCCCATAAGGTTAACAGCTGATCTCTCAGCAGAAACTCTACAAGCCAGAAGGGAGTGGCAGGACATACTGAAAGTGATGAAGGAGAAAAACCTGCAACCAAGATTACTCTACCCAGCAAGGATCTCATTCAGATTTGATGGAGAAATTAAAACCTTTACAGACAAGCAAAAGCTGAGAGAGTTCAGCACCACCAAACCAGCTTTACAACAAATGCTAAAGGAACTTCTCTAGACAAAAACACAAGAGAAGGAAAAGTCCTATAATAACGAACCCAAAACAATTTAGAAAATGGGAATAGGAACATACATATCGATAATTACCTTAAATGTAAATGGACTAAATGCTCCCACCAAAAGACACAGATTGGCTGAATGGATACAAAAACAAGACCCATATATATGCTGTCTACAAGAGACCCACTTCAGACCTAGAGACACATACAGACTGAAAGTAAGGGGATGGAAAAAGATATTCCATGCAAATGGAAACCAAAAGAAAGCTGGAGTAGCAATTCTCATATCAGACAAAATAGACTTTAAAATAAAGACTATTAGAAGAGACAAAGAAGGACACTACATAATGATCAAGGGATCGATCCAAGAAGAAGATATAACAATTGTAAATATTTATGCACCCAACATAGGAGCACCTCAATACATAAGGCAAAAACTAGCAGCCATAAAAGGGGAAATCGACAGTAACACATTCTTAGTACGGGACTTTAACACTCCACTTTCACCAATGGACAGATGATCCAAAATGAAAATAAATAAGGGAACTCAAGCTTTAAATGATACATTAAACAGGATGGACTTAATTGATATTTATAGGACACTCCATCCAAAAACAACAGAATACACATTTTTCTCAAGTGCTCATGGAACATTCTCCAGGATAGATCATATCTTGGGTCACGAATGAAACCTTGGTAAATTTAAGAAAATTGAAAGTGTATCAAGTATCTTTTCCAACAACAACACTATGAGACTAGATATCAATTACAGGAAAAGATCTGTAAAAAATACAAACACATGGAGGCTAAACGATACACTACTTAATAACGAAGTGATCACTGAAGAAATCAAAGAGGAAATAAAAAAATACCTAGAAACAAATGACAAGGGAGACAGGACAACCCAAAATCTATGGATGCAGCAAAAGCAGTTCTAAGAGGAAAGGTTACAGCAATACAATCCTACCTTAAGAAACAGGAAACATCTCGAATAAACAACTTAACCTTGCACCTAAAGCAATTAGAGAAAGAAGAACAAAAAAACCCCCAAAGTTAGCAGAAGAAAAGAAATCATAAAGATCCGAGCAGAAATAAGTGAAAAAGAAATGAAGGAAACGATAGCAAATATCAATAAAACTAAAAGCTGGTTCTTTGAGAAATAAACAAAATTGATAAACCATTAGCCAGACTCATCAAGAAAAAAAGGGAGAAGACTCAAATCAATAGAATTAGAAATGAAAAAGGAGAAGTAACAACTGACACTGCAGAAATAAAAAAAATCATGAGGGATTACTACAAGCAACTCTATGCCAATAAAATGGACAATCTGGAAGAAATGGACAAATTCTTAGAAATGCACAAACTGCCAAGACTGAATCAGGAAGAAATAGAAAATATGAACAGACCAATCACAAACACTGAAATTGAAACTGTGATTAAAAATCTTCCAACAAACAAAAGCCCAGGACCAGATGGCTTCACAGGCGAATTCTATCAAACATTTAGAGAAGAGCTAACACCTATCCTTCTCAAACTCTTCCAAAATATAGCAGAGGGAGGAACACTCCCAAACTCATTCTACGAGGCCACCATCACCTTGATACCAAAACCAGACAAGGATGTCACAAAGAAAGAAAACTACAGGCCAATATCATTGATGAACATAGCTGCAAAAATCTTCAACAAAATACTAGCAAACAGAATCCAAGAGCACAGACTCTTTCCAAGATGGCGGAGGAGTAAGACGCAGAGATCACCTTCCTCCCCACAGATACATATACGCAAATCTATCAATGTGATTAACCATATTAACAAATTGAAGGAGAAAAACCATATGATCATCTCAATAGATGCAGAGAAAGCTTTTGACAAAATTCAACACCCATTTATGATAAAAACCCTGCAGAAAGTAGGTGTAGAGGGAACTTTCCTCAATATAATAAAGGCCGTATATGACAAGCCCACAGCCAACATCATCCTCAATGGCGAAAAACTGAAAGCATTTCCACTAAGGTCAGGAACAAGACAAGGTTGCCCACTCTCACCACTCTTATTCAACATAGTTTTGGAAGTTTTAGCCACAGCAATCAGAGAAGAAAAGGAAATAAAAGGAATCCAAATCGGAAAAGAAGAAGTAAAGCTGTCACTGTTTGCAGATGACATGATACTATACATAGAGAATCCTAAAGATGCTACCAGAAAACTACTAGAGCTAATCAATGAATTTGGTAAAGTAGCAGGATACAAAATTAATGCACAGAAATCTCTGGCATTCCTATATACTAATGATGAAAAATCTGAAAGTGAAATCAAGAAAACACTCCCATTTACCATTGCAACAAAAAGAATAAAATATCTAGGAATAAACCTACCTAAGGAGACAAAAGACCTGTATGCAGAAAATTATAAGACACTGATGAAAGAAATTAAAGATGATACAAACAGATGGAGAGATATACCATGTTCTTGGATTGGAAGAATCAACATTGTGAAAATGACTCTACTTCCCAAAGCAATCTATAGATTCAATGCAATCCCTATCAAACTACCACTGGCATTTTTCACAGAACTAGAACAAAAAATTTCACAATTTGTATGGAAACACAAAAGACCCCGAATAGCCAAAGCAATCTTGAGAACAAAAAATGGAGCTGGAGGAATCAGGCTGCCTGACTTCAGACTATACTACAAAGCTACAGTAATCAAGACAGTATGGTACTGGCACAAAAACAGAAAGATAGATCAATGGAATAGGATAGAAAGCCCAGAGATAAACCCATGCACATATGGTCACCTTATCTTTGATAAAGGTGGCAGGAATATACAGTGGAGAAAGGACAGCCCCTTCAATAAGTGGTGCTGGGAAAACTGGACAGGTACATGTAAAAGTATGAGATTAGATCACTCCCTAACACCATACACAAAAATAAGCTCAAAATGGATTAAAGACCTAAATGTAAGGCCAGAAACTATCAAACTCTTAGAGGAAAACATAGGCAGAACACTCTATGACATAAATCACAGCAAGATCCTTCTTGACCCATCTCCTAGAGTAATGGAGATAAAAACAAAAATAAACAAATGGGACCTAATGAAACTTCAAAGCTTTTGCACAGCAAAGGAAACCATAAACAAGACCAAAAGACAGCCCTCAGAATGGGAGAAAATATTTGCAAATGAATCAACTGACAAAGGATTAATCTCTAAAATTTACAGGCAGCTCATGCAGCTCAATAACAAAAAAATAAACAACCCAATCCAAAAATGGGCAGAAGACCTAAATAGACATTTCTCCAAAGAAGATATACAGACTGCCAACAAACACATGAAAGAATGCTCAACATCATTAATCATTAGAGAAATGCAAATCAAAACTACAATGAGATATCATCTCACACCAGTCAGAATGGCCATCATCAAAAAATCTAGAAACAATAAATGCTGGAGAGGGTGTGGAGAAAAGGGAACACTCTTGCACTGCTGGTGGGAATGTGAATTGGTTCAGCCACTATGGAGAACAGTATGGAGGTTCCTTAAAAAACTACAAATAGAACTACCATATGACCCAGCAATCCCACTACTAGGTATATACCCTGAGGAAACCAGAATTCAGAAAGAGTCATGTACCAAAATGTTCATTGCAGCTCTATTTACAATAGCCCGGAGATGGAAACAACCTAAGTGCCCGTCGTCGGATGAATGGATAAAGAAGATGTGGCACATATATACAATGGAATATTACTCAGCCATAAAAAGAAACGAAATTGAGCTATTTGTAATGAGGTGGATAGATCTAGAGTCTGTCATACAGAGTGAAGTAAGTCAGAAAGAGAAGGACAAATACCGTATGCTAACACATATATATGGAATTTAAGAAAAAAAAAATGTTATGAAGAACCTAGGGGTAAAACAGGAATAAAGACAGAGACCTACTGGAGAACAGACTTGAGGATATGGGGAGGGGGAAGGGTGAGGTGTGTTAGGGCGAGAGAGAGACATGGACATATATATACTAACAAACGTAAGGTAGATAGCCAGTGGGAAGCAGCCGCATGGCACAGGGAAACCGGCTCGGTTCTTTGTGGCTGTCTGGAGGGGTGGGATAGGGAGGGTGGGAGGGAGGGAGACAAAGAGGGAAGAGATATGGGAACATATATATATGTATAACTGACTCACTCTGTTATAAAGCAGAAACTAACACAC
>NW_006769677.1:5573763-5622524 GCF_000442215.2 Lipotes vexillifer
AGCACAGGTCACTGCCCCCACCCCTCTTCCGGGGAGCCTGTGCAGCCCGCCACTGCCAGGTTCCCGGGATCCAGGGACAATTTCTCAGGGAGAACACACGGCGGGCCTCAGGCTGGGGCAACGTCACGCCGACTTCTGCCGCCGCAGGACCGCTCCGCACTCCGTGCCCCTCCCTGCCCCCGGCCTGAGAGCGCCAGAGCCCCCGAGTCAGCGGCTCCTTTAACGCCGTCCTGTCTGAGCAAAAAGCAGACGCCCTCCAGCGACCTACACGCAGAGGCAGGGCCAAGTCGAAAGCTGAGCCCCTGTGAGCTGTGAGAACAAAGAAGAAAAAGGGAAATCTCTCCCAGCAGCCTCAGAAACAGCGGATTAAAGCTACACAATCAATTTGATGTACCCTGCCTCTGTGGAATACATGAATAGACAGCGAATCATCCCAAATTGAGGAGGCGGACTTCTAGAGCAAGATCTATGATTTTTTCCCCTTTTCCTCTTTTTGTGAATGTGTATGTGTATGCTTCTGTGTGAGATCTTGTCTGTATAGGTTTGCTTCCACCATTTGTCCCAGCGTTCTATCCGACCATTTTTTTTTTTAATTTTTTTCTTAATAATTAATTTTAATTTAAAGAACTCTGTTATACTTTACCTTCTTTCTATCTTTCCTTCCTTCCTTCCCTTTTTGAGACAACGAATCGTCCCAAATTGAGGAGGTGGACTTGGAGAGCAAGTTTTATGATTTTTTCCACTTTACCTCTTTTTGTGAGGGTATATGTGTATGCTTCTATGTAAGATTTTGTCTCTATAACTTTGCTTCCACCATTTGTCCTAAGGTTCTATCCTTCCCTTTTTTTTTTCCTCTAAATAATTATTTTTTTAATTCAATAACTTTATTATACTTTATTTTATTTTACTGTATCTTCTTTCTTTCTGTATTTTTTCCTTCCTTCCCTCATTCCTTCCTTCCTTCCCTCCTCCCTCCCTCCCTCCTTTCTTTCCTTCTTGCCTTCTTCCTTTCTTTTCTTCTTTCTTTCTTTCTTCCTTCCCTCCTTCCTTCCTTCCCTCCTCTCTTTCTTTCTTTCTTTCTTTCTTTCCTATTTCCTCCTACTTATACTAATTCTCTCTACTTTCTCTCCCTTTTATTCTGAGCCGAGTGGATGAAAGGCTCTTGCTGCTCCAGCCAGGAGTCAGGACTCTGCCTCTGAGGTGGGAGAGCCAACTTCAGAACACTCGTCAAGAAGAGACCTCCCAGCCCCACATAATATCAAACGGCGAAAATCTCCCAGAGATCTCCATCTCAACACCAGCACCCAGCTTCGCTCAACGACCAGCAAGCTACAGTGCTGGACAACCTATGCCAACCATATAGCAAAACAGGAACACAACCCCACCCACTAGCAGAGAGGCTGCCTAAAATCATAATAAGTCCACAGACACCCCAAAACACACCACCAGACGTGGACCTGCCCACTAGAGAGACAAGATCTAGCCTCATACACCACAACACAGCCACTAGTCCCCTCCACCAGGAAGCCTACACAACGCACTGAACCAACCTTAGCCACTGGAGACAGACATCAAAAACAACGGGAGCTACGAACTTGCAGCCTGCAAAAAGGTGAACCCAATCACAGTAAGATAAGCAAAATGAGAAGACAGAAAAACACACAGCAGATGAAGGAGCAGGATAAAAACCCACCAGACCTAACAAATGAAGAGGAAATAGGCAGTCTACCTGAAAAAGAGTTCAGAATAATGATAGTAAAGATGATCCAAAATCTTGGAAATAGAATGGACAAAATGCAAGAAGCAGTTAACAAGGACCTAGAAGAAATAAAGATGAAACAGACAATGATGAACAACACAATAAATGAAATGAAAAATACTCTAGATGGGATCAATAGCAGAATAAATGAGGCAGAAGAACGGATAAGTGACCTGGAAGATAAAATAGTGGAAATAACTACTGCAGAGCAGAATAAAGAAAAAAGAATGAAAAGAACTGAGGACAGTCTCAGAGACCTCTGGGACAACATTAAACGCACCAACATTCGAATTATAGGGGTTCCAGAAGAAGAAGAGAAAAAGAAAGGGACTGAGAAAATATTTGAAGAGATTATAGTTGAAAACTTCCCTAATATGGGAAAGGAAATCGTTAATCAAGTCCAGGAAGCACAGAGAGTCCCATACAGGATAAATTCAAGGAGAAATACGCCAAGACACATATTAATCAAACTGTCAAAAACTAAATACAAAGAAAGCATATTAAAAGCAGCAAGGGAAAAACAACAAATAACACACAAGGGAATCCCCATAAGGTTAACAGCTGATCTCTCAGCAGAAACTCTACAAGCCAGAAGGGAGTGGCAGGACATACTGAAAGTGATGAAGGAGAAAAACCTGCAACCAAGATTACTCTACCCAGCAAGGATCTCATTCAGATTTGATGGAGAAATTAAAACCTTTACAGACAAGCAAAAGCTGAGAGAGTTCAGCACCACCAAACCAGCTTTACAACAAATGCTAAAGGAACTTCTCTAGACAAAAACACAAGAGAAGGAAAAGTCCTATAATAACGAACCCAAAACAATTTAGAAAATGGGAATAGGAACATACATATCGATAATTACCTTAAATGTAAATGGACTAAATGCTCCCACCAAAAGACACAGATTGGCTGAATGGATACAAAAACAAGACCCATATATATGCTGTCTACAAGAGACCCACTTCAGACCTAGAGACACATACAGACTGAAAGTAAGGGGATGGAAAAAGATATTCCATGCAAATGGAAACCAAAAGAAAGCTGGAGTAGCAATTCTCATATCAGACAAAATAGACTTTAAAATAAGGACTATCAGAAGAGACAAAGAAGGACACTACATAATGATTAAGGGATCGATCCAAGAAGAAGATATAACAATTGTAAATATTTATGCACCCAACATAGGAGCACCTCAATACATAAGGCAAAAACTAGCAGCCATAAAAGGGGAAATCGACAGTAACACATTCATAGTAGGGGACTTCAACACCCCACTTTCACCAATGGACAGATCATCCAAAATGAAAATAAATAAGGAAACACAAGCTTTAAATGATACATTAAACAGGATGGACTTAATTGATATTTATAGGACACTCCATCCAAAAACAACAGAATACACATTTTTCTCAAGTGCTCATGGAACATTCTCCAGGATAGATCATATCTTGGGTCACAAATCAAGCCTTGGTAAATTTAAGAAAATTGAAATTATATCAAGTATCTTTTCCGACCACAACGCCATGAGATTAGATATCAATTATAGGAAAAGAGCAGTAAAAAATACAAACACATGGAGGCTAAACAATACACTACTTAGTAACGAAGTGATCACTGAAGAAATCAAAGAGGAAATTAAAAAATACCTAGAAACAAATGACAATGGAGATACAACGACCCAAAACCTATGGGATGCAGCAAAAGCAGTTCTAAGAGGGAAGTTTATAGCAATACAAGCCCACCTTAAGAAGCAGGAAACATCTCGAATAAACAACCTAACCTTGCACCTCAAGCAATTAGAGAAAGAAGAACAAAAAAACCCCAGAGTTAGCAGAAGGAAAGAAATCATAAAAATCAGATCAGAAATAAATGAAAAAGAAATGAAGGAAACAATAGCAAAGATCAATAAAACTAAAAGCTGGTTCTTTGAGAAGATTAACAAAATTGATAAACCATTAGCCAGACTCATCAAGAAAATAAGGGAGAAGACTCAAATCAATAGAATCAGAAATGAAAAAGGAGAAGTAACAACTGACACTGCAGAAATACAAAAAATCATGAGGGATTACTACAAGCAACTCTATGCCAATAAAATGGACAATCTGGAAGAAATGGACAAATTCTTAGAAATGCACAAACTGCCAAGACTGAATCAGGAAGAAATAGAAAATATGAACAGACCAATCACAAACACTGAAATTGAAACTGTGATTAAAAATCTTCCAACAAACAAAAGCCCAGGACCAGATGGCTTCACAGGCGAATTCTATCAAACATTTAGAGAAGAGCTAACACCTATCCTTCTCAAACTCTTCCAAAATATAGCAGAGGGAGGAACACTCCCAAACTCATTCTACGAGGCCACCATCACCTTGATACCAAAACCAGACAAGGATGTCACAAAGAAAGAAAACTACAGGCCAATATCACTGATGAACATAGATGCAAAAATCCTCAACAAAATACTAGCAAACAGAATCCAACAGCACATTAAAAGGATCATACACCATGATCAAGTGGGGTTTATTCCAGGAATGCAAGGATTCTTCAATATACGCAAATCTATCAATGTGATTAACCATATTAACAAATTGAAGGAGAAAAACCATATGATCATCTCAATAGATGCAGAGAAAGCTTTTGACAAAATTCAACACCCATTTATGATAAAAACCCTGCAGAAAGTAGGTGTAGAGGGAACTTTCCTCAATATAATAAAGGCCGTATATGACAAGCCCACAGCCAACATCATCCTCAATGGCGAAAAACTGAAAGCATTTCCACTAAGGTCAGGAACAAGACAAGGTTGCCCACTCTCACCACTCTTATTCAACATAGTTTTGGAAGTTTTAGCCACAGCAATCAGAGAAGAAAAGGAAATAAAAGGAATCCAAATCGGAAAAGAAGAAGTAAAGCTGTCACTGTTTGCAGATGACATGATACTATACATAGAGAATCCTAAAGATGCTACCAGAAAACTACTAGAGCTAATCAATGAATTTGGTAAAGTAGCAGGATACAAAATTAATGCACAGAAATCTCTGGCATTCCTATATACTAATGATGGGAAATCTGAAAGTGAAATCAAAAAAACACTCACGTTTACCACTGCAACAAAAAGAATAAAATATCTAAGAATAAACCTACCTAAGGAGACAAAAGACCTGTATGCAGAAAATTATAAGACACTGGTGAAAGAAATTAAAGATGATACAAATAGATGGAGAGATATACCATGTTCTTGGATTGGAAGAATCAATATTATGAAAATGACTCTATTACCCAAAGCAATCTATAGATTCAATGCAATCCCCATCAAACTTCCACTGGTATTTTTCACGGAACTAGAACAAAAAATTTCACAATGTGTATGGAAACACAAAGGACCCAGAATAGCCAAAGCAATCTTGAGAACGAAAAATGGAGCTGGAGGAATCAGGCTCCCGGACTTCAGACTATACTACAAAGCTAGAGTAATCAAGACAGTATGGTACTGGCACAAGAACAAAAAGATAGATCAATGGAACAGGATAGAAAGCCCAGAAATAAACCCACGCACATATGGTCACCTTATCTTTGATAAAGGTGGCAGGAACGTACAGTGGAGAAAGGACAGCCTCTTCAATAAGTGGTGCTGGGAAAATTGGATAGGTACATGTAAAAGTATGAGATTAGATCACTCCCTAACACCATACACAAAAATAAGCTCAAAATGGATTAAAGACCTAAATGTAAGGCCAGAAACTATCAAACTCTTAGAGGAAAACATAGGCAGAACACTCTATGACATAAATCACAGCAAGATCCTTCTTGACCCATCTCCTAGAGTAATGGAGATAAAAACAAAAATAAACAAATGGGACCTAATGAAACTTCAAAGCTTTTGCACAGCAAAGGAAACCATAAACAAGACCAAAAGACAGCCCTCAGAATGGGAGAAAATATTTGCAAATGAATCAACTGACAAAGGCGACAAAGGATTAATTTACAAGCAGTTCATGCAGCTAAATAACAAAAAAACAAACACCTCAATCCAAAAATGGGCAGAAGACCTAAATAGACATTTCTCCAAAGAAGATATACAGACTGCCAACAAACACATGAAAGAATGCTCAACATCATTAATCATTAGGGAAATGCAAATCAAAACTACAATGAGATATCATCTCACGCCAGTCAGAATGGCCATCATCAAAAAATCTAGAAACAGTAAATGCTGGAGAGGGTGTGGAGAAAAGGGAACACTCTTGCACTGCTGGTGGGAATGTGAATTGGTTCAGCCACTATGGAGAACAGTATGGAGGTTCCTTAAAAAACTACAAATAGAACTACCGTATGACCCAGCAATCCCACTACTGGGCATATACCCTGAGAAAACCAAAATTCAAAAAGAGTCATGTACCAAAATGTTCATTGCAGCTCTATTTACAATAGCCCGGAGATGGAAACAACGTAAGTGCCCATCATCGGATGAATGGATAAAGAAGATGTGGCACATATATACAATGGAATATTACTCAGCCATAAAAGGAAACGAAATTGAGCTATTTGTAATGAGGTGGATAGACCTAGAGTCTGTCATACAGAGTGAAGTAAGTCAGAAAGAGAAAGACAAATACTGTGTGCTAACACATATATATAGAATTTAAGAAAAAAAAATGTCATGAAGAACCTTGGGGTAAGACAGGAATAAAGACACAGACCTACTGGAGAACAGACTTGAGGATATGGGGAGGGGGAAGGGTGAGCTGTGACAGGGTGAGAGAGAGGCATGGACATATATACACTAACAAACGTAAAGTAGATAGCTAGTGGGAAGCATCCGCATGGCACAGGGATATCAGCTCGGTGCTTTGTGATCGCCTGGAGGGGTGGGATAAGGAGGGTGGGAGGGAGGGAGACGCAAGAGGGAAGAGATATGGGAACATATGTATATGTATAACTGATTCACTTTGTTATAAAGCAGAAACTAACACACCAGTGTAAAGCAATTATACTCCAATAAAGATGTTAAAAAAAAAAAAAACATTATGCTAAGAAGCCAGACAATAAACACGACGTATGGTATGATCCCATTTTTATGAAATGTCCATAAATGGAAAACCTATGGAGACAGAAAGCAGATCAGTAGTTCCCTGAGGCTGGGGGTAACTGATGGAAACAGCAAACAGGTGTGAGGGAATGCTTTGGGGTGATGGAAGCAGTCAAAATCTGGGTTATGGCAATGGTTGCACAACTCAATAAATTTACTAAAAATTATCAAATTGTACACTTACAATGGGTGAATTCTCTGGTATGGATGTAAATATACCTTAATAAAGCTGTTTTTAAATAGCTAGAAAAAAAGTCAGCTATCTATGTTTAAAATAACTTTTTTTTCCTCTCCCTGTTATTTAATCAAATGGTTATATTTTTTCCCCTGTTATTTTCTGATCACCTATTATGAGACAAGTGCTAGTTATCTCACCTCTACTGTTAGTAACATGTAATATTCCCTTCAAGTCTATGAAGTTGGTGTAAATACACCCATTTTTCAGACTTAAGCTTAAGTCACTTGGCCAGGATCAGACAGATCACCAGTAGCAGAGCTAGAATGCAAATCTAAACCTGTCTGACTTATATGCACAGGCCCAGTCCGTAAGCCACGCTGCTGATCTGCTAAGGAATGAAGAGTTTCAAAGAATCTTTTTAGCAAAAGAAAGAGTGGTTGCCCAAGCAATAAAGTTCTCAATTTCAAAACATATCATATGCTCTGAGCCAAGCCACCCTAGAGTATTTCAAGACTTTTGCTGCTGACATAAAATGGGGACTGCACAAGTGACTCAAGACTCAGACCACCCAAGGTCAACCCAGCCTCTCTAGTCATGGCTTCTATTTGGTTCAGTTGGTCACTGAACAGATGAAATGGGCATTTCCCTTTACTGCCCATACAAATCTCCCAAGGAGGTCATTTAAATGCAAAGTCTAAGCCCCTGGGCCCAGATATTCTGGTCCAATAATCTTGGGACGGGGCTTAGAATCTATATTTTTTAACTAGAATAGGAAAACTGTTAAAATTACAGGCTTCAGAAATAAATGTACCTGGGTTTGAATACTGCCTTAGGCCGTTAACTAGTCATGGCCCCTTGGCCAAGGTAGCATCTCTGAGCCTCAGTTTCCATATCTAAAATAGGGTGTTGATAATCATTATCTTTTTAAATTGTTGTGAATTTTTAATTAACCCCCATGCTTTTAGAAAGCAGTCAATAAGCAGTAGCGCTTTTTCCACGCTTTTGTGTGTTTTTTTCCCTAGAGAGTCTGAAAGGGTGGCGCTTTGCCAACAATCCAGATGGCAAGCTTTTTCTTAGAATCAGGTCAGAAGCAAACATGCTGCTGGGTTGGATGAAATGAACCCAACAGAGAAAACAAAATAACCAGGCCTGCAGCCCTCAAGGCACTGTTGATTTGTGTCTCTTGTGGGAGACTTTAATATTTGGAGTTGAACTCCATTGACTCACAAATGTATTCTATTCCTGGCCTTCAAAAACAATCCTGAGAAAAATAGGTAAAAGCAGAAACCATGAGGCAAAGATGACACCTACTGGCAGAGCAAGGCCCCTGCAAAAGCCCTTTCTGTTGCTCAGCTGCTTCCAACAAGGATTAATCCTTGCTATTCATCCTGCTGCCCTCTTACATTGGAAGCGTTGTCAATGAAATAAACAGAGATGTGGACAAAGGTTTACATTCAAAAGTTTTCATCAGGTATTATTTATAAAATGAAATGTTGGAAAGAGTTAGTCCAACATTTGGGAAATGGGTTAAATACATTTTGGTATATGCATATAATGGGCCATTAATCATCCATTTTAAGCTGTTTTCAAACCATTTTAATGACATGAGGAAATGCTCACATAAAGATTTTAAATGCAAAAGTAAGATTATAAAACAAACATATATAGAATATTGATTAAGTAAAATTGATGTATTGATATATGCTCATAGGAGAAATCTAGCTTGATATGTAAAAATGTTAATAGCAGTCATTTCTGAGGTTAGTATTTTCTTCTTTATATATTTATGTATTTTTCTACATTTCTGCAATAAGCATTTATTACCTTAGTTAATAGAAAGCAAAGGAATAAAAATTATTTTTTAATTTTTCCAGCTTTATAGAGATATAATTGACCTATAACATTGTGTAGGCTTAAGGTGTATAATTTGATGATTTTAAACACATATATTGCAAAATGATTACCACAATAAGGTTAGTTAACACTTCCATCACCTCGCATAATTGCAATTTGTGTGTGTGTGGGTATGTTGTGAGAACATTAAAGATCTACTCTCTTTTAAAAGTATTTTTTTAAAAAGAAAAAGACTCTCAATGCCATTTTAAGTGAGAAGAGGGGCCCCAGAAGAGATACAGATGGAAAAGTGGCAAAGATCAGAGGTGAAGAGTTGAGTCTCAGAACTCGGGAACTATGATCAAAGAGGCTGATGAGAAACAGTCTAATACCCATGATGACATTAGCAACATCCGATACTGCAATGTGTCAGGACAGTGGAACAACAGAAGGAGAGAACGGGGCTGTTTCATTGTCTGAAAAGTAGAAAATGTTTTGTTCTCCCTGACCTCATCTTCAGGCTTTTTACAACTGGCTCTCCTTTGATATAATCTCTGGGGAATTTTCTTACATAAATGACTGTGATTGAAGATCTGTCCTGCTGGGTAGGTGAGTACAGTTCCGCCTCCTCAATGAATGCCTGACCAATGCACTTCTTGCTTCCCCACCATACCTGGCAAGGCCCTGGTACTGTCACAGACCAGCTCTGTGAAATCACCTGACTTCCCTGCACTTCACTTCTCTCATTGATAAAATACAGATGACAATAGCCACCCTGCTAATGTCCCACAGCTGTGAGCTTTGCATGAGATCATGTGTTTTGAAAGCAATCCCATGCAGATCACAACCAAGATCATAGGAGCCAACATCCCCCATTGAGTGATCATGTGTCAGACACTCCACAAGGTGTTTTACCACCTATTTCATTGAGACATCATAAAAAGCTTGAGTGAGTGTGAAACCCATTTTACCCACAAGAAAACTGAGTTTATAACCTGCTCAAAATCAAATGCCTTTTACATTGCAGAGCCAGGATTTGGATTCAATTCCATCTCCAAAGGCTGGGCTCTTAAACACTATGTTGTACTACTGCATAGAATCTTTGCACTCGAAGGGACCCAACAGATCATTAGGTTAAATCCCTATAGTTTACAGATGAGGACACCAAGGCCCAGAGAGGGGGCATGACTTGCCCATATGACCAACAAAAACGCCACAAACTTCACAGAACACCAAGATCCTCTGCACAATCTGCGAGCCAATGTGGTTCCTGGTCACCCAAGCCCAAGGAGTGGGCTGAGGCTTCTGTTCTCAGCTAGCCCTGCTTCTCTATTGCTGGTAACTGGAAACTTTTGGATCCACCCTGTTATTCAATGGCCAAATTACATATTCTGAACTGAGTGAAATTTTGAATTTCTGGAGAAAGTGAACTTCCACACTATCAAGTTTTCACCACAGCCAAAGCCAATGGGAGGGGGCATAGGGGCAAGGGGCAGAGAGGCAACCAGTGGAGGCTCCAAGGTTCCCAGGCAATCTGAGTTCTAGATGTAGGATGTTCCCCCAAATTATCATCTTAAGTAAGTCCCTTGAGAGTGGAAGGGGATGCTACTGATAATTACAGTGACCATATCCACAGGGTGAAGCAGAACTGAATTGAAGGAGAAGCTAGCAAGGGGAAGAATACCAGAAATCAAAGGGTCTGAGACTAGAGGCAGAAAGATGAAGCTGGGTTTGGGCATCCCTCTGAGTTGTCCTGAAACAATCAGATGATTTGTTCTTCATCGATACATCACTGTCACTTCTCTGATGCTATGCCCTAGCCCATAGGCTGTGACAGAAGTGGCTGTAGTATATGCAGAGATCACAAACAACTTAAAAGTCAACTTATACACCAAGTACATACGGGAATCAAACTCACCACAAAAAAATTTCCATTTGGTTTACTCCAGCTCCAATTCTATGAATGCAGCATTTCCCTCTGAAACCTTCACTTTCCCTTCCATCTTGTATGTCTGTGTGAAAGTGAGAATATATAACAAGTATCCATTTCCATATCCTAATCAAGAATCGTATTAGATTATTTTGCATCATGAAGTATGATGCAGCTTTCCAATAACCAAGGTGAGGAGAAAGACTAATTTACAAGTCATGTCTCTACATGGGGACTAACTAGTAGGATGACTGATTTTGCATTTAGTCAATTGGCTTATTATCAATGACCATGAAGCAGACCCCATATGCTAGCCCATAGCATTGTCTCCAATTACAACCTTGAATCTTTCTGGTCCTCAACCATACCTGGCCACAACTTAAACTCCTGTGTTCTGTGGCCTCTACTGCTCACTTTTCATTTGGCTGCCTTGTAAGACTGTTCTTGTTTCCACTGCATTTTATTCATTCATTCATTCATTCATTTAACAAACCCACCATATGGCAGGTACTATTCAAATGAACAAAGATCCCTGCCTTCGTGGAGCTTACATTTTAAAAGAGGAAAGCAGACAATAAAAAGCAAACATATTATATAAATTGTACAGTATGTTAGAGGGTAATCAAAGAAAATATAGAACAGAACAAGATTAAAATTTTAAATAGAGGGGTCAAAGAAGACTTCACTGAAAAGTGACATTTTAGCAAAGCTTGGAAGAACATAAAGAAATTAGCCATGAAGGTATCTGGGCGAAAAGTACTCCAGGCAGAGGGAACAGCCCGTGTACAAGTCCTGAGATAGAATCCAGTCTGACATGTTCCAGAAACATCAAGGAAACCAGTGTTATTGAAGCAAAGTGAGCAAAGGGGAAGACTGGTCAGAGATGAGGTCAGAGTGGTGTTAGGGCACAGATCACAGGGGGTCAAGCAGGCCACTGTAAGGATGCTGACATTAACTTTTGAGTGAAATAAGAAACTGTTGTAGAGTTTTGAGCAGAAGAGTGACACGATCTGACCAACTTCCTTAAAGGATCACTCTTGCCGCTACATTGAGAATAGATGGCTAGGGTAGAAGCAGGAAGACTTGATGAGAGCATCTTACAGTCATAGAGACAAGGGGTAATGATGGCTTGGACCAGTGTGGCAACAAGGCAGGTGGTAAAAGGTGATTGGATTCTGGATGACTTTGAAAGTAGATTTGATCTGGCTATTTCCTGACTAATTGGATGTGGTATGTGAAAGAAGGTGAGAAATCAAGAGTGACACCAATGGTTTTGGCTCAGCCACAGGAAGAATGAGGCTACTGGAAGAAGGCCATAGGTGGAGCAGGTATGTGGGGATAAGACCAGGAGCTCATTGAAGGCATGTTGAGTACGCCCTCCAAAAGGAGCTGTTCAATAGGCAGTTGGGGGTCTTCCCTGGTGGCGCAGCGGTCGAGAGTCCGCCTGCCGACGCAGGGGACTCAGGTTCGTGCCCCAGTCCAGGAAGATCCCACATGCCGCGGAGCGGCTGGGCCCGTGAGCCATGGCCGCTGAGCCTGCGCGTCCGGAGCCTGTGCTCCGCAACGGGAGAGGCCACAACGGTGAGAGGCGCGCGTACTGCAAAAAAAAAAATAGGCAGTTGGATACACGAGACTGGAAGGCAAGTTAGAGGCCTGGAAGTCATCAATAAGTAGGTAAAGACTTGGCTGGATGAGGTCAAGAACGGACGAAGAGGGATAGAGAAGAAAATAGGACCAACAACTGAACCCTGGGCCCTTCAATATTAACCAGACTGGAGATGAAGAGGAACCAGCAAAAGAACCTGGGAAAGATCCATCCGGGTTGGAGGAGCACCAGGAAAGCACAGTAAGACAGACTCCAGTTTCGGTGGACACACAGGCCAGGAACACTCTGTTCTCCAATAACTTTTTTCTTTAGTTCCCTGAACCAATGCAAATAAATCCCACACCTCTGAGTGCTTTTTCTTTTGCACTTGATGCCCAACCATCTCAAGCCCTCTCCACATGATTACTGTGTAGGTCTGAAAGCAGCCAGAGCAGTAGCCCTGATGTCAGAAAAATGGCTCAGACAGGCAGCCTGTCTGCTGCTTTGATACGACCCGTGTCCAGAGGGAAAACTGCCAATCCAAACAGATCCCATGGACTGTGCCCTAACCAACGCTGTCAAAACACAGCATGAGAGAAACTCAAGCCAGCCTGCCTGGGGCAAACTGTCAGGGTGTCACGCAGCTTGTGGGAGCTCAACCACATATAAAAGGTGAGGCACTGATTTCGGGGAGGAGACACATAGACTCAGGGGCCCAGAGCATCCTACAACTTGAGCCTTGTAGCCTATTGCCTCTGCAAGGGTCCTGCCTTTTATCTTTTTGGGTAACATGCTGAAGTTGCCCTAAGGAGGAAACAATGTCTAGGAATTCACGTCTGCAATTCTGAGAACGTGGAAATATCTTTAAAGCGTCAACTCTACGATCTGATTTATACACTGACTCATGTATGAAATTCTACTGTTATCAGAGTTTAATCTCTTGATTTAAAAATGTTTTCAGTAAACACTGCTAGCCATCACTCTCAGCTCAAAATGGAAACAGAGTCTGGTAGAAAGGAATGGGAAGAAGGGAGAGGGCATGGGATCATGAGGATGCAGAATGCCCCCTCCACTTCCACCCCACCTCCCAGGGAGGAACGTTGTCCAGAACAGGGAACTAGGAAACAACCTCAGCCCTGGAGTTTTACCTGTTGGCAGATGTAGGAGGGAGTCACAGGGATAAGTCAGAGACTTTTTAGTTGATGCTTTAGTGTTGCCTATGCAAGTTTTCTTGGGCCTTCTTTACTACCACAAAGGAACAACCTAGGCCCAGAGGACTTGCTAGTACACAGAAGCCTAACGGAGATGGAGTATGATTATTCTGAGGATCTGAGGACAGGTTTCTCACTTAAAGCCTAAAGGAACCTCAACTGTCCCTTCCTCTCTTTTTCCCTCTATCATCTTCTGGCCTTTTGCTCCCCAGCCAAGTATCATCCAAAAAACATGACCCAATGCTGAAAAATACACAATACTGTGATTCTTCATTCCACTTTATTTATATCCCATATTTCTCATATCTCTTCCCTGGGCTTTCTTAAAATATCCATCTTTTGAAGGAGAGAAGGGAAGGGAGGCAAGAGACAGACCTAGGGAGTTTTCTGGACCCATTGAGAATTCTCTGGAACCATTGAGAGTTCTCTGGACACATTGAAACTTGTTGCTGTTCTGTTTCTAAGTCAGCCTCATCTCTAAGGGCAGCACTCTCAGAACCTGCTGGAAACTAATGGGCACAGCCCAGCATTGAGCCCAGAACCTCTTCAATTGGCCCTGGGAAATAAGACCAGGTGCAGACCGCTCACAACCCAGCTTCAGGCTCCTGGCTGGTGAGACTTCATTTATTGCTACATCTGCTCCCCAGGTGATTCAGGAATATGCCCAGCTTGTTTAGGAAAAGCCAGGAAGTCAGTGTGACCAGGGTGAAATGAGTGAGGAAGAAAGTGGTAGGAGGTGAGATCAAAAATGTAAAAGAGCTCAGGTCCTGTGGGGCCTGGACAGCCCCACAACAAGGCACTGGATTCTCTTTCAAGTGAAAGGAGAAGCCACTGGGGGGTTTTAAGTAGAGCAGTAACGTGACATGACTGTAATTTGAAAGGATGGCTCTGGCTCCTGTGTGGAGAAGTGAAAAAGGAAACAAGGATGGAGCAGGGAGGCCAGGTGAGAGAGGGATGATGGTGGCCTGACCCAGAGTGGGAGCAGTACTCAAAAATGGACAGATTTGGGACATGGTAGAAAGAGAGTCAACAGGATTTGCTAACGTGCTGAACTGAGAGAAAGAGGAGTCAGTAAATGGGTCAAATTTTTCCATTTACTGAGTTGAATCAATCGCCAGTGGCCAATGATTTAATCAATCGTGCCTATGTAATGAAACCCCTAAAGGACAGCATTCTAGAGCTTTCTGGTTGGTGATGAACACATGGGGATTTGGAGAGAGCAGCACGCTCAGAGAGGGTATGGAAGCTCCGCCCTCCTTCCTACATGCCTTGCTCTATGCATCTCTCCCATCTGGCTGTCCTCAACTATATCTTTTTATAATATACTTGTAATCTAGTAAGTGAAATGTTTCTCTGAGTTCTGTGAGCTGCTCTAGCAAATCAATAGAACCCAAGGAGGGGGTAGTGGATCCTTTGATATATAGCCAGCGGGTCAGAAGTCCAGGTAACAACCTGGACTTGTGATTGGCATTCTAAGTTGGAGGGTGTCATTGGAACTTCCAATCTACTGCCAGGGCGTCAAAAACACAGGTGATGATATGGGCTTTAGACTGGCATCTGAAGTGGGGAGAAAAGGGGCCAGTTTGTGAGACTGAACCCTTGATTTGATGCTACCTCCAGGAAGATCGTGTCAGAATTGAGTTGAATTGTAAGATACTCAGCTGGTGTGCAAGCATTGCTTGGTTGTGTGGGAAGCTCCCCTTTCACCCCTGCACAATGGAATTGGGTCCAGAATCCCAAATAGTAAGTAATCAGCCAAGTCATTATTTCTAAGTACTGAGTCAAAGAAGACTGAGAATGAAGTCAGAATTCCAAGCTATGCTCTGCAGAACCCTAGGTTTCATGGAGCCCCTGTGGGGTTAAGTAGAGATGTTGGGGGAGGCAGGTGGTTACTGAACAAGGCTTAGCCGACAAGGTTCCAGGACTCTCTCCCTGCTTCAGTCAGACCTGCTCTTTTAGCTTTGGGGCTCCATGTGAGATCTCCTCTGAAGAAAGTGTTCTACTATTGCATACACAAACTTTAAAATCTGTTGGAGCCCATTCTACCACTGAGACAGGAACAAGAATGTGGAGAGGAGCTCTTTCTGCAGTACCAGCTTCAGGGAAAAATCTAAAGCTGAGGGCGAAAAACCAGAGAGTAGATGATTTCTGTGGCCTTTTCAGCTCTAAAAGATCGGAATTCTACTCTCTTATTCCCAACCCCTGAACAACAATCTCAGTTCAGACTCCACTCATGCCCTGGTCTGATAATGACTCTGATGGAGACATATGACCTGGCTAGCCCTAATACATGGGTCTGATAACATTTACGGGCCTTTGAGGAGGGTATAAGAAACATCTATTTGATCAAAGCACCTTGAACCTTTTGATTTTGAGTACTGCTGGACTGAAACATTCACTGTGAGTTAACAAACCCTTCCTTCTGCCACCCCGATCTTCATCAGTTTCACAGCCTTTAGGGCCTCAGGCAGTGTCTGGACAAGGTATCATCCATGACTGCCAGGCTCCTGCAGCAGAGAAGTTTACCTTTTCTGGTCAATTTCTCAGTACTCTTAATTTTTCTTGGTTTCTCAGATAATGTCATTTCTCTGTCTTTTGCCCAGAGGAAGTGTTAACAAATTTAGGTATCCAAAGATGCTCTTCCCTTGAATGTAACTTTCTAAGCTCTACCAATCTGCAGTATAGGTCTGGGGAAGAAACACAGTGATCTTGAAGAAAATCTGATTTTAGGGAAAGCAACTTTGTTTTCCTATGACAAACTCTCATTTCCAACACTAGGGTCCAACTGCAAAGAAATGAAGCATGAGCAGCTGGATTTAGGAATCTTCTAAATCCAGATGTTCAAAGCCTGAGGTGAAAGCATACTGCATAGAGTTAACAGAAGCTGATAACTATAGAAATTCTTGAGCTTGTCTTACAGAACAACAGATAAAGGAACAGTTTGTTAAAACCCCTTGGCTTATAAACTGCCTTCATTGATTAAGCTCACTTTAGTTATTTTCCTTTCTTTCTTTCCTTCTTTTCTCTTTAATTACATACCTTCCCAGCTTCACACAGCTCAGTTGTTTTATAGGAAGTTGGAGTCAACTCTTGTCCAGTGCAAGGCAGTTGGAACTGGTTGGGACCACCGACCCTAAAACAGGGCCTGCCCAGGTGTCCTGTCAGACATCAGCGGGCTGGAAAACTCCACCCTCCCATCAAGCTAAGTGCCTCTATTTTGAACATGCAAAAGCATGTAACCCGGATGCACCTGCACAAAACACCGATTACCTCATCTTTTCCTGACCTCCAATCACCTTTCCCCATGCCTAAGACACTCTGCTTATCCAATAAATATCCCAACACCCTTGCCTTCCAGGAGGGAGATCTGAGACTTATTCATCAGTCTCCCGGTTGGCTGCTTTGTGAATAAACACTTTCTCAGCTGTAAACCTCAGCATCTCAGCATTTGGCTTGCTGTGCATCAGGCAAATTGAACTGGTTTGATAACAGAGCCATAAGATACTCATAACATCTGTGCTCCTCTTCCAAGATTTTCACCCTACATTTTAAGAACTTTGATGGAGGATCAAGTACATCTTCATTCTAGGGGAACATTATAATGCCACATCCTTTGTAAGACAAGAGAAAGGCAGCATTGTGCATAAGTCACCTAACTCATTCACTCACCATGGTGAACATTTGTTGTTCTTATCTGTGCAGCACCATTATTTTTCTAGACCTCTTTAATTACATCTCCAGTAAGAGCTATTGGCTTAGGAGATGGGGGGGAGGCATGCATTCACTTTTTTACAAACAAATGAGTTTTACTACTTTCCAAGTGTTAGTGCAAGGATGACTAGAGAATAACAATGAAATTGATGGCTGGAAGCCAGCTAGGCTCATCCACTTCTCCACGCTAATCTCTTAGCTCAGATAATTCACTGCATGTCATTCTTTGTTCACCAAAACCACAAATGTTAAATCCTTGACTGCCAAGGAACTCTTGTACCCTGTAGTAATCTGTAAATATAACAGTACAAAGTTTTCAGTGCTATTTATAATTTAGCAGCTTTAAAATCTATTTTTAATGTTACCTTTGTGATCTTTGTAGGGTTTTAATTTGTTTGTTTGGTTGGTTGGTTGGGATTTTTGTTTGTTTGCTTGCTTGTCTGTTTTTTGCTTTAAGTCATGTTTTTCTTTCTCTTCTTGACAATTCTGTGCTCTTAATATTAATTCTAAAACAAATGGTCTAAATTCTCCCTGGCAAATTTGGATGTGTTGGGAGAGTGGGCTACGTTCCATGTGTTGCCTTTGAAATATGGGCACAGTAAGATGATTTCACATCATGTGAGCACACCAACCAAATTCAGGCTGAGGGCTACAGCCATGACACAGTCCTTTCATATCAGCCGTCTTCAAAACTGCCATAAATTATTGCTGCTGGTTGTAGTGCCAGGATCCTAGGGCCCATTTTCATGTTTAAGAGGATTTGAGGGGTGTCCCATACCACCCTACTGGCTCAACTAGCTAATGACGTCTCCTCTCCACCTCAGTCCTTCCGTGAAATACGGCGGTGACTTTCCACAGTGGGACCTGCTCCTCGCAACAGAGCAGTAGGTTAGCTATTTGAAGGCTGAGAAAGTTGTAGCACAGACGACAGAGAAGGGAGACAGAAGGGAGAAGGGGAGGCCATTAAACCACTTCAAATAACTTTTAGAGTTTCAGACTGCGTAGAAAGTGGCTCTGAAACTCAGAGTGAAACCTCAATCTTTCGTACATTCATCTTTGAAGCCAAAAGTTGGTGAAAAGACTGGCTATGAAAGCAAGCCCCATACTTTCATAAACAGCAAATTTAAGTAATTTCCCCAAATTTCCTATGTTAGCTTTGCTTTAAATTACTATGGCTGCCATAAATAGTCTCCCTCATCTTCTCTTTATATCCTTTATCCCCACACCTTCTTTCCTCAGATTAAGGGCTTACAAAGAAACTGAGATTTCATTTTCAGCAGAATATATCATGATCAAGCCTGATGTGGGGCTGTCTGTACATCAGAGAAACAGAAATGTCTTGCGGCTTGTCCTTCCCTCCTTTATAAGAAGTAATCACCTCCAGCTGAGCCAAGTTGAGCAAATGCTCAGTTTTCACATGATTTTGCTAGAGCATCATAATGAATGCACCTCTTTGATGGAAGAAAGAAGCTCCGTGGAAAAAACAATTTAAGGATTTGGAGTTGGAGCTGAAAACATGGGCTGCTTTGTTCTTATGACAACTGCTTCACCATCTAAAAAATTTCTCCAGTTTGAAGGATCTGTCTTTCCCAGCCACAACCCTCAAGCTACAATAACAGACTCATGATTTTTTTAGATGCCAAGGTTATGAACACTCTTTTATGAATATTTTCCTTTGAACTCATTTCTTTGAAGAAGAAAAATAGCCCTGTGTGTTGCAGGGTTGACAGTAATAGACAAAACATACAAATTGTTCTCTTAGGGGCAGTAACATGCTCCAAAATGCATATAGAAAAATTCCAAATACAGCATAATGTTTATGGAACCCTGCCTTTGTAGCTATAATTTTTAAAGTAATATTTCTGACTGGCATTTTTATACAGAACATATTTCAGGGATTAGTATCAAGATTAATGCCTTAAAATGTCTCCCTTTCCAGTATCATGATTGCTTTTCCCATATTAGTACAAACTCTTAGTGAGTAGAATTTTAGAATATGCCACTTAGAAGGAAGGAAACTTTCATTGAGTTAATCTGCTTATGTTTTTATTTTTCCATTTATCTCATTTCAACATATCCTCCAACTTCCTCCTCTAAAAATAATTCAACTGTCAACCCAACAGATTATAGTAGATCTATTTATTTCATTCTGCCTCAAAAAGAATTTATTATTTAGGCTTATAATTATATGTGTAGTACTCTCAACTAATTTTTAGGTTCCTCATTAAAACTTCTTTTCATTCTGTTTTTTTGTTTTTGGGGGGTTTTTTTGCGGTACGCGGGCCTCTCACTGTTGTGGCCTCTCCCGCCGTGGAGCACAGGCTCCGGACGCACAGGTTCAGCGACCATGGCTCACGGGCCTAGCCGGTCCGCGGCATGTGGGATCTTCCCGGACCGGGGCACGAACCCGTGTCCCCTGCATGGGCACTCCGGACGCTTCAGCGACCATGGCTCACGGGCCTAGCCGGTCCGCGGCATGTGGGATCTTCCCGGACCGGGGCACGAACCCGTGTCCCCTGCATGGGCAGGCAGACTCTCAACCACTGCGCCGCCAGGGAAGCCCTCATTCTGTTTTAATATCATCAATTAAATCATTTCTTTTCTGGTGTTTAAAAAAAATGTTTTCCTTGAACCCCTTTCAAATGTTTTCACTCATCCAAAAATTAATCCAGAAAACTCAGCCTCTTTTAATCCTGCTTTGTGGCTTAGATTCTTTAGCCCTGGAACCATTCGTGTTGATTTCTGTTATACGCATGCTTATGTAAAATTAGCCTTTGATATGGCAGAGAAATAATTTTATTACAAATGACGTGCCTCTGAAGCCTAACATTGTCAGGTGAACCCTGGCAGCAGTGATTTAAGAATGCTCTCCCAGGGGTTTCCCTGGTGGCGCAGTGGATGAGAGTCCACCTGCCGATGCAGGGGACGCCGGTTCGTGCCCCGGTCCGGGAGGATCCCACATGCCGCGGAGCGGCTGGGCCCGTGAGCCGTGGCCGCTGAGCCTGCGCGTCCGGAGCCTGTGCTCCGCAACGGGAGAGGCCACGGCAGTGAGAGGCCCGCGTACCGCAAAAAAAAAAAAAGAAAAGAATGCTCTCCCAGACTGAGTGAATGACCTATAAAAATTTCAAGACACAATTGTTGCTTTGCACTTGGCATTAAGAACTTTCTTCAAAGGTCTTTTCATGTAAAGAAGCAGTACTCTAAAGTGCTTCAGAGGATGAGCTTTAGAACAAGACTGGTTGGGTTCTAAACCCAGCACTGCCACTTACTAGCTTCATGATCTTGAAGAAGAGACTTAACCATTCTGAGCATCATACAATGGGGTTAATAATACCCCTTACCCCTTAGGATTGTTGTGAGGATTAAGTTGGTAAAAACATTTAAAGCACCTATGACACTGACACTGAGTTAGTACTCAATAAGTGTTAGCTGTTAATATTACTTAACTCACAAAGGCACGACTTCCCTTTATATAATTTTAGAAGATTTGTAAAATAAAAAGAAACCTATAAAAATCTAGTTCTATAAAATTTACCAACACGAGATTATAGACAGATATTGTTAGATATAATTGTCTATAACTCTGGCTATTCTTTTATAAAATTGTATCAATTCATATAGATAAAATTATATTGATCCTCTTTTTTAACCTGGAAAGTTTGTTTTCATAAGTAAATTCCTTTTCCAATGACTTTCTTTGTTATTGAACTTAAGGTTGCCATTGCTTTCCCACTCAGCTTGTCTACCTCACTCCCTACCCAGCCTCAGCACATTAATTCAGTGAGGCTTATTAAATGTCTGCTCAGAACAGATAGCACATGAAAAACAACAGCCCCCAGCTAACTTCATCTATATGGCAGGATCAATTTCCTAATTGTTTAACTGATCAAGTTTGTATTTTTAGATAACTGTTTCCTATAGCCAAAGAAAAATCCATGAATTCCTATGTGTTTCCAGCCCAAACAATTTTGCTTCCATGAATCTCCTGAAAGAAATAGGCTATAAGTAATTAAACAAACTTGAATACCATATAATTTACCTACACAAAAATGATCCTAATTTCTGTCCTCCCAGTGTGTTACCTTCATATTGACTCTGGAGGACACACTCAACAGTCTCTGTCTTCACCTCAACCCAAGATCAAAACAGCAAATAAATGTCTGGTAATTATGTCATTTAACAGAAAAAAGGCCAAAAACTTGTAGGTAGAGCTTGAGTATAATGACATAAAAACTGCATTGAAAATATGTGAGGGAAAACTAGAGTAAATGGTTATTCTGCTAATATAATGAAATTATAGGGTTTTTTTTCTTTTCTCCATTTTCTAGACTTTTGGTACTGACTATATTATTTTACAATAAAAATGTTAAATTTGTAAAACTCTATAAAAATTGAGCTATACTTTAAGTTATACAATTTTTCATTCATATATTCAAAAAGACATTTACAACATGGCATTTAATTCTGATTTAACTTCCATGAAATAAACCATACAAAGATTTCTCAAAGAAATTGAGTCTTCAAACTGCATCTCCGTTTTGTATTATATGCAATAGATTCCCAAGTATAAGAAAATCATAAAACTAAGGCTGCGCTTTGCACATGACCATCATATTTAAGTACTATTTAGAAAAACGTGATACTGACTATACACATCTGATTTAGCTTCATAGTTTCTTATCTAAAGAAGTTTTTAAAAGATATTTATCTTCAGTTTTTCTTACATTTCCCTTTCTTTATCACTAGATGAAAATGAATAAGCAATTTGGACATGACATAAATCTAGGATATTCAAAGATACCTATAGAATGAATCTATAGGATAAAAGTTTCCACACAGAAGTTTCCACACAGCATCTGGAGTCAGATTATTTTAAAGGGTGCCTTGACTTTTGAATATAATACTAGATGCAATTATCATAAACTAAACCAGAATATTACAAATGAAGATATTCTAACACAAAGACTTTTAGGATTTTGTTTAGATTATCAATGGTTGTTTTATCCAAATTTTCTTCATTGTCATCCATGGTGTGCCAGACTTCAGGGAAAGGAGATGGTATCAGATGCAAAACTGGAACACCTAACAAGATGAAACAACTTGTAATTAAGTGCATATTTCCCATGAGTAAACTAGAAAGTATCATTCTTCAAGGAAATCTGAGTAGGACTATACTATATACTGTACTATACTATACTATATAAACACAGCCGATAGTTCATCATCTTCTGTGTACTTCCCTGTATCTTACCCTTATACTCCAAAGTCATTCATTCGTTAAACAAATGTTAAGTAATTCAGTAAATAATTATAAAGCACTTACTATGTACCAGCCCCTATTCTTGGAATTGAGGGTTCATCAGTGAAAAGGCACAGCCCTGCTCATATGGAGCTTACATTCTACTAGAGAAAGAAACAAATAAACAAATACAAAAAATAATTTTAGAAAGTGAGAAGGCTTATAAAGAATAGTAAAACAAGGTAAGGGAATAGAGAATGAGAGGCAGAGAGTAGGGCCAATAAAGAGGTATTTAAAATCAGGGAAGGCCTCTTTGAGAAGCTAACATTTAAATAGATGTAACAAAGGAGAAAGCAACTGTGTGAAGATCTGGGGATGAGCATTCCAGGCAGCAGTTTTAGCAAGTGCAAAGGTCCTGAGGTAGGAGTGTGCTTGGCCTGCTTCAGGAACGGCAATGTGTTCCTCAAGCAATGTGGCTGGATCAGAGCAATAATTAGAGAGAGAGGTAGGAGGTGATGGCGAGGGAGAAAAGAGGTATAAAATGGAGGCCCTAGGGCTTCCCTGGTGGTGCAGTGGTTGAGAGTCCGCCTGCCGATGCAGGGGACACGGGTTCGTGCCCCGGGCTGGGAGGATCCCCAAAATTTTTTTTAAATAATTTAAAAAAATAAAAAATAACCTGAGTTGCAAAGCTAAAAAAAAAAAAAAAAAAAAAAAAAAAAAAAATGGAGGCCCTTGTAGGTCATGATAAAGACTGTGGGTCTTCTACTTGATGGCAAGCTACCAGAGCTTTAGAGTAGGGAAGTGACATAATTTGATTGACATTTTTTAAAGATAGCTCTTGCTCCTACGTAAAGAATAGGGAGGCGGAACTTCTCTAGTGGTGCAGTGGTAAAGAATCCGCCTGCCAATGCAGGGGGCATGGGTTCGAGCCCTGGTTCGGGAAAATCCCACGTGCCACAAAGCAACTAAGCCCGTGCGCTTTAACTACTGAGCCTGCATGCCTAGAGCCCATGCTCCATAATGAAAAGCCACCGCTATGAGAAGCCCACGCACCGCAACCAAGAGTGGGCCCTGCTTGCCACAACTAGAGAAAGCCCACTCACATCAACGAAGACCCAACGCAGCCCAAAATAAATAAATTTTAAAGAAGAAAAAGAATATTCCTTCTTTATTAGCAGGAAAACACCACAGTTACACAAACTATAAGAATACAATCTAGCTCTATGAAAGGGAAGGCAGGATGTCAGAGGTATATGAGATTTGATAAATATTCTATGTGTAGGAAAAAATATAAAAGTGTCCTCGGGATTTGGAATGACTTTCATAAAAAAAAAATAGAAGCCATGAGATGATTGGTGAATGATTTACTTAATCAGTTTTTAAGTTTAATGGTTCTTCACACTTCTAGACTGTTGCAAATGCACATAAAATACAATAAATATAATAAGTAAAAGACACACATGTGCAGGCATGCATACATATATACACCCATACATTACCTTTTCTTAAAAATGGAATATGGTCATCCTGAATCACACCTCCATAACCATAATTTTGGAAATACTGCCTCTCCCAAGAGTGATCCTTGAGCAAACCTAATTCATGGAGTTCATGTTCTGCAGATGATAATTAAGATAGCAGGTGAACATATCTTTTTATCTGATCAACAGTCAGATGCATAAGGAGTTTGAAATCTTGACACTTGGTTTTAAAACATTATGCAGTAGTACACCCATGACAAAAACCTCTGAGCTGCAGGAGTCAGGTGTCCCCAGAGGGCCCAGGGCCTCTGCCCTCACTGCCCTGGAGGTGGGCAGTGAAACCCCAGGACAGGAACCCAGACTCTGGCTCCAAAGAATTATCAGGCCCTAAAAGAGAGCCCTAACAAAATTAGACAATGGTTCTCCTCTGGTTCGTGATTTTAAAGCTGATTTTGCTGCCACGTTTAGCAAAGCAAGGGCCACTCTGTTCTCCCAGCAGTTCCAAGTCTGGGCCACACGCCTGCTTTTGAGGAGGAGAGACCCTACAGAAGCAAAGACGCCCCCAGGCCACTCAGCAGGTCATCAGGGCCGTCACCACCTTGTCCCCTGAGGGTAGGCTGCCGGCTTCATTTACAACCAAAGATGGTCAAAAGCATCATTTGTATCTTCAATCAAATCAAGCACTCAAAGACACAGTAATATTTTGGTAACATTTAAATATTCAAAGTACATGATGAATACGAGTTCACTGTCAGAAATCCTCACAGCATCTCACATGCCTTTCATTCTACAGATGACGCAGCAGGGAGAACATTTCAACCAAGATTTTTAAAAGCCTTTGTCTTTGGCGTCTGTTTTTTTAAGTTTTCAAACTGTAAATGTTGGGCTTTGTATTTTGATGTAAACTCAGAATAGTGGCATTTGGGGCCAGTGACCAAAAACCAAACCAAACTTGTAACTGACCATGGATCTTAATAAACCTGTTCTTGGTAAAAAAGAAAAAAAAACAACAACCCTCTGAGCTGAACTTGGGTGTGGACATTTTGGAGTCCTTCTAAGAGTCACACATGATTCTAGCTTTACAGGTGAGAATCTCCTTAGAATCAGAAACTCAACAGAACAATGGAGAGATGGAGAATGAGAAAGCTAGAGGAAAATGGAGAGAAAAAACACAGGTGTAGATACTTACAGATCCTCAATCCTGCATGAAGGATGCCTTACGAGGAGATGCAGAGCTTGAAAGGGGAATCCGTAGAGAGAACAGGTATGAAGTACCATACTGAGTGACCACTCTTTGGGAAAGGGATACCTATTATGACTTGCATCAGTGGTTCTCAAAGTGGTCTCTGATCAGCTGCATCAGCACCACCTGGGAACTTGTTAGAAATGCAAATTATCTGGTCCCACCTCAGGCCAACTGAATTAGAAATTCTAGGGGTGGGATCCAGCGATCTGTTGTGTAACAAGCCCTCCGGGTGATTCTAATGCACACTAAAATTTGAGAACCATTGGCCTACATTCCATCAGTCCTGTAATCTTGCAATATAGAACCCATGTATTACAGGATTACATATAACATGAGCCTATGTTACAAGATGATAAGAGATCACAAGAAGAGTTTAAGACAACTGAATGAAACTTTCCAGGATTGGTTATTTTAATTACTAAATTTAAAGGGTAAAATTAGACTGAGTGGTAAGCATTCATATGTAATGTGATTTTAGGAACATCAAGAAAGCCCTTACTATGGCCAAAACAATATTCCCATCTGTTTATTGATAATTATAATTCCTTTACCTTAGGATACAACTTTTCCTTATACAATTAGAGATATGGTTTGAAGTGTAAGTATCACTCGGTGGGTTATACAATGGGTTAAAATTGTATTAAGATGTGAGTTACTGATATAAATTCACTCCAGTGGAGGAAATAAGAGAAGGGAATCAAATCCTTGACGGAAGGCCAAACCCAATTTCTTGAGGCTACTCAAAGTAAGGAAAACATGCTGTAAGGAAGTGTCCCCAAGAAGCTTACATTAATAATACCATAATAGCAATTCTTTCAAACTAGAAATTTAAATTTGCCAAAGATAAGCATCTGAGGTTCAGGTAAAAGTTTCTTTCATAATATTCTAGCTCTGGATATAAGCACGTTCTGAACTCATGGCAAAAGCATGAGTTGAGATGGCAGCATTTTCCCCACTGCTGAGAAGAAAGTACAACCCTATCCTGCTCCAAGAAGTTTGTGTGGCTAGAAAGGAATTCTTAGCCTGATGTTCTTGCCTCAATGCAGGGCTCCTGGCCTGGATTCTATAATAAAATTCTATCGCATGTTCACCTCTCCCTGATGCCAATTTTTTGTGCTTTGTTGTGTTTTGTTTTGGGGTGATTGTGTGTATGTGTGTGGAGAGGGAGGGGTGTATGGAGTGGAGGTACAAGAGAAAGAAGTTATTCTCCTTTTCCTTCTGCAAGCCCCAAGCCTCTCTCCTGAGCCATAGATATCTTTGTTTCCTTGGCTGGTCTGGCCTAACCTTATCTGGTCTCTTCCACTCATTTATTTGACACTGAACCTTCTCTTAAATGACTCTTGAAGGATTTTGGCTTGCTGTTGCATCGCCATCTCTTACTCCTTTGGAAAATAAGCAGAGATTGTACTAGATTTAAAAGAAAATCACATCTGCATAAAGCAGAAAAGAGAAGATGACAAAGACAGAGATGGAAAAGAAAGAAACATTAAAGAATATCGTTTGGTATCATTATGAGGACATAACGTTCATCATTATCCAACATGCTTTGCTGAGTTTTCCCTAAAAATGCATTCCATATGCTTCAAACAGGACTCTGAGAAAATATTTCCAAGCCATTTCTAAGGATATGCAAATATGAAATGTATTTTACGCTTCCATTTCAAAATTCAGTTTCATGCAGGAAAATAAAGTGGGCCTTCTAAAAGAGATGAATAGGAATAATAAACTAATCAATAAAGCAAGAAAAAAAGTCAGTATATTGTATACTCAAATCACACACTTAAATCATAAATTCTGAATTTTAAAACTCAGTGTTTGGGGCTTTCCTGGTGGCGCAGTGGTTGAGAGTCCGCCTGCCGATGCAGGGGACACAGGTTCATGCCCCGGTCCAGGAAGATCCCACATGCCGTGGAGCAGCTGGGCCCGTGAGCCATGGCCACCGAGCCTGCGTGTCCGGAGCCTGTGCTCCGCAACGGGAGAGGCTACAACAGTGAGAGGCCCGTGTACCGCAAAAAAAACAAAACAAAACAAAACAAAAAACTCAGTGTTTGTCAGTGGGAAGAAACCAGGTTTGACTCTTTAATAACAGTGGTGCTTACCAATTGCTTGAAGTCTATGAAACCATCTGGCAGTGTTTGGGAAAAAGTTGGGAAATGTTGGGTTTGGAGCTCCAATTAAATCCAGTAAGATCAATAAGTCCTAAGGGAGAAAAAATATTGTATAATTACTGTCGCCAAAACACATTTCATACTCATCAATGGAAAAAAAAAAAATCAGTCAAAAGTAACTGCACGGGGCTTCCCTGGTGGCGCAGTTGTTGAGAATCTGCCTGCTAATGCAGGGGACACGGGTTCGAGCCCTGGTCTGGGAGGATCCCACATGCCACGGAGCAACTAGGCCCGTGAGCCACAACTACTGAGCCTGCGCGTCTGGAGCCTGTGCTCCGCAACAAGAGAGGCCACGATAGTGAGAGGCCCGCGCACCGCGATGAAGAGTGGCCCCCACTTGCCACAACTAGAGAAAGCCCTCACACAGAAACGAAGACCCAACACAGCAAAAATAAATAAATAAAATTAATAAAAGGCAGAATAGGTGAAAAAAAAAAAAAAACTAACTGCACTTTAATAACTGAGAATAAAACAGGGAGCTGTATAAATGAACAAAAGGTTTAATAACATTGTAAGTGAATCCTTTGGGGGAAATTTTTAAATCTTGCTTATGCAATGTGGACAAATGGCAAACTGTAGATTCTTTTTGTCTGTAACCCCAGAAGGATATCACTAAGGATAAATTTGAAGGAGGACATTTGGATAAATATCTCATAGGAAAAAAAAAAAGAATACATTTGCTTTATTTCCATGTAGGCATGCAAGCCTGTCTGATCTTCTATTCCATTCTAATTAGCCATTTTATCCCCAGTCTATAATAACACAACTGCCAAAGGAGAGCATTTGGATAGTAACTATTTATTCCTTAAAGCAGCATATAAGAAAATTTCCTTGACTAGAAGCTCTATGAGCTTAGTCCCAGGATCTCCATTTCCTTTTCTATCAAACAAGAAGCTCAAGCTTGCTGATCTCTAAAGGTCGTTTCTGGCTATAAGCCTCTATAATAAACCAGTGTTTCTTAACTTATTTGAGCCATAAAACATCAGCAGGCTTGAGGACTCCCTGAAGACTAACCCCAGATTAAGATCTCCTGATTTATATAAGTGAGGTAAGGTGTGGGTAAATATCTAGCATTGATCCTGACATGTAATAGATAAATATTTTCAGAGTCTATATGACTCTAAAGACATAGTATCTACTAACCCATGAATGATGATTAAATATATTCACTGGGAAAAAATAGGCTTGTTTGAAATAGGAGTATATTCATAAGGTTGGATAAGCTCCTAAGAGTTTGTTTCTGGGGGAAAAAATGGTCTGACTAGCACTATGGATTCATATATTTGGACTGGTAAACAAATAACTTTGTTCCTCCTGCAGATCAATCAGGTCTCTTCTCCTCTGAACCCTTTTTAGCCACTTGAGCAAAAGTGATTAAATGAGGTACCAGTTATGTTCTTCTAACCCCTTATGAGCTGCCAGTGGGCAACGGAACAGAGAGAAAGCCAACATGAGATGTGCTGGATTCACAGAGGACATTGAATGTGGCCATTTGGACTCATAGGGTGAAGGTCAGTGATAGGGCAAAAGACAGGGATGAATGGAGAGGGTTAGAAACAGGCTATCAGTTCACAGATAGGGTGAGGGCCAGGGATGGATGGAGCCACAGGGAAGAATGAAGTCTCAGGGGTTCCATGCTGTGGTTAGTGAGGACTCAAATACTGAGTGAAAGTCAAATATGGGAAGAGAGCCAGAATAGGAAGGAAATTCAAAGGTGGAGTAAGGGACTAGGTATGGGCTGTGGGGTCAGAATGGGGGATGAGTAGGGGGCCATAAGTTGCACCCATTACTTGGTAACAGGAGCAGGGTTTTAAGGAGCACTGAAATGTCTCCACCACCATGTCAAAACTGACACATCAAAATGTCCCATACACACTTGGAGTCACTATAATGCTTTGAAGCCACCGAGGAAATTCTTCACTCTCATCTCCATACTATGCTCCACTCTTACTCCATTTCCCAAGACCCCAGCCTCCTCTGGCTTGACAGAGGCCTCAAAGATGGGATTTGCTCTCTCCACCTCTATACTTACTGGGGGAATGTGCTCCCGTGGGGCTGAAATGAATCTGATGTTTCCCTATTCTGAATTTTTACATCATTTTAATTGAGCTCAGTCAAACATAACTTCTAACCTAGAATCATTCTTTTTTAGCTGTGGGATTCCTCAAAAACCTAATGCCTGCCAAAAAAAAATGTTCTATTATAAACACTCTGCTCCAAGAATGCCGTGGCATTTTTAGGTCTTTAATTGGCTTCCCCTCCCTGCCACAGGCTTCCTTTGAAGCAGAGTCTGTAGCTGCAGCACTGTGAAAATTACCTGGACTCACCATGCCGTGCAATTGGTTGGTGTCCCTCGCTCCAGGTGGATGTGCAGTTGATGCCATCTTGGAAGCTAAGTGCCGAGACCCATACAGAGAATCTTGAGGAGACCAGTGAAGAAAAGCCTCTTCTCCATCGAAGAAAATTAGCTGGAGTGAGAGATCTGGCTTCGAGTCTGAAATATTCTGATTTAAAAAAAAAAAAACAGTAGAAAAAGAGCAAAAATATGAGAACTAAAAAATAGCACGCTTTCCTATTAACTGGACAAAAAGACAGATGTGCCGTGAAGAAAAGGAAGAAGCCAAAGCAAGTGAAAATATGCCAAAATTTATTTTGCACCATTTCCTCTCTGAAAATCATCACGGGTCCCACAGTCTTCAGCCACAGAAATCTCAGCTTCTTCACTCCCTCTGAAAAGAGAAGTCTTACACTTTTTTCTTACTCCTTAGAGAACTCTGGAACTCTGGAACTGCAGTGGCAGACACTGTGACACAACACCCAGGTCCCTTTCAGAAGGGCACGTTGTCCCTGTTACCAGTAGAGGTGTCCGCAGAAGGCCTTCACTTGTTAGTCCCTTTAATGATTGGCTCAGCCATGGGGGTTCCTACATCCAATGACTGGCCTAAGCAGGTGCTGGGGGCTCTCTAAAGGGCCATGCTACCTCCAGAGCTCCCCAGGGGTTGACTGAGGCTGTTGTTGAACCTGCATGGCAGCCCGGCTTCTCCCTCTGCCTACTCCCATTTCTTTCCCCTCCCTGCCACAGGTGTTGAGCCAAGGCCACTCCCTACTATGTGATTGAAATGCTAACCTCCACATCAGAGTGCGCCTCCCAGGGAATCCAACCTGAAACGACGCAAATCTTTCTTGCTTCTCACCTTATGTAAGTCTGCAATGTTGTACTGAGTCTAGGTTCAAGAATCTGCCCTTGGAATGCAACAGAGATACAAAGAATGGTAATTACAGTCTCTCCCTCAGAGGATCCTACACTTTAGTTGGGTTAGGGAAAGGTGAAACAAATACACGGGTATGGCAAAATGTACCAAGGGTCACAAATGTAACACAAAACTCCTCTGGAAATTGGATAGATTGAGAAGTGGAATCCTTGGAGTGTCAAGGAAGACTTCATGAAAGAGACAGTATTTGAGTGGAACTTAGAAGGGTGAGTAGGATTCTGATTGATTTTATACTTTCCACTGTCTGACAACAACTCTCACCTTTCAGATTAGTCCTTCTGGTACCCTATCTCCACAATCCTTCAACCCCATTGGAATCCATAATCTTTTGAAATGTTCACCTTTTCCCAATCTTTCCTTTACCCTTATGATGTCCTCACTTCACTATATATTCAGCTTAAATTCCAGAGTCGATCATTCTAATTGCTCCCTGCGTACACACTCAACTCCTGTGCCTCTCTCTGCCCTGGTCAAACTCACATGGCAAAAACATAATATTAAGTCCAACTCTCTGCCTGCTTTGTGCCTGCACTCAGGCAGCTGAACATGGATGAAGAAAAATACGCCACCATTTGCTCTCTCCTCCCCTGTGCAGTACTGGGGAATGTGCACCCGTTGGAGGAACTGAATGTGATGTTTCCTTAATCTGTTACGGATAACAATTCTCCTCTTATCTCTCTAAGGATATTAAAATAGTGTTCTTTAAGTTATTTTCTGCTCCTGTACACTATTTCTTCTGAGTTCATTTTTCAACTTGTATTATTTGTTTTGCTTTCTTTCTTTCATGTTGGAGACAGCCCTCAAATATCTGATCATCCTTTGTGTTCATTTGCATTAAACAATAAGATACTAAAACACTGATTAGAGACACAGATTGGTTGGCTCCACTGCAGGGCAATCTGATGCCCGGTGAGTGTTTTCACTGAGGATCCCCAGATGTCACTGTCTGTGGGTCTTTTCTATGAGGTGGTTCACATTCTCCAGAGAAGGATCCTCCACGTTCCTGTCTGATGGGTGTGAGCTAGCTGCTGTCTTTCTCGTGCTGGAAGTGAGGGAAGGCTAGGGAATCTCACTGCTCAGCGTGTACTCTTTCCCTTAATCTCATTGATTTCCATGAGGCACCTCATTACTGCCCTCCTTCATATCGGGTGTCCCAACATCCAGAACCTCCCTGGTTCAATTTCTCCAGAAAAATATCCTGTCATCTCCTACAAGGGTACAGGTGGAATACTCACCTACCTGCCAGCTGTGGGGTAGAAATCTTATATACCTAAGTGCTCCTCATACAGACTTAAAACACTGTCCTCCGCCGCCCTCTGCCTCACTTCTGCCTTCCTTACTGTCCCCTCCCATCCCTGAGCCAGTCAGGATTTTTCAGGGGACCACTGGCTTCCTTTTTCCCCCCTGGGGAATGTGACGTCTCTCTACTCTGATATGTCATCTGCCTTTTCTCCATTCACCTTCTGTCTTCATATGGTGGTTTCCAGATGTTCACTGGATTCTTCAAAGATGGAATTTTTCTTGATTGTTTTAGGGTGATTTCATCAGAAGGAGGAAAATGTCTTTATCAAGTGAAAATAAGTTATCTTTGCATGGTAATCATTTCAATTGTCTTAATATTACTCCTTAATTAGGCCCCAAGAAAAGGACAGTTTATTGTATTTTGAGTCTCTCATAACTCCTGACAGTACTAAGCACAGGATGTGTCTATCTGTATACTATATATGCACTCAGGGTTTAATAAGAACTCAGTAATGAAACAGATTGTCTCACTGGCAACACGTGTATAGTGCATACATTAGTGGAGACAGTCTAAGTTTCCAGTTGTTTAAAGGGCCTTGACTGGTTCCAAAGTTCTAACTCCAAATCAAACAGAACACCAGGGCAGAACAAGACTGCTTGGGACCGGAGACATTCCGTTCATGCCCAGGGCAGAAGCCAAAGGAGGCAGTCTTCATCTTCTTCAAGCTTGAAGGTTCGGGTGCCTCAGAAATGTCAACAGCTTGGCGACTCCAGTGTTCAGTGCAATGACTTCCTTTCATTCTCTTCTCTTAGCACCATTTCATTTAGATAGGCATAGACCGTTTTGGACAATTACTCTGAGTCCTGTGAGGCAACTTGCTCTTTTTACTTCTTTTTAGGATTGGCAGAAAAATAACTGTGGCCTTCAACTTCTAATAACTCAGCCTAGTATCTCAGAGCTAGAAAATCTCCATGGCTAGATTTTCTTCTAGTCATTCTTCCTGGCAATATGACAAACGCCTAGTAACCAGCGTTAACAGGGTCAGTATGTTACCTGCAGTCTTTGCTCAACCAAGGCTGTATCAGCTAATGGCACAACACTAAGGTGTAAGAACCACCTGAAACTCAGTGACTTAAAACAACAGTCATGAGTTCTGTGGGGTCTGCAGGTCAACTGGGGACAACTGGTCTAGGCCGGAGAAGCTCTGCTTCACCCTGCAGTCATCTAGCTTGGCTCTGCTCCACAAGCCTCTTAGACTCCTCCTGGGACTGGCAGGCCAGCCAAGGCACGCTCTCCCCATGATGGTGGCAAAGACATGACAGAGCAAGTCCAATTGCACAAGCACATTTCCAGCCTCTGTTTGTGTCATCTACTAGCATCCCACTGGCCAAGGCAAGTCAAATAACTGACTCCAGAGACAAGGAATGAGGACGTACCACCTGCTAAAGTGGGAGGGCACAGCAAAGTTACAAGACAAAAGAGGTGAATGTATAATTACAATCTTATTGCTAGAGGAGGAAGACTGCAAAGAATTGGAACCATCATCCAGTCTCCTATCCAGTCTTCTCCCAGGTCACATTCTTCCACCCCTTACCCAACCCATGACAGCTGAAGGACATAAAATATCTCCTTAATACAAATCTAGTTAAAGTAAAACTGGAAGAATAACACTGATACTCTCCAAGTTTGCATTCAAAACCAGTCTTTATTTTTAATTGTCCACATCACTGCTTACCTCTATTAGAAAAGATAATTAAAAGAATGTACATGTATTTTGTTAATGGAGATCCCCACTCAACAACTCATTCAGTCCTTTCTATTCCTGTTCACCAAAAGCAGGTGTCAATTACATGGAAAAAGGTAAAGGAGCTCACCAAGAGATGGTGAGCCCACCACACAGATGGTGTCTTTAAGTCATACTCCGCCTCACTTCATGTCCTTACACTAGAAATGCAAATACGAAAAATTAACCTTTTATATCAGCTTCTGAACTCTCTCACCCAATTGCTGGGAAAGGATGCTAGTTAAAAGCAGGACAGAGCATGGGACAAAGACATTATAGAAGGTTCAGAAAACAAAACAAAATGAAAAAACAGTGAAAAGGATACTGAGAGGTTATAAACAATTCTTGCTTTCTTCAAGTTCAGCATCTAAAGCAAAAATAGAACCAAATATCTCTATTACTTCCATTACAAGATAAATCTTTTACTTCTTTACCCCCCTTGTATCAAAAGCTGGCCCCTTCATAAAGCTTTGAGGGGAAAAAAAGGTATTTGTTGCCTGTGAACAAAGTTTTTTGTTTCTGCTTTGTTGTGTTTACTTGGTTATGAGTGATATCTGAACAAAATGTCTTCATCTAGCTTAGCACTTTTTTTCAATATACACTTAAGAACACAGAGACTGAAATAACATCTGAGAGTCCCAGAAGTATTCTGAGCTGAGAATGTAACAAAAGCTTTGCTATGCTGCATAAAATTGAGCCAAGATTCACAGATAATAACAATAATACATTTCTGCTTCATGCTTTTCATCTTGATGTGTCTGAATTACCCACTGTCTACTTCAGAACCACTAGCAGAAACTCTCTCCTTGACTCAAGGCCGCTACCTCTCAGTATAGAAGGCTGTGATGTTCCATGACTATAGAAACAAGAAGAAATAAACATAATTCTCCTACACATGCCTGTACCAACCTTCCAACTTCTTCATTTTTTGCAAAAAAAAAAGAAAATTTTTTATAATTTGATGTGTATTCATAACTAGGAAATCAAGTGCCAATCAATGAATATACTGTCATGTACTTATTGCCCATGGTGGACATTTTAAATAATATAATCTTCCAATTAATATTATTTCAACTTCATTTCATTTTGCAGCAAATTAGTACAAAATGTACAGAAAGTCTACACTTCTAAATGGCTTTCTCACTCACCCAAGGATTCTAGAATTCACTCTGAATTACTGCTAACATGTTTTATCTCAGGAATCTACAAGAGGGAAACAGATACCTTCAACAAAAGGAGTTGCTTGTCTACGGCCCGGGCAAGTTCCAGTATCATCGCACATGGCACAGCTGAATCAGTGGCTCCCACAAACACTCTGTTGTCCCAATGAGGAAAATACTTGGAGTCATAGTGACAGGCGAGGACCAAGTGTCGTTTAGCAGTGGGATTGAGGGTGCTGATAATATTTGAGAAAGACCGGTACCCATAGGGTGTCTGACTCAAGAAGGTATCCACTTCCAAGACCCAGTCAGCTTGAAGTCTCTGAATTCTCTGCATGATGTGCTGATCAAAACAAAAAACAAAATTTCAGCTCTAGACAGTTAAATTTTATGTAATGCCTTTCAAGTTAAAAATGCAATCCATGCTTATTATATGAAGCAAGGATGTTTAAAGGAAAAGCTAATCATCTACCTCTCCCTTAACCTCCCCCTGCCAATCCAACTCAACCAACTGTTAATATTACCAATGTTAAGAGTCTGCTGTATATCTTTCCACACCTTTCTCCTGTTTATACAAACATGTACTAGCACTCAAACACGTATATTTGGCCAAGGGATGTATATTCTTATAAGAATAGAATCCTACTCTATATTTGCTCTGCTCCTTGCCCCTCTCACTTAATTAACAGTGTATCATGGACATCTCTGCACATCAGGAGAGGAAGCTCCAGTTCAGTACATATTAAAGCCCACTTTTAATATTTCTAGGAGGATAACAAGACAGGTTTGAGAAATTAGATATACTAGGTGGGTCATAACTTCTACTCTGAGCTCTTTGAGGGTGAGAACTGCACATGGCAGCTCTTTTTGTCCGAAGCACTTCGTATGTGCCGCAAGTCAGCAAATATTTCATAATGTAACAAACACTAACAAAAAATACTAATGCTCACCTGTTAAGGATAATTCACAGAGAGTCCCATTACAAGGGGATGGTTGGGGGATATTTGAGGTTCTGCCTGCTCTAAGAATCAATAAGCAACTCTGAACCATAATGACATATCAAGCAGTTTTCCCTTTGCATTCAAGGCAGGTCCAGACCCACTGCAAACGCTGGTGAAAATAAGAAAGAATCTATTTTCCCATCTCTCCTGGTCATCTTGGGCTTTGTGAGCAACATGGTGACTGACAGGGAAAAACAGCAGATGGAAAAGAAACACCACTTCAGGGACTGGAGGTGTCTTCTTAAAGAATCTAGGGCTACCCTGGTGGCACAGTGGCTAAGAATCCACCTGCCAATGCAGGGGACACGGGTTCAAGCCCTGGTCCGGGAAGGTCCCACATGCTGCGGATCAGCTGAGCCCATGAGCCACAACTACTGAGCCTATGTGCCACAACTACTGAAGCCCGTGTACCTAGAGCCCGTGCTCCACAACAAGAAAAGCCACCACAATGAGAAGCCCGTGCACCACAGTGAAGAGTAGCCCCCGCTCGCCACAACTAGAGAAAGCCCGCACACAGCAAAAAAGACCCAATGCAGTCAAAAATAAATAAATTTATTAAAAAAATAAAAAGAATCTAGAGTTTGTGGTGTGAAAAGCTACAGGTGAGTTCATTGCTGTTCCATTTGCCCTTTCCTATCTTTATTTTCCCTTTGCTTTATTTTCCTCACTATGTTTCATTTATTTCATTTTGAAATATTATACAGATTTTTGTAAGCTGCCTTAAAAAATTATTTTTAAGTCACACAACAAACTAACCATCAACACATCTGGCAGTTTGTTCCACAATGAACATCCAGTGGGGATGGACCTTGAGGTGATAAACAAATAACTTATAATGATTGGAAAAGAATGGGAGATTCCCCTCCACACACGACTTTCTAGCCTAGCCAAGTCTCGTGTGACCTGCCCTAACTAATGTGACATGACACGTAGGCAAGGGCCTTGGAACAACTGTGGCAGGAAGCTTCCAGGAAGAGGAAAACTAAGCCAGAGGGAGGACAGTGCTCCTACAGTCAGTCCTGCAAAAGCCAAATAAACAAACAGTTTCCCAGATATTCACTCCTCGCTCTCTGTCAGGAGGTGGACTTTGGCCTAAAGAGCATGTATACACAGTACCTTACCTTTTCTATTACACATTTACAGGTTGTCTTTTCATATAAAAATAATTTTTAAAACTTTATAACCTTTTTGAAATTATCACTCATATCTCATTTATTTTGTTATTCTCCACAATTCTTAGTGCTGAGCTTTGTACACAGTAGACTATCAGTAAATATGGGTTGATTATAACAAATAAGTTATTCTCAATGAGATTATATAAAATTATATGATATGGAACATTAATAGTTTGACTAGAGAGAAATCACTGCATCTAAGACAAGTTTTCCAGAGAATTTGAAAATAAGTTATCCTCAGACTTTGGCGAAAAGAAATTTTTCCATAAAGGGGTCAATCTTAAAAAAAAATAAAAAGCACATCCTCCAGAACATCTGGTATCCAGATGATGAACTGCTCCATAAAATGTGTTCAATACCAATAGCTGCCTGCATGCTTACAAAATGAATTGGGATTTTAAAAAATATATCTGTTTAGCTTTGCTCAGCTGAAGTCTCACACACAAACTCATTCCTCATCCAGTGAACAGGTTTTGGCCACAATTTCTGATATCTGTGTTGACACTAAAATCCACAAAAGCATCAGCAAATGCCCCAAAAAGAGTTCTGCCTGAACTAACATTTTTTATTCAGTATAAATATTTTTATTTATCTTAGCAACTAATTTCTTTATAAACAATCAAATTGGCTGCATAATCTAATTAGGTCACCAATATCCCTTATTGTTGAGTTTTTGGCTTGCAGACTTAGTCTGCAAGTTCCCACTATAATTCTCTAGAGTAGGCTCCAAAAGCTACTGCTCTTCTCACTAGAGTGCCCCTAAACAGGGAGTGCTTGGCTATGAGAGGGCATCTAAAGCAGCTGTGCTTCTCTAACTACAGGTAGCAAAAGCCTCTGCCTACCAGGCATGCAAAAGTACAATTTAGAATACAGACTGTATTTTGGATTTCTATACATCTATCTTTTTAAATAGAGAAGGGAGAAAAGAGACAAAGAGAGATGGATAGATTGAGACACAGAGAGATGGAGATTGAAAAGAGAGACAAAGAAAAGGATATGAAAATAGAGGGGGAGGGCTTCCCTGGTGGCGCAGTGGTTGAGAATCTGCCTGCCAATGCAGGGGACACGGGTTCGAGCCCTGGTCTGGGAAGATCCCACATGCCGCGGAGCAACTGGGCCCGTGAGCCACAACTACTGAGCCTGCGCGTCTGGAGCCTGTGCTCTGCAACAAGAGAGGCCGCGACAGTGAGAGTCCCGCGCACCGCGATGAAGAGTGGCCCCCACTTGCCACAACTAGAGAAAGCCCTCGCACAGAAACGAAGACCCAACACAGCCAAAAATAAATAAATTAATTAATTAAAAAAAAAAAAAAGAAAGAAAGAAAATAGAGGGGGAGACAAGGAGAGAGAGACAGAGACAGGCCAAGAGTGAGAGTGGAGAGACAGAGAGGAAGAGAGAGAAAGATGAAAGTAAACATGGCATTCTACTTCCTGGGGAGGAAGGCCCCAGGGGATTTTAGGTTAACACTGGTGAATGATCCTGGGTCAAATTAATTAAACTTACATTCTCATTTCCAAGTTCTGAGAAACACTGTCATTAGTAGACCAGATTTGTTTGGAGGAAGCAGATCCTGCAATATTTGCAATAAGTCTGCAAACAGACCATTGTCTGGATGCTGAACTCTGCCACTGGGGACTTCAGGGTCCTCCTCCCTTTTGGGTGGACCATATACTAGTCTCTCAGGCTCCAAGCTGAAGGCCCTCCACCCAGAGCCCTCCATTCAGGGATACACATACCTTTCAATGAAGAAAACTAGCTTTAGCTACTCAGATGCACTGGACATACATAGGGGATTTTAAACACCAAGTTTCTAGCTTGCCTCTTTTAGACAAAGTTTCTGGCTTGCTCCTTAGTGAGACTTTACCACCCTGATTTTTTAAATTTATTTTTTATTCCTCTCTCAGCTAGATATCACTGAAATCCTCTAAAATTTAATACTTTCAAAGTATTAAATTTACAAATAAAGTATCTTCTCAAATAAAAATATTCTAAAAATCCAACAGGCAGCTTTAGGTCCATTGATCAGAGACAATAAAAATGCAGACTATGGGATATTTTTCCCATATTATCTTCTGAAAGGGAATTCATAGCAATGCACATCTTTATTGATAACTGATAAAAGTTAAATCACTAACCAATTTTATATCAAGTCCACACTTTTTTTAGATTTTAGAGTCTTCTTTAATTATAACCCTGAAACTCTATGAATTATAAAACATCTGATCTAGTGCTCAAAAATGCTTTAGTAGAAAAAAATAATTTTCCACAATTCTTGTCAAAATGTAGTTCAGAGTAAAAGGTACTGATCCTAGTCAAATTAAAGCCATTAAGTGTAGTTCCCTTATAATAACTCAGTGTCATCTACCTCATCTTCAAAAGAGGGAACCATTTATCTTCCACAGCTTAGGGGACAGCTTTCCTAAAACTCATGGTAATTTTCTTTCCCCAAAATTATAAAATCAAATCTCTTAAGTGAGATTTCTAACACAACCATCCTGTTAGTGCTACTACTTTGTCAGCCAGCCCATGTGCAGGTAGCCCAGCAGCTATTCCCAGCACATTCCAAAGCACCGTCAATAAATTTCTCACTTGCCTCCACCCCACATGACATGGAAGATGTTATTATGGATTCTGTAACACTTTTAAATGAATATGAATTTTTAAAACCACGACAGAACCTATATGTATTATTTGTGAAATCTATTCTGTTGAAGTTAAAGATCAAATAGCAATATTTGTTGTCTTTATGGCTTTCTAGAGGTCACAGGCAAGGAACCTCAGGTCTGAAGTATGCACATACATTTGTCGGTATATACTTGGCCTTCTGAGCAAATGGTATGGGGAAATGAAAAAAGTGGAGATAAGTGAGCGCTACAGACCTAGATTTTTTCTAATGAGGAACTGAGGATTTGGGGAAGACCCAGTAAGTGCCATGAACTTCTTTTAGAAAATGCTTGGGAGACGAGGCCCAGGGGAGGTCACTGAAATGAGTGGTATGCACCTCACTCTCCAGCCCGGGCTTGAGAAGATACAGAGCTGGACACATTTGTAAGCACACACCACAGAGCTGGTCTCTCCCTGCTACCACTCTCCAGGGATTGGATGGAGAGGTCAAGCAGATACCAGTCCAGGTTCTGGCCTCATCACTGCTACATGTACAACCTTGAGCGAGTTAATTTGCATACTTAAGAGTTTTTTTTTTTTTAATTTATTTAATTTTATTTATTTTTGGCTGCATTGGGTTTTCATTGCTGCACGTAGGTTTCTCTCTATTTGCGGCGAGCAGGGGCTACTCTTCGTTGTGGTGCGCAGGCTTATTGTCATGGCTTCTCTTGTTGCGGAGCACGGGCTCTAGGCGCACGGGATTCAGTAGTTGTGGCTCGCGGGCTCTAGAGCGCAGGCTCAGTAGTTGTGGCGCACGGGCTTAGTTGCTCTGTGGCATGTGGGATCTTCCCAGACCAGGGCGTGAACCCATGTCTCCTGCATTGGCGGGCGGATTCCTAACCACTGCGCCACCACAGTAGCCCCCTCAGGTCTTTTTAAATCTGTAGCACTGGGAGAACAATTGTACCCACAATTATTGTGTGGATGGAATGAGACGATCCGTGCAAAGACCTCTGTAAAGTGCCTGACCTAAAAAAAGTGCCAGATGAACATCAGCCATCACCAGTATTATTCCTCACTCTGCCTAGAGCTTGGAAAGAACTAAGGTGCTCTTTGGGTCTCTGCCACCTAAGTCCTTAGGGGAAGCAAGAGCTGTTTGGATAGAAGACAAGAGGCTAACGGGGCAACAGACAATGGCATCTGGGCTCAACTTGAAAAGCAGAAGCCAAATACTGGATAGAAAGGAAGAGCCCACCAGCTGTGCTGCCCAGGCCTTGCAGGTGTCACTCTGTCACAGTAGTGGAGTGCCAAGGTGTTTGCCTGAAGTGTTAGGGCAGGTGGGCTACTCTCAGAGGAGGATATGAGAGGCCAGCCTCACCCCATTCCTTCCCAAGCTGTCCCTTAAAATGGGGCTACTTTGAAAAAATACTCATTCAGAGCTGGGGTTTCAGATTGCTTAAGAGGACTGACACTAAGGAAACAGAGAGACGGTCTAGCCCGCCTTATGGCTTAATCTACCCTCTATAGCAGTGCCTTTCAAACTGCAGTGTGCAAATCAGTGTGCCTTGAAAACAGATTAGTGGGTCATGACCAGCTTTTAAAAAATCATAATAATAAATAGTAAAATAGAATTAATATCAGGGTAGATTGCAGGTAATAGGAGTATTTTTCATGAAACTTTTATATCAGTTAACTCTATGTTTGTGTATATAAAATGTAAAATATATATATTTGTTTACCATGGGCCAGATCAGAAGCCTGAGAAGCATTGTACTGGACAGAGTAGCTTATCACTGATCTTGACTCTCCCTCCTGGGAGAATACAATTTCCCAAAGGGGAATAAAGGCTTGTTAGGACAGTAACTCACTCTTGACCCAGAGCGGTTAAGAAAGAAATGTCCAAGCCTGTTGATATTGGGTGTTTAGGGTCCAAGAAAACTCAGTTGGGTACCTGGGGTTGTGTCATAGAAATGATCAAGAGTTGAGTACTTAGTACCCTGCCTGATGTTGCACCCCAGACAGAGATTTCACACATAAATTGATTTAGGTTAACATGCATCTTTTTAATTCAGAACAGATATTTGCTCTCAGTTGTTTGGTTTTCTGGGTGCTTATTTTAGTGAAAAAGATGAGATGACAGATCTGAATATCAGACAACTCAGCACTTCAGGCATAATGTTATCTCTCATGTGACAGCAAAGTGTTCGACAGCCTTCAGGTTTGTGTGCTGTTTTCTTACCTGGCGAGCAGCATAGCTTCCAGGGGATCCAGGATATCGCTCAATCAGCAACGGTCGTAAGTCATTTTGCCACATTTCAGAAATACTGGTGCCTTCTGCAACTTGTCGAAGAGACGATAAATTCAAAAGGGCTGGTTGGTGATAATTCTGAGGATCAAATAAAATATTTAACTGGCTATCATTTCATAATATGTTTAAGACTTATCCTGAGACACTTGCAGTTGTAAAATATTCGCTTTGAACCTCAAAATAAAGGGATAGCTCTTACGTTATACAAAGTAAATTAAACTACTCAACTTTAAAATTGGCCCCTTAGATCTAGAACTTAAACTGTTTTGGCAGCTTGTTTTTAAAACAGAATTAATATAATGCTTTGAACCTGAGAATTAATATTTACCACTTATAGCCTGTGTAATTTTAATAATTTTTCTACAATTGCTTTGTAAAACTAAGGTTTACAAATAACAATTGATATTCTAGTTTTAAGAAAACCTAATATTTCAAAAACTACAGCCAAAAAACAATATAATTTGTTAGCATAATTGCTTTATAAAAGCCAGTGAGGTGTTACAGAATAAGTATATTCTTGGGGTGAGAGAAACTAGATTCAAAGTTTCTGGCTGCCATTTATAGGTTGTATGACCTTGGGCAGGTCCCTTAAATTCTCATTCCCCTCAAAATACTAATAAAGGAATTTGAGCTAAATCTGCACTGTCCAATGTGGTAGCCACAAGCCACATGTGCCCATTAAGCTCTTGAAATGTAGACAGTCAATGTGTGTAATACACATATTGAATTTCAAAGACCTAGCATGAAAAAATGTAAAATATCTCGCTAATAATTTTTATAGTGATTACATGTTGAAATGAAAATTTTTGATATGAGTTAAATAAAACATAGTATTAAAATTGGTTTCACCTATTGCCTTTTACTTTTTTAATAGAGCTACCAGAAAATTTTAAATTACATATGTGCTTCACATTATATATTGCTATTGAATAGCACTAACCTAGATGATTGCTGCAATTCTTTTCAGCCAGAGCTTGATGATTCTATAACCCACTAAATAGTATACCTTTTGCTTTCAGTGAAAATTATTTTAATATTCTATTAATGCTCACACTCTTTGGTACACTTATATATTAATTAAGTGAACCTTAATTTAAGCAGCTGAACAAACATTCAAATTTGTATTTTGGATATTACTTTACATGTGATACGTAATGATGAATCATTCATTCATTACATGTTTATCAGGTACTCAATGATGGAATGTGTTACTCCTCCCCATAGGGATCAGTGTGATTCGTTGATCAGAGGATTTCTTCCCTAAGGGGAATGTTGAAGGTAACATAAATTCTTTGGAATGCAAAACAGAGCTCAGGGGAGCCCTATCTATTTTACAGCTTTTTCCAAGACCAGTGTAAATTGACTATGTCTAAATTATCATATGGCTATCTCCACTCCATGGGAAACTGTGGAATTAGAGAATGCTTGTTGCCTAATTACTTATACCCATCTACACTTTGCTATGCTTCAGCGTCACTCTCAGGTATTATCATGCAAAGAGCATGGGCTGTGGGTCCAGGCAGCCCGCCCTTCAACTCAGCCTCTCAACTCAACTCCCCACCACTTACTAGCTGGCCAGATTACTTAACCTCATTAAGGCTTAACATTCTCATCTGTAAAAGGGAGGTAATAACACCTACTTCCTAGGGTAATTATAATTGAGCTAATACATGTAAACTGCCTCAGTAACTATTTGGAAAGTTTTATTAGTTCTATTACCGTCTATCAAACATTAAGAGGGATAGAATTCCAAGCTGGAAAGGCCACTGAGAGATGATTATCATCCAATCTCTTTGCTTTCTGTCAGTGGAAACTGAGTCAGAGAAACCAACTGATTTTCCCAAGGTTGTAGGAGAGTTACAGGTAAGTTCGAGAGAAAGGATCCTGGCCCTGTTGATTCCCCATCCCATGCTAGTTCTCCTCTGCCTTCCTACACTGTCTGTGAACTTCCACTGTTAAGTACAATGTATCGATGCTGTATCTGGAACATCTCAAGGTTTGTGTTTATTTACTGGTGATACATTTTAAAATATATTTCCTTAGTAAATTTGCTGCTGCAGCCTTTAAACTCCTTGGCACCTCAGATCTAAGTCCTCCTGTTAACTCTCAAACAGCACTTTGAGAAGGAAGAAGGAGCTAAAAGACAACAAAAGAAATGTGAGAAGTGAAAAGAGAATGGAGGAAAGAAGTCGGAAACTCACATGGTTAATTACTACTTAACAAGGACCAACAAGAGCCTCCGGTCTCTCCCGCTGCCTCACAAGCCCCATGCAGGGCCACTCACCGCCCCCACCCCCCCACCCCCGTTCACCATGCTTCAGTCACCTGGCATCCTTCCAGGACCCAAAGCGGTGTGAGGCTCAGGCCTCCTGGGGCCTTTGCATTGTGGTGCCTTCTACCTTGAAGGCTTTCCCCTTCCTCTTCACCTGGCTAACTCCTGCTCATTTCAGGTTGTAGCCCAGAGGCCTTGTGTGTTTACTTGTTTAATGTCTGATTTCATGCAAGAGGTCAACTCCAGGAGGACAGGAACTCTCTCTCTTATTTTCCACTCTCTCCCCAGAACCACACAGTACCCAGCTCACGTGGCACACTCAATAAATACTGGATGAATTCATCAAATGTGGAATCGACAGATGAACTATTTTTCTAAAATAGTTCAACCTCACTAAGATTATGTTTACATAATAATAAAGTAAAATGGGCATGTTTGCCATCATATATACCAAATCAGTTGAATGAACAGAAATTATAAAGTCAGGAAAGACAAGTGGCTGCCTGCTGCAAAGGGCCAGGAAGTGCTGTAGGTCAATGTTGGTGGGCTTTGTTCTTTTTGAATTTCTGAGAGTCCATGCTTGTGATGATTTAGAGTTGAGTTGGCCCAGCAGTCATTGTGACAATCAAGAACTGTTGTGTCAAAGGCTGTTTGGCCAGGGGCTCCTTTTCTATGCACTATTACTCCATCCCAGAACCTACCTGGTCACTGTGGTCCTTCACTCCATGTCCACAGTGAAAGGAAATCAAGCTGATGTGTAAATGGGCAATTTATATTAAAGATTGCTGTCATGACCTCCCCCCGCCCCACTGCCCACCTGCCCAGTGGGGTGGAGTGTCACTCCAGGACCCTTTGTTTTGGATGTGTAAGATCCCCCTGTCCAATAAATCATTCATGTCTCTGTCACTGTCACCGGGCTCTTTCTCTAGCCTTGAAACTAGGCAACTACAAGGCTTGCAGGCCTGCGGGGTACAGTCCAACAATTGGTGAGCCAAACAGGGGGCCAAGGAAATTCCCGTGAGCCCCGAGATGTTGGGAAATAAGGACGGGGAGGAAGAAGATAGATATATAAATAGGTGATTTATGGAGGCTTGAAAGAGTTCTTAAGAGATTTAAGAAAAAATGGGAACAAAATAAATAACCCTCCAGCATCTCTACCTGTAACAGATATCGTGGATGAAACATAGTTGACAAATAGCACCAAAAAATGCTTAATGGATGAATAAAGGGTAAGCTCAGCAGACAGGCCCATCAGTGCTCCTGAATACAGACACTTACCTGTGTTGATCCTCAATCTCCTGGGCTCACCCACTTAATGAACATACTTCAGTAAAGTGCCCTCCTTCACCCTGCCTCCCTGGGAATAAAGATGCCCCTGTGAAATCACAGAGATTAAAAGCTTCCCAATCAGTGATGGATAGAGAAGGGGAAACAGTCACACTCAGTTAATTACTTAAGCCTTTCTATTGATATTTATTAAAGCCCTGAATGGAAAAGCATTCGCTTTTTCCAAACTAAATGGCATCCATTCTATTTTTGTGGAGGCTGACTCTCAGAATCCAGTAAATCTAAACATCTATGTGGGGCTGAGAGGAAGGAGGAAGAGGGGAAACCTGGAAAGAAAGTGTGGGCTGGGCATGAGGAGAGTAAACAAATGAGGCAAAATTATGTTGAGCCCAATGTTAAATGCCAACCCCCAATTATTCTAGGTTTATTTCAGTTAAAAGGCATGTAGACAATTTTCTATTGGGACAGGCATTCTCAGAGGAATGAGTCTCTATTACAGCCCCTGCCTTGTCTTTCATCCAGGCAGAAAGGACAATAAGTCTGCTCTGGGTGACAAGAATCTTTCAGCTAAAAAAGTGTGACCCAGATATCCTACAGCATCTCCTCTGGACTAATCACATGGTGCCAGGCCAAAGAGGAGTTTAATTACATAATTTGTAGAGCTGGCCCAGCTTGCAGAGGGATTTGAGGTCCCCAACCATTGAATTAAAGGGAGAACATTACAGAAGCATAGCCAATTCAATTCTAGTTTCCATCCCATATGAGCGTCTCCCAGATAGCACTCAGATTAACACCTGTGTCTACTGCAAATTCAACCCAGCCAGCATTTACTGAACTCCTTCTGTGTCAGATGCCACTGATATTACAAATGCAGTTGTGGAACAGTTGGGAAGTGAATAAGATAAAGTTCTGTCTTCTTTAAAGGCTAGCAGCCCTCTATCTAAAAGCAAAGTAGTGCAGGCTTTGAAAACAACAATTTAGGGCCAAATCACAGCTCCCTTACTTACTAGCTGTGACTAGGAAAAGTTTCCTTATCTGTATAATGGATGTCATAGTACTTACCTGCCAGATGGTAGAAGCTCAAAAATGGCACATTTTCTTTCTCCCTCTACCACCAATACCCAGGCTACCACTGGCCCCCTGTCCCTTCCTTGGAGTCTCCATTGCTGCTTCATGATTCATAAGAATCATGATGGGTAGAGGGGTAGATGGCTAAGAACTTTTAGAACCATGGAGGAGGGGAACCCTAAGTTTTTTAGAATATATGTGGATCCAGAAGCAGAAGAATGTGAAATGCTGTGAGAGCAGTAATTGTCCTCCAGAACTACCCTGGAGGAGGACTTTTAGGTGAGGCCAACTTTCCTGTTCAAGGTTCCTCTGTTCAAAAAATCTGTCTCTCCACCCTCAATATGACTCAAATAATAAAGGAAAATTCTACCAATTAAAATATGTTGGGTCCCAGCTTTACAATAAAGTTTGGAAACAACCTAACTATCCAGTAATAAAGGGATAGTTAAGCTAAGGAAAGATGAGGGCTCTTCAGTTCACTGCTGTAATGGTGGTCAAGTTTCCTCATCTGTAAATTGGGGATGAACGTACCCTCCTCACAGGGGCACAGTGAGATTCAAGTCAGATGCTTATATATAGAATCCTGGTACCCAGATGCCAATGCCCCTAAATATATACCTATGGGCCCACCTGTGAATCTAACAACTTATAATATTACTTCTATGGAAAACAATGTTTACAAGTTTCAAATAAGCAAATCACAGTCTTCTAAATACAACCAAAAATTAGGGTTGAACTGTTTTTACATATTAGATCCCACTGTTAGAGACACACCTTTATTTCAAAGCAAAGAAAATGGATTTCAAAATCAATGCTTCCTTTACCTCACCTCACCTTTCGGCAGACCAGGGTGCCAAGGGCACACCCCACGTGACTAAAATAGCTAAATGCCATTCAGAGCAGAAAGGCATGTATTTTAGTGTGGATTAATTCATTTCCCAGGCTTCAAACTGTACGTGACATCTGGAAGACTTTACGAAAGCCTGGAGAGTAAGGGAGGGCAGGGGGAACCAGGAATCAGGAATTGTCATGGTTGATTTTGTCATTTGCTTCATTAGCTTGCACCACTTTAAAGGAAACAATTTCCCAACAGAAAAGCGATCAGAAGTTTCTTAAAAAGGGATTCGTGCTTTAAAAGACATTTCTCAAAAGTTAGAGTCTCATTCATTTAAAACATTGTAAGAATCCAGCACCTTCTCCCACCCACAAATACATCCTGCCTGTAGATGATCCCTTCAGAGCAGCTCCTTCAAACAGTCCCCACCTCATTTAGTTCCATTCGTGTCCATGTATCATAGACACATTTGGTGGCTCCACATTTCGGTAGTTAATGCCCCTTCCCAGTTTCTGGTCAGGAAGGAGAAGATTTAAGTCTGTGCTGAATCCCCATGGGAAGTTTTTCTTTCTTTTTCTTTTTGCTAAGATTTTGCTGATTTATTTTTTTTTAATAGATCTTTATTGTAGTACAATTGCTTCACAATACTGTGTTAGTTTCTGTTGTACAACAAAGTGAATCAGCCATATGCATACATATGTCCCCATATCCCCTCCCTCTTGAGCCTCCCTCCCACCCTCCCTATCCCACCCCTCTAGGTCATCACAAAGCATGGAGCTGATCTCCCTGTGCTGTGCGGCTGCTTCCCACTAGCTAACTGTTTTACATTAGGTAGTGTATATATGTCGATGCTACTCTCACTTCGCCCCAGGTTCCCCCCTCCGCCCCCCCACACCATGTCCTCAAGTCCATTCTCTACGTCTATGTCTTTATTCCTGCCCTGCCACTAGGTTCAACAGTACTTTTTTTTTTTTAGATCCATATATATGCATTAGCATACAGTATTTGTTTTTCTCTTTCTGACTTACTTCACTCTGTATGAGACTCTAGGTCCATCCACCTCACTACAAATAACTCAGTTTCGTTCCTTTTTATGACTGAGTAATATTCCATTGTATATATGTGCCACATCTTCTTTATCTATTCATCTGTTGATGAACACTTAGGTTGCTTTCATGTCCTGGCTATTGTAAACCGTGCTGCAATGAACATTGTGGTACATGTCCCTTTTTTTTTTTTTTTTTCTTGCGTTATGCGGGCCTTTCACTGTTGTGGCCTCTCCCATTTGCGGAGCACAGGCTCCGGACGCGCAGGCTC
>NW_006769677.1:5622590-5629389 GCF_000442215.2 Lipotes vexillifer
TCCCCTGCATCGGCAGGCGGACTCTCAACCACTGCGCCACCAGGGAAGCCCCATGTCCCTGTTTGAATTACAGTTTTTCTCAGGGTATGTGCCCAGTAGTGGGATTGCTGGGTCTTATGGTAGTTCTATTTGTAGTTTTTTAAGGAACCTCCATACAGTTCTCCATAGTGATGGAAATAAAAACAAAAATAAACAAATGGGACCCAATTAAACTTAAAAGCTTTTGCACAGCAAAGGAAGCTTTTCTTATAATGAAGTTATTCTTGGGTTGACTACCCTCATCCTCCCCAGGTTCCCTATGGCTAGTGGTGTCCATGTGTAAGTGGGGCATGTTGTGGCCCTTGAATGGTGAAGCTGTAAGTGTCACCCAGAGAGCTGAAGTGGGCTATTCATACACATCGCCTGTGGCTGGGCAGGAGGGGCATGTGGACCATGAGAGGGCCTATGCATTCATCTTACAACCTGGATTTCCAAGCTGTGAATCAATACTGGCAGACTGTAAGCATGTAAAAGATCTGTTCAACAACACTGTCAAAGTTTATATCCCTTTACATTGCTGCTTTTCTTAGTACCTTTAAAAGTATACCATTTACTCCAATACCATTAACCTTTGCTTAAGTCCCTAGCAATTTCAGGATTTCACAACTGTTACCCAAGAACGGGAAATAATTGTGAACCTATATACTTCACACAAAGGGAACTTGCCAATCACTTTTATCCTAAGTTCCTCATGTGAAATCTCCAACTCTATACATTTCTCTGACGATTGCATTTTACTCTCTTTTGAGAAATATATATATATACTTAAAGCATGTCTCCAGTTAAGCTCCTTCGTTCGGAGCTGATCCGCTTAAAAATCTAAAACAGACTGACAGTGACAGGACCGTGCTGAGACTGCATGGAGACCTCAACGTCAGGAGGGCTTCCTGGGATGCCGCGGCGAGGGAGCGGTGGGCACACCGCCAGACGCGCCCAGCACCCCGGCGGCGGCCGGGAGCGCAGAGACCGCTGGCCTCGCGTGTCCCGAACGGGCGGCGGCGCGGCGATGCACCCTCAGCTCCCGGCTCCGCCACCGCAAGCAAGTCACACTTCCTGTGCCTATCAGTACCCGCATCCGACCGCAGCCGAGCCGAGGCCGGTGACATCACCCAGCTCCCGTGGCATCTCCAAAGCATCCCCGCGGCCAGCGAGGACGCAGAGTCCCGACTCCTCGGGGCGCAGGGGCCGGGGACTTCGGCTCTGCCCCGCCTCCCATCCTACCTAGGTCGGGGGTCACGGGACTCTTGAGTCCCCGCACCCGCAAGAGCCTCCCAGGTACAATCGCCCAGCAGCAGCCCCTCACCTTCTCCTGGGTCCAGTCTGCCGCTCCCCAACTGACCCCCCGGGACACCAGGGGCAGGGCGGCCACCAGCAGCAGCAGGCGGAGGGTGTCCATGACGCGCAGGTCCCTGCCGCCTGCCATCTCTCCTGGGCTCTCTGGGCGCCGGTTCCCCGAGCCGCCGGCGGTCACGAGCCCGGGAACGCGCGTCCTTCGCCTTCCCCCTTCTCCACCCTTGGGTCGACTGCGCCCGCCTCCCCATCGCCTCCCGGTCGCCGCCCCACTGCGCTGCGCAGGCCGAAGCCGCAGCTCTCCACCACCACCCACCACCTTAGCAACCCGGGGTCTGGGCTGTCCTGAGAGGCGCAAGCTTCCGAATCCATGGCAACAGAGACGGCCACTTCCTTGTCTAGGAGAGGAAGAAAGGAAGGACGGAAGAGACATGGAAGATGCATTTTTATGATCTCCACTGCCATGACTGGGAATAGAAAGGGGAGGAAGGGTTCATCAAACCTTGTGAGGTGAAGAATTATTTTCCTACGGCTCATTAAGAAGGGGTGGCCAGGGATCGATATTTACCGGATACTTCTGTACCAGCCACTGCCCTAGGTGCTTTTCCTATGTTCCCATATTTACCCTTCCTAACCATGTGAGGTAGGTATTAATCCCATTTAACAGATGAGCAAACAAAGCCTGAACTGGGACCCTCAACATATTTCCTTTATAACAGTCCATCATATCTTTTCTCTTTTTTTCTCACAGATAGTTACTTTGCCCTACAGGGGACAGACTATCATACTCCCAAGCTGAGAAGTATGGTTGAAGTAACTGTCTGATATACATGAGATCTAAAATGTTCACAGTGGAATCCATGCCCCCCAAAGGAAAGGCTAAATAAAACTGTATTTACTCTGTAACATCAAAGATCACTGTTACTGCATGCCACAGGGAGATCAGCTCGGTGGTTTGTGATCACCTGGAGGGGTGGGATAGGGAGGGTGGGAGGGAGGGAGACGCAAGAGGGAAGAGATATGGGAACATATGTATATGTATAACTGATTCACTTTGTTATAAAGCAGAAACTAACACACCACTGTAAAGCAATTATACTCCAATAAAGATGTAAAAAAAAATCACTGTTATCAAGATAATCCTAGAAACAAAATGGTATCTCAGTTTGGTCTGTACCTTTCTAGTCTAAGTTGTCTGGACAATTACTTCACCATCTTCTTTTTCTTCCAAACTAAGGATCAGGGTGTGGCTTGCCATGAGTCATCTAGTAACATATAGATCCCTGAAAAGAAACAAGGACACTGAAACAGACCTGTTTGCCAGACAGCAAAAGTCTGAAGGTAATGCAGTCAGCCTGAAGGCTCACCCTCTCTATATTCTTAGGCTTGGCTATAAGAGTAAATTTAAAAAGGGAGAGGGCTGACCTGAGAATAATGTCTGCCCTCCTCTGGAGCTATGGTGGAAGACAGGATGGAAATACACACTTCCCTGATCTTCAAAATTGCTAATCCTATTCATGTCTAAGAATTTTGAGTAACAACTCAAATCTTCTGGCTCAAACAAAATTAAATAGCTTCTTTAGCACATCCATGGTCAGTTCTGATAATCGGACCACCTCAGAATTTTCCATTGGTATGTATTCAGAACAAAACCACTACCACATCTTCCAATATATTTTTCCTCTTTTGCTGCTTAGGCCAACCTTGAAACTGTGGGTTTCCTGAGTGGCTGGGTAAGAAACAGAGTAATTGTTTTTCTTATCCTATTAGCTTTTTATCTTTCCACAGTGTGATTTCTATAAGAAAGGGAAGGTGGAAATAGCAAACCTACATGAAACAAAATGTTAAAGATAGTATGCTAAGTATAAGCAATTCAAAATGAAAAATACAGAAATGCTTGAGTTAAAAGGTTAGTTTCCATTGCCTACAGTTCCCCAATCTTCTCCAATTTTGATTATACTTAAGTCAGTAAGATGCTGTTGCAGTTTGAGATCTATAGGAAGTAGACTCTGAAACAGAGCTTAGCCTTCAAGACGTGTACTAGGGAGTGCCCTTGGGACAAACCCCTGTGGGAGGGAGAGAGAGCAACCAGACTGGGCAGAGGGAAGAGTCAGCAGAGAAGCGGCCTCCTCCTCCACAGCTTCACCCAGGCCCATGGAGAGCCCTGGAGCTGAAAGTGCCTGTCAGAGTTGTCCCACAGTGACCCCAAATGGCTGGAGCCTTGTACCCTCACCTCAGTGGGGTGACTTCCTATAAGCAGTTCTCTGCAGCCAAAGGAGCTGACAGCTAGAGGCTGTCTGCCAGCAACACTCCAACAGCTGGAACAGAGTCCTTCACTGAAGGGAATATGAACAGTACATCTCTGTATCCACCACTCATGTATCCGTGTGATGTATCCCATACATCTAAAACATTTTGCATAGTACGTGAAACTGATTTTAGTAAATCGTTTTTTACACATGCGGGCTTTTCTGACAACTTTCCACAAATCTACGAATCCAATACAATTCTCTATTTATGTGTCCCTTCCCTCTTTATTTTTATCTTTTCTTATGCCTTATATCCATCCCCTTTTCTTCATTCATTCTTTCCTCTCCTTCATTCTGGAGACTTTCAGAAATGCCTTCTATCTGCTATTTTTTTCCCTACTACAACTTTTTCTGTCTTCAAACTCTTTATATGGAAGATAACCCATGACTATTACATTTAACTAAACAACCGCAGGCCCCATTTTTCATCATGGAAAAAAATTATTTGTGTATGCAGTGATAGCATTAGTCACAAGTGGAATGGTTATCATTTTTATTATGGTATAGATTCTATACTGTGATTTGAATCACATTAAGGACTCAACTGCTAATAAAGGTCTTACCCATGCAGTTTTGGTGGCAGGATTTTCATATACCTAGTCTTACCTTTAAAGACACACTATTGGACTAAAGCAGTAATAACCAGAAAGTTGTATTAAAACAGTAGTTCTCAAAATGTGATCCATTGACCCCTGGGGATTCCCAAAGACCCTTTTGGATGTCTGCAAGGTTAAATCAATTTTTACAATAATACAAAAGCAAGTTTTACTTTTTTACTGTATTAACTTTGCACTGATGTTGCTAAAGCAATAGTGGGTAAAACTTCTGGCACCTTAGCACTTATCAAGACAGAACACAAAATTGTACTATTTCAAAAAAAAAAACAAAACCTACTTCACTGCCCTGCACAGTAAAAAAAAGAAAAAGAAAAAAGAGATAGAAAGAAAAAAGAAAAGAAAAAGAGCCAGTCTCACTTAACAATATCATTGATGAAGAAATAAAAATTGTGGTTATTATTAAATCTCAACCTTTGAGCACATGTCTTTTTTTTAACAGCTTTTTTGAGACAGAATTAGCATATGTTAAACTGTGCATATTTAAGGTATACAATCTGATGAGTTTTAACATATGTTTACACCCATGAAACCATCATCACAATCAAGAGAATGAGCATATCTATCTTTACTCATATCCATCTTTACCCATGGGTTATTTAGATTATGTTATTTAGTTTCCAAATAGTTGAAGATTTCCCTTATATCTTCTTGCTATTGATTTCAAATTTAATTCCATCATGGTCAGAGAGTGGACCTGGTATGGATGAATCCTTTAAAAATTTTTGAGAATTGTTTTATAGCCCAGAATATGATCCGTCTTGGTAAATGTTCCTTCTGACATGAAAAGAATGTGTATTCTGCTGTTATTGGGTAGAGTGTTGTATAAATATCAGTTAGGTCAAGGTAGCTGATCATGTTCCCCAAATCTTCCATACAATATCTGATTTTCTGTCTACTTGTTCTATATATTACTAAGAAAGTGGTGTTGAAATCTCTAACTATAATTGTGGATTTGCCCACTTCTTTCAGTTCCATTAATTTTTATATCATGTATTTCTAAACTTTCTTATTAAGTGCATAAATATTTAGGATTGCAACGTCCTTTTGAGAAATTGACCCCTTCGTCATTGTGAAATGACCCATTTTTATTTGGTAACAATTCTTTGCTCTGAAATCTACTTTTTTCCTAATATAGCCACTCCAACTTTCTTTTGACCAGCATTAGCATGGTGTATCTTTTTCAATCCTTTTAACTTTTAAACTATTTTCTTTTTTACAAATAAAGTAGGCTTCTTATAAGTAGCATACAGTTAGGTCTTGTATTTTTTATCCAATTGGAAAATCTCTGGCTTTTATATGGGGGTATTTAGACTATTTATACTTACTGTGGTTATTGATATGGCCAAGTTTAAATGTACCACTCTGCTGTTTGTTTTCTATTTGTCCCATCTGTTCTTTGTTTTTACCACTTTTTCTCATTTATCTTGGATTAACTGACTGCTGTTTATTATTCTACTTTATCTCCTTTGTTAGCTTGTAAGCTATACCTCTGTCTTGTTGTTAGTAGTTGTTTTAGGATTTATAGTATACATCTTTAATGTGCCACTATACACCATCAAGAATTATTGTATCATTTAGTGTATAGTACAAGAATGTTAAAATAGTTTACTTCTATTTCCCCTCTTAGTCTTTGTGCTATTGTTGTCAGATATTTTACTTCTAAATATGGTATTTAGATATTTACTTATAAATATGTTATTAACACCACGATACATTATTATTATCTTTGCATAAAATATTATCTTTCAAAGAGATTGTTAAAATAAGGGGTTTTTGAAGTCTTCTTTTTTCCTTCCTTTGTGTAGATGCATATGTTCATCTGGTCTCATTTTCCTTCTGCATAAAGTATGTCCTTTAATATTTCTTGTAGTGAAGGTATGGTGGTGATTTCTGTATGCTGAATATAAATTTTTTATTTTGCCTTTGTTTTTGAAAGATATTTTTTCTCAGCATGGAATTCTATGTTGACAGATCTTTTTCTTTCAGTACTTTAAAGATGTTGCTCCAGTGTCTTCTTGCTTGCTTGTTTCTGATGAGAAATCAGCTGTCATACTAATCTTTGTTCCTTTGCATGTAACATGCCTCTGTCTTAAGATTTCTCTTTATCCCAGTTTTTAAACAATTTGATTATGACATGCCTTGGTGGAATTTTCTTTATGTTCTTGTGCTTGGGGTTCATAGAATTTCTTGGATCAGTGGGTTTTAAGTTTTCATCAAATTTGGAAAATTTTTAGCCATTATTTCTTCAAGTATTTTTATGCCCCCTCCTGCTTTGGGGACTCCAATTACACACACATTAAGTTGTGTGAAGCTTTTCAACAGTTCACCAGTGCTCTGTTAATTTTTCCTGTTTTTTCTTTGTGTATTTCATTTGTATTTTTTCTGTTCCTGTGTCTTCCAGGTTACTAATATTTTCTTTTGCAGTGCCTAATCTTTGTTGTCACCATTGTTAATTCCATCCAATGTACTCTTCATCCCAGACGTGCTTTTTTCTTTCTCTGGTTGTTTGATTTAGATTTTCTTTATACCGTCCATATCTTTCCC
>NW_006769677.1:5629399-5635833 GCF_000442215.2 Lipotes vexillifer
AACCTTCCCTCTTCCTTCTCGAACATATGGGATATAGTTATGACAACTGTTTTAATATCCTTGTCTGCCAGTTTGTCATCTGTGTCATCTCCGTGTCTATTTCTATTGATTGGTTTTTCTCCTCATTATGGGTTCCTATTTCTTTGCATGCCTGGTAATTTTTTTATTAGATACCAGATGTGAATTTTACTTTTTTGGGAGGTGCTGGGCATATTTGCATCCTTTAAATATTCTTGATCTTTGTTCTGAGACACAGTTGAGTTGGAAATAGTTTGGTCCTCTGGAGGCTTGCTTTCCAGTTTTCTTAGACTGGAGCAGAGCAGCCTGTAATCCTGGTATAATTTGACACTTTAAAGAAGTGATACTCTCTGGATATTCTACTTTTGCCCTGGTATTTTGAGGCTTTTCCACTCTAACTGGTGGAAACACAAAATACTCCTAACCGTATCTGTGCTCTCAGGCTTGTTATGCTTGCTCCTTTTCAGTAGATCTTTCCCCCACCTTGAGTAGTTTCCTCACATGCATGTGCTGATCTGAACTCAGCTGAAGACTTATGGAGAAACCTTTACTGATCCCTGAAGCGCTCTCTCCTGGAAGCTCCCTCTCTCTCCTCCCATACTCTGCAAATTTTAGCCACTTGACCTTCCCAAGTTCTCAACTCTGTCTTTTCATCTAATAGAGACCACCCAGCTCTTTTTGGATTCTGCCAACCTGGGAAATCTCTCAAGACAGCAAGATGGGGAAAGCATCCAGCTCATCTCATTTGTTTTCCTTCTTTTATGACTCTCCTGTGATGTCTGTTTTCCAATATTTGAGCATCACTGTTTGATATATATATTTGAAGATAAGATAATAAATCCAGTCTGTTACTCCATCTTGACCGGAAGCAGAAGTTGAGATTATGAATCTTTTAATATTCCGCATGACAAAATGGGAGATACAAATAAAGTACTTCTACCAGATGCTACATACTGAAGGACAAATATTGTCTCAAGGAAAAGCACGTGTACAATTGTTTGAGATGTGAGATGAGCTACCTGTTTTTTTCATAAAATTCTACTTTTACTTGAAAGAATAATTGACTGATATCCTGATTATTCAGACTTGGCTATTTGGAAGACATTTGTTTGAAAATGAATAAAATGTGCCTAGGCCTTCAAGGACAATAACTGACAGTATTTGTTGTCAGTGATAACACTGCATCTTTCAAGTGAAAACTGGAATTTTGGAAAACTTGTATCTGCTTCCATAAGCTTGACTGTTTCCTGACATGTAACAACTTCTGACAAAGTCAGTTATTTTAACAAATGTGATTTTTAAAATAATTTATAATAAAGTGTTCAACATTTGGAATATCTGTATAACTCAGTGAACAAATGTTTTCCAAATGCTCCATGCCCAATCACAGAAAAAAGGTCCATTCAAAGTATAAGAGAGACTAATGGATTTTAATGTAATGGAGTAAAAATGTTTATTTATACAGTTTCAGATTCTGCATTACAACTAACTTTTATGACATTATTATTTGTCATGTTTTGTTTTAATAACAAAAAAGATTATCCATAATTATCTGAAGAGGCGATTAAAATACTCCTTCCTTTTCCTACTACATGTTCATGTGAGGCTGCATTTTCTTCATATACTTCGACCAAAATAACATGTCATAGCAGATTGAATGCATAAACAAATCCAGTTGTTTTCTAATAAGTCAGTAACATTTTTTAAATGTTAAAAAATGCCAATCTTCTCATGAAATCCTTTTCGTTTTAGAAAGCGTAACAATTTTTTTCTTAAAAATGTGTTATTAACTTGTAATGCTTTTGTTGTTTTAAAATAAATCCATAATTAAATATTTATAAAATGCCTGTTTTAATTTTCAATACAATAAATATTAATAGACATAACCCATGTAAACAAAAGCTATTAGAGGCCCTCAATAACCATTACTGATGTAAAGGAGTAAAACATTTGATAACTCCTGTGTTAAGGCTATTTTACCCAGGAGAACTAAAACATTAAGCCAATGGTTTTAACTTTGACTACACACTGGAATCATCTAAAAAGCTTTTTTTTTTTTTTTTTAAATGAAGATGCCTGGTGCTCACTTCGGCAGCACATATATTAAAATTGGAACAATACAGAGAAGATTAGCATGGCCCCTGTGCAAGGACGACACGCAAATCGTGAAGCGTTCCGTATTTTTAGCTGCGAGGTCATCGGAGTCCCAACCCCTGTCCTCAACTGGAGCAAGGTTAAAAGGGGTCACTATGGAGTTCAAAGAGCAGAACTCTTGCCCGGTGACCGAGGCAACCTGGCCATTCAGACCCGGTGGCCCAGAAAAGCATGAAGTAACTGGCTGGGTGCTGGTATCTCCTTCTTAGTAAGGAAGATGCCGGAGAATATGAGTGCAATGCATGCAATTCCCAAGGACAAGCTTCGTCATCAGCAAAAATTACAGTGGTTGAAGCCTTACATGAAATACCAGTGAAAAAAGGTGAAGGTGCTGAGCTGTAAACCTGCAGAATATATTAATCTGCATAGTTAAAAGTAGTCATGGGTAACTACAACCCCTGTTCTTGCCTAATAACCAGTTTCTTTTCATCCAGTCCACTAACACTTTAGTTATATTCACTGGTTTTACACCATGAAATACAAAATAAAGATAACACATCAAGACTGTCTACAAAAAAAAAAAAAAAAAAAAAAAAAATGTTGTGAAGAATCGTGGTGCTTACCTTCCAGAAAAAAAAGTCAAAAAAAAAAAAAAAAAAAAAAAAAAAGTTGCCTGGGTGTCACCCCTAGAGATTCTGATATGATTAGCCTGATCTGCGGTGCAGACATCACATTTCTTTAAAACTCCCCAGGTGATTCTAGCAGGGCTGAGAACCACTGCATTAATCACACACTCTGAGAAATACATTAGCAAAACCCACAGAGAATATAAAGAGGCCACATTATATCCCTGCCCACATCTGTCCACCACTGCTTTCAAAAATAGAGTAAAAAATTAAAATGTTTGCTTCCGCAGTACAGAATCAGACTTTTGCTTTTCCCTAGAAATCTCAGGAATCCAGATTTCCTGCAAATCTTCCCAGCTCCTTTCATCAGATCAGAGGTCAAGTCAAGGTGGCAACAAAAGTTAAGAAAAAAATCTTTCCTCTGCTTTTCTCCTTTCCCAGCCCTTTAGAATAAGTTTATGCGCCCCTCAAAGAAGGGAAGGAGAACATTCCCCGTAAACCCTGATTCCTTTCACCAACACTAATCTTGGCCCCAAACAAAATTCTTTTCACTCCTTTACTAATTTTGTGCTGCTTTTTTTTTTTTTTTTTAACCAGTTTTTCTCTGTGGGCTCTGAAAACCAAAAGTCTTCAATCTCCATAGAAATGAATCTCTAGTAAGGAATTCTAATCCATTCAAGGAGATGAGGGCAAAGAGAATCAAAAGATAAAGAACCAAAGAGAAACATCATCTCTTTACAGCTCACAGAATAGACGGCTCTGATCTACACACCACCAAAATTGACTGTAATGTGAAGGTTCAAGCAACTGATTGTTATGGAGACTATATATACATAGTGTATACATTTTCACTTTTTATTCAAAAAATTCTGTGGTTTTTTTTTGTACCTTGTAGGATCAAATAGGAGAAAAGGCACCATTTTCTGGAATCTATTAATGATAATACATGGAAGACAAAAAGCTGTTAGCTTGAGAACTTGTTTCCACTCAAAGTTACTAGCTAAATTTTTATGGTGTAAGTTGAAAATATGACTAAAGAGGTTAGGTGTGCCAATAATATGTTTTTCAAGATCCTCTAATTCTTATAAATTCATACGATGAGAGATATTATCTTCAGTGTTACTGTTAAGAAAATTAAAGCACAGGGAGGTTACAGAACCTGCCCGGGGGCATGCAAAGTCAACTCAATGCAGGCAGCACACTTTAACCTATAGGCTTTTCCAGGTTCAAAGGAGAAAATTTAAGCAGGTGGCAAAATCTAATTTTGAATATGTTGAGGTAAGCATTTACTGAGTGTAAAACCAGAAACCTTTTGAAGTTATTTTATTTCCAAGTTTTAAGCAGAGTACTCATTTTGCGTTGCTTTCTCTCCTTTAAACAGATATCTAATACCGTAGGTATTAGAAGGGGAAAAAGTGGATTTTTGTCAAAAAATATTAAATACTAAAATGTAAGTTAATATAATCTAAAGTCAAGACCAAAGCACTTAGTTGCCATTTGCTTTGGCGTCATTTACGGGTTTCCTGAGGTATTACATCCTATTTATCTATGTTTTAATGATAGGAAATTGTGAGGTTTTTCTACTGATCAGGCTACACAGACCACAATCAGATTTAACTGTAAAAGCACTCTTTCTCTCAATTTTGTAATCTTGAAGCAGTATTAATTGCGATTGTTAATTAGGCCCTTTCTGACTTTTCATGAAAGAACAATCGTTTGAAGAGTAATTTTCAAGTCATACCCCCCCAAAAATGCTTGTTTTTAAGATTCAGTTAAGCCCAGCAGTCTCAAATGAAAGAGGAAGAAAGCCTCTAAAATCTCTTTCCACAGGATTCAAAAATAGAACGTTAAGAGAGCAAATAAAAATGACACAGATTCACAGAAAACAGCGGCAGTCATTAAAAAAACCAAGCTGATAATGCCACAAGTAGTTATTAATAATAATAATATAAAGTGGCAACATAATACCATAACCCAAATTCTGCCTTAAACCACATAAGTTCCTATATATATCTTTATTTTTGCCTAAATTTAGGGTAGGATGAATGTATTCGGTTCGCTTTATTTATGTATCTGAAAACATTAGCAAAGTATATTAAGTATTTTAGTAATTCTAAGGCAGTACAGATTGTGGTCATAAAAATTCCTTTCAACCCTACTGTTTATATATACTCCATTGTTCAGACTGTAATAAATTAGATGAACTAATTCACCTTCAATTTTAATGTTTTAAAAAGCATTCCAGGGCTTCCCTGGTGGCGCAGTGGTTGAGAGCCCGCCTGCTGATGCAGGTGACACGGGTTCGTGCCTCGGTCCGGGGAGATCCCACATGCCGTGGAGCGGCTGGGCCCGTGAGCCATGGCCGCTGCGCCTGCGCGTTGGGAGCTTGTGCTCCGCAATAGGAGAGGCCACAACAGTGAGAGGCCCGCGTACCGCAAAAAAAAAAGCATTTCAACAGGGCTCATCATCAGCACCAGGCCAATAGTGTACCTAAATTTCCCTTTAAAAGGAGCTTAAATTATTCAGCATATAATTTTAGTAAAACGAATCCCCTTCTGTCGCTAGCCAAACCTTGATCTTCTGTGGTTTTCACTCATAATGTCTATTATGGTGAACACTAAAGTTTGAATCTAGAGATCTGTAAAAAAAGCAAAAGAGATTGAATAATTGCCTTTCATGATATATTTTTTTAGTCCTCAAAGAAAATCCCTCTAATAGTCCAGGGTAAAATATAAATAAACTAGGAAGAAGCAAAGTTGTAATCTGAGAAAGATGCTGGGAGGAAATTTCATAAGCAAAGGAAGTGGCTGTAAGAGAACTGTGCATCTGCATTCTCCTCTGAGTCAAAATGGTCCCCTTCTTTCTTCTTTTTATAATTTATTAAAGTTAAGCTGATTTACAATGTCATGTTAATTTCTACTGTACAGCAAAGTGATTCAGTTATGCATATATATATATATAGATTATTTTTTGTATTCTTTTCCATTATGGTTTATTACAGGATATTTAGTATAGTTCCCTGTGCTATGCAATAGGACCTTGTTGTTTATCCATCCTATTTATGATAGTTTGCATCTGCTGATCCCAAACTCCCAATCCATCCCTCCCACACCCCCAAAATTGTCCCCTCCTTTCAATTCTACTCTTAGAATAGAGAAATTGAACACCAATCAGAAAACAAGCTAATGGCTCAGGCAGGAAATACATGGCATTCAGGACCATGCCATATATATATATAGGATACAGTAAAAATTATTATTCAGGATTTTTAGAGACTGAAAATATGAAGGAAACATGATATAGTAGCTAGATAATAGCTTGATTACATACATCTCTGTGTGCTGGTATTTCATGTTCATCTTTATTAAGTTATGCATCATTACTTAACACTACTATTTTATAGTACACACACATACACACACACACACACACACACCTTTAGCATATGCTTTTATGTGTAAAAGATTTTGATAATATAATCCTTACAAGATCAGGGACCTGGCAGCATACTACGTTCTCAATAAAATATTGAATGTCTGAAAACAAATACGTTATGATTATGCAAAGTAGTGCCTGCCAGAAATATGACGAAATATGTGACTCATCATAGTACCTAATAGTACAGCTTAACCAATAACGGCCGGCAATGATCTTCCCTTGACCCAGCTGCCTTCTTTAATTATTGCCCTCTTTCCC
>NW_006769677.1:5635843-5668470 GCF_000442215.2 Lipotes vexillifer
CTTCACTTCCATTTTTAATATAATTAATAGCATTAGTTCTCAAATGTCAGTTCCATATTAATGTCTGTGCATGACTATGCTTATTCAGTTTGTTACAAAATGAGAAAATTAAAGGAAAAAAATGTTTTATTAATAAAGTAATTGTATTTAATCAAAAGCTTTATTTATTCTTATACTCTTCCTTCATATTTGATGCTACATATTAATTAACATAATAATTGGTGTAGCTTCCTGAGTTTGTTTGTTTGTTTGTTTGTTTCTGAGTTTGTTTTTTACAGTCATGCTCTGTTGTTGTTTAGTTGTGGCAAAATACACATAGCATAAAATTGACCATCTTAACCATTTTAAGATTACAGTTCAGTGGCTTTAAGTATATTCACAATGTTGTGCAACTACCACCTCATCTATCTCCAGAACCCTTTTCATCTAGGAAAACTGAAACTCTAGACCCATTAAACAATAATTCCCATTCCCTCCTCCTTCCAGCTCTTGGCAACCACCATTCTACCTGTGTCTCTATGAATTTGACTACTTGACTACCCTAAGTATCGCATGTAAATGGAATCATACAGTATTTGTCTTTTTTTTTTTTTTTTTTGAGAGTAATCTATTTATTTGGTGCTCATAAGGGAGAATTATGGGTAGAGTTTACAATGCCTACTATTTAAACTCTTGGTAATGTTGTGTACATTGAATAAGATATTGAGTATAAAATGCTTAGCACATATGTAAATACTCAACAGATTATCATATATTGCCTTGGATGTATTTATCTTTTTGTGACTGGCTTATTTCACTTAGAATGATGTCCTCAAGGTTCATGTTGCAGCATGTATCAGAATTTCCTTCGTTTTAAAGATTGAATAATATTCAGTTGTATGTATATACCACATTTTACTTATCCATTCATTCACGGGTGGCTTTTGCTGCTATGAACATGGGTCTCTTTGAGACCCTGCCTTTTTAAAAAAAATTGTAGTATAGTTGATTTACAATATCAGATTAGTTTCAGATGTACAACATAGTGATTCAATATTTTAAAAGATTATGCTCCTTTTAAAGTTATTAGAAAGTATTGGCTATGTTCCCCATGTTGTACAATATATCCTTGTAGCTTGCTTCTTTTATACATAGTAGTTTCTGGTTTGTTATATTCATTCATTTGTTTTATATTTTGGTTCCACATACAAGCGATAACATACAGTGTTTGTCTTTCTCTGTCTGACTTATTTCACTAAGCATAATACCCTCCAGGTCCATCCATGTTGCTGCAAATAGCAAAATTTCATTCTTTTTATGGCTAAGTAATATTCCATTGTATATATATATATATACCACACCTTCTTTATCCATTCATCTGTTGATGGATGCTTAGGTTGCTTCCATATATTGGCAACTGTAAATAATGCTGCTATGAACACTGGGGTACATGTAACTTTTCAGATTAGTATTTTTGTTTTATCCAGGAGTGGAATTGCTGGATCATATGGTAGTTCTATTTTTAGGAGATTTTTTGAGAAACCTTCATACCGTTCTCCATAGTGGCTGCACCAATTTACATTCCCACCAACAGTGTATGAGGGTTCCCTTTTCTCCACATCATCACCAACATTTGTTATTTATAGACCTTTTGATGATAGCCATTCTGACAGGTGTGAGGTGATATCTCATTGTGGTTTTGATTTGCATTTCTCTGATGATTAGCAATGTTGAGCATATTTTCATGTGCTTTTTGGCCATCTGTATGTGTTCTTTGGAAAAATGTCTATTCAAGTCTTCTGCCCATTTTTTAATCATTTTTTTTTTATATTGAGTTGTATGAGCTGTTTATATAGTTTGGATATTAACCCCTTAGTTATCACATCAGTTGCAAATATTTTCTCTCATTCAGTAGGTTGTCTTTTCATTTTGTCAGCGGTTTCCTTGAGACCCTGCTTTCAGTTCTTTTGGATATATACCCAGAAGTGGAATTGCTGGATCACACGGTAATTCCATTTCTAATTTTTTGAGTAACTGCTATACTGTTTTTCATAGCAGCTGCACCATTTTGCATTCCCATCAACAGTGCATAAGCATTCCAATCTCTCCACATCCTTGTCAACACTTGTTATTTTCTGTTTTTTGACAGTAGTCATCCTGATGGGCATGAGGCAGTACCTTATTGTAGTTTTGATTCGCATTTCCCTAAGGATTAGTGACTTTGAGGTCTTGCTTTATTTTAATGTTCTCTGTTGGTAAAACAAGAAGTTGGCAACTCAGTCTGTTTTTTTGTAAATTTATTGGTCCTTGAAATCTGAGAAATGCCAGTGTACTCTCTATGTCCTCTTTTTATCTTCTGTTTGTCTCCTAAATTCATTGCAGTTTGGCTTTAACCCTCAATTTTCTCCTGGCACTTCTCTCACCAGAGTCAACAAATTATAAACTTATTATTGCCAAATAGGATGGACCTTCTTCAGTCCTCATATGATTAGTGAAAAGGACAGAATTAAGCCTAGAATCATGCCTCCTTCAGCATCATAGGACCTCAGTGAATGTAATTCCCGTCTCTGGTCTTCCTGCAGGGTAATCTCATCCCTTCTCATATTTGCATTCTGCGCCCTATGCAGTGACTCCCAGATGTCTAGTATTCAACCATGTCTGTGGAGCACTAAGACTGTGCAAGGCACTCTGCAAGGGACACAGGAAGTTAGGTATGGCCCCTGCTCTCAAGGAGCTTACAGTTTAGTAAGAGAGTTGTGCCATAAGGTATCACAGGAGCTATGAAAGGAATGTGTTTGGAATCATGGACATAGAGAACAGACCAGTGGTTGCCAAGAGGGAGGGTGTTGGGGAGGGATGGAGTGGGAGGTTGGGGTGAGCAGATGTAAGCTTTTATATAGAGAATGGATAAACAGCAAGGCTACTGTATAGCACAGGGAACTATATTCAATATCCTATGATAAACCATAATGGAAAAGAACACAGAAAAGAATGTCTCTCTCTCTGTATATATGTGTGTGTGTACGTGTATGTGTGTATAACTGAATCAATTTGCTGTACAGCAGTAATTAACACAACACTGTAAATCAACTATATTTCAATAAAAAATAAATAAATACGAAAGGGACAAGTTTGGAGCACAAAGAAAGGAATGGCTATTACCATCTGACTGAAGTAGACAGGAAAGGTGACATAGAGGACAGACTGAACTGAATGAGTCTTGGAATTGCTTACCAGGTAGAAAAGGGGGAGACAGGTATCACTTGAGCAAAAACACACTGGGGAACGGCCAGCAGTCCACCACTGCTTAAGTTGCTAGATATGTGAGGAATGAGGAGTAGCATTAAGAGAAACCAGGAGGAGGGACATTCCATGCCATGTTAAAAAGTCTGCACAATAGGCTTCCCTGGTGGCGCAGTGGTTGAGAGTCCGCCTGCCGATGCAGGGGACACAGGTTCGTGCCCCGGTCTGGGAAGATCCCACATGCCGCGGAGCGGCTGGGCCCGTGAGCCATGGCCGCTGAGCCTGCGCATCCGGAGCCTGTGCTCCGTAACGGGAGAGGCCACAACAGTGAGAGGCCCGCATACCGCAAAAAAAAAAAAAAAAAGTCTGCACAATAAAGACATTGGTTAGCTACTGAAGAATTTTAGGCTCAGGAAATCATATGATCAACTCTGCAGTGTAGAACTATCACTCTGATGGCAGAGTGGACAGTGGATTAAAGAAGAGAAGATTCAAGCAGGGAAATCTCTTAGACGGTCATTTCAGTAGATCGGGTGAGAGCTAATGAAGGCCTGAACTGAGACAGCAGTCATGGAAAAGAAGAAAGGGCATAAAACACAGAGATGTGATGGTATGAAATTGATGGGACTTGGTCACCAACTGGATTTGGAGAACAGGGAAAAGGAGTTAAGAAGCTCCTGTCCTGGATGACCAAACAGATGTTAGTACTAAGCACTAAGAGTGGAGATAGGAAGAGGTTTCAAGGAAAGGTAAGTTCATTTAGGGACACTTTGTATTTGTGGTCTCTCTGTGGAACATTCCATGGATTGCAGAAAGAGATCGAGGCTAGAGATACAGATTTGTAAGACAGAGACTAAAGCCACGTACAGCAGATGCAGCAGGTGCCCTGCCAGTATCCCACTCCCACCCCACTCACCATCCTGTGCTTGCCCACCCAGGGGCTTCCAACAGCAAGCACCGTGACTCCACTGGGAGCTGGGTGGGTGGACCCACCACGTCTGAACTGGAGAGGGACTGCTAACAGGTATGAAGTTTCTTTTTGGGGTGAGGAAAATATTCTGAAATTAGGTAGTGTGATGTCGTGTAACTTTGTGAATATACTAAAACCAGTAGACTGTACACATTTAAAAAGTGAACTTATAGTTTGTGAATCATATCTCATTTTTCTAAAAAATGTGTGAGAAAAAGAAAATCCTACGGCTCAGCTTAACTGAACTATTTGATCCACAAATGTGGCCCATGTTTTCACACCTATGTGCCTTTTCAACTGTGGCTTCTACCTAGAATTTTCTTTTTTCTCCCATTCCTCTCCCCCATATTTCCAAATCCTATTCTTTCTTCAAAGCCCAGCTAAAATCCTTTTTGTATGCATTTAGGCTTCCCCAGGTCAGGGGTTATGTCTTGTATTTCTCTGACATTTCCTTCTTATTTCGCCTCCTACTTATTTATTTTACTCTCTTCTCTGTTTAATAGATTTTCATATATCTCACTTAATAAACTTTAGATTCTTGAGAACAGGAGTTGTTTCATCTATAGATCCTATCAGTTGTCTTGCACATAGTAGCCTTTCAAAATATTTATTAAATCAATACATCAAGGACTGTAATGTTTCAAGGAGAATCTAGGAAAAAAAGACAAACTAAATTAACAATAATCAGCTTTCAGCTAAACACTCCATCATCATCATTTAAGTGACTATGATACAATGTAAAGTCTAGGGTTGTATAGTCATAATTTTTTCTGGAAAGACTTGAGATTTTGAAATTTGAGATGTCATGATCAGAGTACAATTTATAGTAAAATGTTCAGGTCATTATAGTCTAACTATATTAAAAGTAAAACCACCAAACATAAAACTGTTCAGTGATTTTATCCTGCACTGGAACACATGAAACTACTAGTGTAGAAAATGTTGCAGTGATGGTTTCTGGTCAGTTGAGGATCTTCCTTTGATGAAGTGAAAAGGAATTCATTGTATAGCCATAGGGATTCCTGTTCCTTTTAAACTCTTTGTTATTATTTTAAATTTCCCTCCATACACTCAAGCTCAGCAACTTTTCTTTCTCTGTTCTGCCACAACAGCAGGAGATGTGGTGATGTAAGAACTCTAACTCTTCAACATAAATAATAATAGCTAACATTTACTGAGCATCCACCATGTGAGTTTTTAAAAATGTTTTCCATGTGTTAGCTCATTTAGTCTTTATACAACTCATGGGGGAAGGACTACTATAAACTAGGTTAACAATCGATGAGACTGAAGCACATAGAGGTTAACTTGCCCATGGTCACACAGCTTGATAAAAGGTAACCTCACAATGCATCCTCAGGCAGACTACCTTTAATGCGCATTATAAGTGTAGTGCATTCGATGCATTTTTTTTTTCCTTTAATTCTCACAACAACCCTATAGGGTGAGTAATTATCTCCCCTTATTGCATATGTAAAGAAACCGATTCTTAGTGAGATTAAGTAACATGCAATTGCTAATTGGCAGAGCCTAGGTTGGATTCCGTCTTCAAAGTCCTACAACAAACCATTCCTTCCAGCTGGTTCCTCAGGGCTGGTGCAGCTTCCAGACTGTGCGTGAGGGGGGGCCCACTTCCCTAACTCTTCTGCTCTGCTCAGTGATGGTACAAAAATTAATTTTAATACCGGCTCCCTACCCAGGTCTGTAGCACCTTTATTCTCTTTATCAATTGGCTTTTTAAATATATTATAACCAGTTTATAGTATTTCAAGCAGAGGTTTTTAATTAATACTCAATTAGAATGAAATCCAGAAGCACATTACCTCCTCTTTCTTGGGAAACCTCTTTCTCTGCAACCACAAAGATAAACAGGAATTATTGTGAATGAGCAAGGTAATTGCTCTGATATTAAACTTTAAGGACACCATATGAAATCCTAGGTAGAACATAGGCAGTAACCACTCCTTTTAGTTACCAGAGTTTTCTAATTCTCCTTTTAGTCCAACCATCCTCACCACACCTCTCTTTGATTATACACTGTGTCATAAATATATCTGTATATATAAATATGCAAATATAAATATTTGGATATATTGATAAAATAATATACAATCAAATAGTAAAGTATATAAAGCTACATATAAGTGCATTTAAATAAAAGGGAGGGGGGCTTCCCTGGTGGCGCAGTGGTTGAGAGTCCGCCTGCCGATGCAGGGGACACGGGTTCGTGCCCCGGTCCGGGAAGATCCCACATGCCATGGAGCGACTAGGCCCGTGAGTCATGGCCACTGAGCCTGCGCGTCTGGATCCTGTGCTCCGCAACGGGAGAGGCCACAACAGTGAGAGGCCCGCGTACCGCAAAAAAAAAAAAAAAAAAAAAGGGAGGTGTTATATGGAATAAACAGAGAAAGCTATAAAAAAAATGGATGAATGTGCCTGGCCCAGAGCTGCTGTTCAAATAATATAATGAATATTAGATATAGATATTATCTGTAGGGGTTATATCTAAGCAGAAGACTATGGGCTTCTACAAGTTCACTAAGGTGAAGGGCAGATAAGGGGAGCGCAGGGGTATCTGCTATATACTCAATCCACAATCAAATGTGATAAGTGACATGAGAATTATCCATCAAGGGCTACCAGAGCACAGAACAATTATTGACAGCCTGCAAATCACAGAAGAGAGTTCCAAGGGTATAATAGTTCATCCTAGTCTAGAAGACCAACGAAAATCTCTGTCTCTTGCAGCAATCCAGATATGGAGGGTCTGCACCAGGGTAGTGGCAGTGGAAACTGAGGAAGGACATTTTGAAGAATATATCAAGTATATCTCTGCTGAAAAAGAAATAGATCCTGAAGCATTTTTTCCAATAACTATTTTACTAACTCTATATTGATACCCAAATGCTTTCTGAATTTTTCACCTATCTTTCAAGGTCATGAAGAAAGACACAAAACCAAAATAATTTTCCAGTAATCACGTTCTATAAATTAACACCACCTCAAGTTTTGAAATAATGACTGTTTCTTCCAGTGGGGCCTTAACAAATCATGTTTTTCTGCATTTAGGATTCTGACTTAAGTAACTCTGCTACCTTAGGTCACAACAGTGTTGACTTTCTTTGCTTCTATTAAATAACACGTGTGAATGGTTGTGTTGTTAACCATTAAGTACAAGGGGTGGGGGCAGTAATCTAGGGCAAGATTTGCAACTACAGTCACAGAAGAGGAATACTGAGCTCCTAGTTTTCAAAAAGCACCAAGAAGAAAAATCTTTTCCATCTTGGTCATTCTGATTATATTTTCTCTCAAGGATAAAAATCTCACATGCACGTATTAAAGCTAATCTTTACCCTTCAGTGCTCTTAGCATAGGAATGGAATGTCCTGAGGAAACTGTAGTTCATGTCAAGCAAAAAAATTACAGGGACAAAGGCAGTCTTACACTTAAATGTATTATTGAAAGATTCACCTTTCAGTGATTTGAAAGGAGATGATTTCATTTTTAAAAAGAGAAGTGGAAAAGTGGAAATGAAATGACCATATGTATCTGTATATATAATGTAAATATGTTTATATGTATATATAATATATATGTATACGTATATACACATATATATATTCTCATATACACAAATCCTTGCACCTCTGTAAAATAGCAGCTTGCTTCATTTAGAAAAGTTACTTCTAGAAAGAGTAACTTCTGTCTCTTTAAGGACCACGAGTGAAAATGGGAGTCAATAGTGAGATGGGACTGGCTGTAAACTGCTCCAATGAGATCCTGGGAATCTTGCTGAGAGAGGATATTTGGGTTTGGACTAAAATGTCAGTTGTGAAGTGGAAGGAAGAAAAAGGCAAAGTTAGGTAAGAGCATTTTTCGGTTTTGCTTTTTTTTAAAGAAACTTGAGTGAATTTACTTTCAATTTTAAAGTAAAAGAATAGCAGAATAAGACTACAAAATATAATTAGACTGAATTAGATATTAATGAATGTGAGACAGCATCTTCTAATTTAAAAAAATGTTTCAGCAACATCTTTTAAAAATATAGCTTCAGAGTAGATCAGAGTTATACAGAATTTTACTTGCCCGGTCTTTAATATAAATTATTTAAAAATTCCCACTTAAGTTTAAATCCAGGGACATCCAGTAAGATTTATGACTTGGTATAAAAAGTAGGGACCCACTTAGCTTTCTTTTCTCTCTGTTCTCAAAAACTGCCCTCGACCTCTGCATGGGGATGGATGGATTATTGCCTGCAACCCATCTGCTTGTTTCAATATAATTTAATTGAGATATACTGGGCATGAAATTTGGACATAAGGAGACCTGGGTCTTTAATGGGACAATGGGTGTCAGCTGTTCACGCTTTTCCCTCACATAAAATATATATAATTTAACACCTAGTGTATTTTCCCTCTAGATCTCATCTCACCCGAGTCCCCCTTCACCTGGCATTGTCACCCTTGTCAATGTCACTTGGAAACCTAGGTTCGGTGATTCTTGGCTGCACTTCACTCTGATGGTAGGGGACACACTCGAATTTAAAGATGGACAAGTAGGATACACACAACACATTGAAAGGAGAGACTTCCATTTACTCCGCTTTATGTGAAGGGCTCCGGACGTATCCGCCTGGGTGTGGAACGTCCGGGGCCCCTGTGCCAAACGGCCAGCTGGAGGGCAAACACTCGGGAGTGAAACAGGTGGAGAAGTGAGACGATACCTCAGGGTGAAAACTGCTCTCTACTATAGACCCTTTACAAGTCCCGTGTCCAACTTGTCACCTCTTGCCCCCTAACAACCATCGCCTACATCAGAGCGGGCGACATAAGAGAAAAAGGCAGTTCAGTAGCAATAATGGGTATCAAGTACAGTGCGTAACTGGAATAAGTGCACGGTCGCGCCCCGCTCCCCAGTGCTCATGGGGACGCCAGGACCTCGGAGGGTGCAGAGCGAGCCTGAGAGCACCAGGAGCTCCTGCTGCCCGCGCGTGGTTGTCAAGACAGTGAGCAACTTCCCCGCGCTGCTACCACCGCTTCGAGCTCGCGAGGAGACTACAGCTCCCGGCAGGCCCCGCGCCGACCGCGCGCCCCCGCCCCTCGCGCGCCCCTGCCCCCCCGCCCTCGGGCCTCAGGACGGGACGGGGCGGAGGGAGGGACAGAGGAAGGGGTGCCTGCAGCGGGCGGGATCCTGCGAGGCGCGTGAAGCCTCGCTGGCGCCTGGTCCGGGACCCAGACGCTGGCGGGCGCGGAGTTTCTCACGACCGGCGGAGCCCGCCTCTGTCAGTAGGCGCCTCGGGGAGAAGGGTGCAGAGCGAGCCTGAGAGCACCAGGAGCTCCTGCTGCCCGCGCGTGGTTGTCAAGACAGTGAGCAACTTCCCCGCGCTGCTACCACCGCTTCGAGCTCGCGAGGAGACTACAGCTCCCGGCAGGCCCCGCGCCGACCGCGCGCCCCCGCCCCTCGCGCGCCCCTGCCCCCCCGCCCTCGGGCCTCAGGACGGGACGGGGCGGAGGGAGGGACAGAGGAAGGGGTGCCTGCAGCGGGCGGGATCCTGCGAGGCGCGTGAAGCCTCGCTGGCGCCTGGTCCGGGACCCAGACGCTGGCGGGCGCGGAGTTTCTCACGACCGGCGGAGCCCGCCTCTGTAAGTAGTCGCCTCGGGGAGAGCGGAACAGACACCGAAAAAGTTAGCGCCGCAGCGGCTGCCGCTTTGTTCTCCCGGCACGTCGGGTGAGGCGGCGGCGGCGGCTGCAGCCTCCCCTCCCCCACCCACCCGCACGCGGCGGCGGCGGCGGCGGTGGCGGAGGGACTCGGATCCCGCGCGGGGCTGGGCGGCGGCCGCCGGGGTTGGGCGGGAAATTGGTAGAGCGCGCGGCGGGAGGAGCGGGCGGTGGGCGCCGCTCTGAGCGGGGGCGCCGGCGCTGCAGCCAGATGGGGCCAAGTTCCGGCGTGGGCGCCGACGCCAACTTGGAGTCGCGCTCCGCCGGCGACCACCGCGCCCGGCCTCTCGGACCCCCAGTCTCTTACCGGGTCCTCGCAACTAGCTCCCAACGCCAGGTTGGCGACATTCACGCTGACGAATTTTGGATGAGCCTTTCCCTTTTCTTTTCACCACTTTACCTTGTACGCGTCGCAAAGAGTGAGTCGACGGCGCTTAGAGAACGTAAGCCCCCACCCCAATTTCCTGACTCTTTAGTTTTGCAAGTTGCGGCGTAGCTCCGAGTCGGTCTCATCCCCGGGAGGGTTTTCTTAAGACGAAAAACTGAGGAGCGCGACTGCGTCTTTGAGCAGTAAAAATAACTCCATACTATTCGATTGCCTGTTGGATATTTTATTTGAAGTCATCGCAGTCAGAAGCATAGGCCTTGCCGTGTGCAGGCACGAGTATAAATCGAGCGACAGCGTGTGTGAGAGCTGCAGACTTTTCCATACACAGATTGATGGCTTGGACGTAACTGTCTCTTCAACCACACCCATCCCCACCGGAAATAAGACTATTGGTGTCATCTTTGATTAGGAAGGATAAGTTACACCCTGAACTGCTACTTTGTTCGACACAGCCTTAATGAGCTGTAGAGGCAAATGAAACGAAAACTTTTAAAATACCGTAATTTGTACCCTAGAAAACGTTAGCGTGTTACTTACTCTTATACTGTTTCTCCTTTGTACTTAATGCTGCAGTTACCAAAGTTTTAGCGGCTATGATTTTCTTTAGATCAAGCTTACTTAGTAAATTTAAGGCTGTGAGGACACCTCTGGATTTGTGGCTGAAAGCATCCATAAAGTTCCCCGACCGAGATCTAGCCCAGTTTTACTTAATAAAGGAACCCTTTCCTCCTTCCGTTTTAGGATCTGTATTCAGAGCTGGCATGGACATTCAGCCAAAAATGAAGTTACAACTTTTATTAAAAGTATTTAAAACGTGTCACAGAAGCCTTCATGTTAGGTTTTGCTTCGGTAGGTAATGTAGATGTGGTCAGCCTGATCAAAGGAACTTGAATATTTGACAAGCCAGTTTTCCATCCTCAGTTCTATAATTTGGTATATAGCTTTTAACTTTTTAGGATGACTCAGATTCAAGAATGTTGACTGGTTTATTATCTTGAAATGAATGTTTTAAGCATCTCAGATCGTAGTGAGTCTTTTAAATATATAAATTTTAGAAGCTTTCAGTTTCATGAGGTGACGTCTTTAAAGTAGAAATTTCTCTCTTAGTGGATTGCTTTTAATCTAAAAACTGCCATGCCCCCCCCAAAAAAAGAGCTTAATAAATCAAGTTCTTGGATATTAAATTTTTTTAATTATATAAGAATTGGAAAAATCTTATACAGAAAAAAAAGAATGGTCGTTTAAATGCATGTTTCTTAAGGGACATTTTGTTCTCATTTTTAAAAGACATTCTAAAGTTGATGAAAATATTACCATATTAGAGTTAATTGCTCATTTTAAAAAGAAACTGATTTTACAGAACTTGATATTGGGAAATTATTAGCTAGTACAGTTTTTAATTTGATTTATTAATAATCATGCTTATGATTCATAATCTGTGCAGATAGTACTTTGAGTCTCTGATTATGTAATTCAAATTGAACGTGTGTGTGAGCATTTTTGGAGCAGTTGTCTCATTAATGAAAAAACTTGAGATAGTGTACTTAGGAGATGTTTTAATTTTAATTTCAGTGTAGAAGAAGGTTTTCTCCACTTGTGTGATTAGTTTATAGTGGCTGTATGTAAGAAATTGCTCATTGGCTATGAGTCAGATTTCTCAGATACCACTGGTGCAGAGAGAGGTTATGAAGATACATCAAGCCAAACGTAAATTTGTACAGCATCACCAGACTATCAGTCCGTAATCTGGTTACTGGATAAACTTTTCAGTGCCTGAGCAGAGAGCAGACTTGGTGTGCTCTCTCTCTATTCTCTCTGACATTGGAAAAGACTGAGATTCAAATACCTCTGGTCTAGATGAGCTGAATTTTACCAGCAACAATTTAGTTGAATACTGAGCTTTTAGGAGGAAAAGTATTTATATTAATCTAAGGTAATAGTTACATTTTTGAAAATATATAAGTAGTTGTAGGAATTGCTGGAAACTATGATTTTAAAAACCATCAACAAAGTTACTTGGATTTTTCATACAATATAAAAGCAACATCAGGATTATTAAGCAAAGTCAGGCCTGTATCAAGGTAGAATATGGATAATAACTTCAGGACTCTGGTCAGTATTGCATTGAAAAAGGCCATATGCTTTTTGTACATACTAAAAGAATACAGTACATATCAACAGGAGAAAAAAAGACCCGCATTCATTAGCATACCTAGCACACAAAACTTAATCGAACCAGGAAAACCTGTTACTGGTAGGGAGTCATGGTAAATATTATGCTATTCTGAATAGGGAAAGTGTTTTACTTCTTAACTTTTGCATTTAATGAGTACAAAAGGGACACTGGCTACACTAAATGATGAGCTTCGTTTTGAAGTATTTACTAGCTGGATTTGTTTTGTCTTCCGGAATCCTCTTTGCTTCTCTCTCTGCTTCCCTGACTCTTACTTATCCTTTGGTTTTAGCTTCCTTAAAGGTGCCTTGCCTGTGAACCTCAGTTGAAATTAGTTCCTCTCAGTATACTCTGTCATACCACTTTTCATGATTTGTAATTGCCTTGCTATTAATGTGAATATTTGTTTAATGTGTGTGTCCCATATCACACTATAAGCTCTGGAGAGAGCAATAGTCCTGTCTGTTTTGGTCACTGCTGTACAACCCGAGTCTCTCATAACAGTCTAGCAGATAATAGGCACTCAATAAATATTTGTTGAATGAAAATGCTGCTGTTAGAGCTTCTTATAATTAGAGGCTTTGCTAAGAAATGAGATAATGTATATGTAGGGGGAGTTGAGGGAGAGGGAGAGAAAGGGTAGATCAACTTGTGATGTTACCGTGAAGTAACCCTCCGTTAAGTCACCTAACCTCCAGAGCCTTTATTTTTACCTTGTCTGTAATAATAGGGCAGGTTGGGCTCAAGATTCCTTTAAAATGCCATCTTTTGATTCCATTCAGCAATAGTGACAATTTCATTTGAATGAAATATGTGACAGATAATTCCCCCAAAGAATATTTGAGATGTTGCAAATAAACGTATTAGAAATGCTTGCCAATTCACAGCTATTAGCAACAAACATATCTAATTGATTTATGAATTAGTATGATGTACTATTGTCTCAGATTTCTGATTGAAGCATAAAGACAAAATTAGAGTTGTTAGATTTTTTTTTTTTGATATTTAGTCTTAATATTTTGCACCCTACATCTTGTTGCATCTTACAGATCAAATCAAGGTTCCACAAAGCAAAACAAGGAGAGGGAAAACAGATGGGATGAGTGGGCAGAAGCTAATATGACAGCTCACTTAGTTTCTTCTATTTGTGTTCATGCTGAAACTGTAAAAAATATTTTTATGCAAAAGTGTAACATAGTTTATTAATAGTTATCGATCATTCTGATAGTTGATTGTAATCATAAGACAGTTACTGTTATTTGGCTAATATTAGCAGGTATTATAAAATGGAAATTTAGTGGGAAAATATCCATCACAAATAAATTATTCTTGAACACAGCAGTGTCTTGTATTTTGAAGTATTTAACCTGCATACAGTATTATTCATAGATATTTGACTCACCTTTTTATGACAGTTGTTCAGCTTTTTGAAACTGCTCAAGTCAGGTATTTTAAGGACCTCATTACCTCATGAGAAAACCTGTTGTAGATTGTTGTTAGGTTGGTGGTGGTGAAGTGAAGTAGTATAAAGAACATGGGCTTTGGAGTCAGGGAAACTTTGGTGTGAATCCCAGTTCCATCACTTATTAGCTGTGTAGTCGTGGGTAAGCAACAATTCTGAAAGTCTGGTTCCTTTTCTGTAAAGCAGTTAAACAAATTTCCTAGTGTCATAGCAAGGATTTAATGAAGTATGATATCTCAATTTCAGTGTTTAGTATGAAGTAGGAGCTTAATTGTTAATTCTTTCACCTAATTACTGTGAAAATTGCTAAAACTTAGCACTTAGGATAAGCCAGGTACCACTGTAGATATTGTACATGCAGTAGCGCAGTCCTCATAGCTGTTATCTTCATTTTACCTCTACCCTCTATCTACCCTCTACAATGATACTGAATAAAACCAATTATTCTCTGTTAATTTCCTAATCTTATGTTTGCACTGTGTCTACCCAGTAACACAACTCTTTGGGTGTGTGGTGTGAGTAGGGCTAACACTTCATAAATGAATACATTGTTATCAATAGCAAAAAATAAATAAATCATCCATATAAAAATGGGGAGAAAAACCAATTATTCTCTTAACATCTTTTCAAATATTTGAAGACTATTATTCTGCTTGGTTGTGTTAAGCATAATTTGTCACATGACATTGTTTTCAGCTTTATCCAGATATATACTCTTTATTATTTTTTTACATCAGTATAGCTCTTAAAAGTGTGGACTGTAAAAATGAATACAGTGGTAGCGTATGCTGACTAGCAACCAGTATGCTGATTGATGCTAATGTGTTCTCAGGGTCCTGGGAGTTTATGTTTACGTTAGTTCTTTTAGTCACCCATTATACTAGCAGCCATTATTAAACTCTTGGTTGATAACACCTCTAATGAACAGGTTCTTCTCCATTTCTATATTGCACATTTAACTTTTTGAACTAAATGTAAAGCTTTACTCTCATCATTGTTACAGTTCACTTGAATTTTAGTTTATTTCTCCCAGATTGTACAATCTGAGGATTTTATAAGCATGTCTTCCATGTCTTTATTATCTTATAAATAATCAAAAACAATATAGGGCCAAGGGCAGCGTTCCAGTGCACTCCCCTAAAGGCTTCTCTAAGTTGATACAGAGCAGCAGACTTAACCAACTACACTAACATCTAACTCATACTCAAACAACGTATTTACAAAAATAGCATGGAATATCATCTTGAAAATTGTTTTGGCCAGAATACACTAATTTTTTTTCTGGCTTTGCTAATTGTGTGATCTCTGGCAAGTACTTTAAGCCAGTTTTCTCAACTATAAAATGGGTTGTTGTGAGGATTAAGTGAGGAAACACATATGGAATGCTTAGAATGGTGTCTGGCAGATAGAGCTCAATTACTGTGAGTTATTATTTCCTCCGTCTAAAAAGGCCAATAACCCCTTTTTTAAAAGGTGTAAATGTAGCTGATTTGGCATTCTGTTTGAATTCATGCTGACTTCTAGTGATCATTATATTGTAAGTATTGGAAAACCATTTGCTTTCATAATCTATCTCAGATTTGACTAAGGGTTAATATTAAGTTTATATGTCTGCAGTTTCTGAAATCACTTCCCCTCTCCTCCAGCCCACAAACTGACCCATCTCCAGGCCATGACTGTTTCTCTCTTTCTGAGCTCTTTCTCCAAGATGATAGGAGTCAGCTTTGTGATTGCAGTGACTAATTGCTTTAGCAATGTGGAGTGCATTGTATCTGAACCCGAAGACTTGCACTTCCATAAAGATGTGTTAGTCCCTCGTATTCACGAGGCTCAGGTTTCAGTTCTCAATACTCTTCTACAACTTTAGTTTAAAAACTCAGAGAAAGTAAGCAAAAGACAAGTTGAGCAATTGTACCTTCTCAGTGTGCTCTCTCAACCTTAACATCCTCTCTGAGCGGTGATTCTCTCAGTTCCTTGTTCTTTCAGAAATGGTATGTGATTGTGGAGACAGCACTTGGTAGGAAAGTATGAAACTTGGGTCCTGATTCCCACTCCACCTCTTAATGGCCATTTGATGCTGGGCAAGTTACTTTATCTGTTTTTGCTTCCGTTAACTCATCTGCAAAAATAATAAATAATATTTGCCTTGTCAAATTCCAAAGAGATATCATGAGATAAAGCGTATAAAACATTTACAAGATGTTAAGTGCTGTACAATATAAAATGGGTTAAAATTACTTATCTGAATGTAGTTCTGAAAGCTTTGTTATCTTTAAGCAGTTTTTTTCTAAGCCATACTTTTTCTGGAACTTGCTCATTCCTAATACTATATCTGTATGTTTTTGCTCTTCTGTTATGTTCATCCTCATTTATTTAGCCCCATTAACTACTTTCCAGAGTCATTCTGCAACCACATTGGATGCTTCAATCTTTTTTATCATTAGACTTGTTTACAGGTATATGGATGGAATTTAAATTGAAAGATCCTTCTCTTGTGAGCCATTTCACTTAGCCATGGGGTCGTACTTTTAGTTTTTGAACTGTCCTTATGTAAAACTGTGATACATATGTAACTGTGCTTAGTGTTCTCTTTTTCACTTTTAGAAATTTTTTATGACAAGGTCGCTTTTTCCTATGTTCCTGGCTTAAGTATGTCTTTTACACTTCTTTGTGTGTCATATAACTGTGTTTAGTATATGCTTCCTTAGTTTTCTGAAAGAAATCTGCTTAGATTTAAACTTTTAATATAAAAAAGAATACTCTTGTCTGTGTTAGGGCAGTATTGTACATCTTTTGTATGGCCAAGTGGTACTTTATTTCTATGACAATGTCAGTTTTACTTTTCTTTTTTGTCCCTTCTGTTTTTGTCATAACTCAGTTGTGTATTTGTGGAATAAAAGTGTTTGACCTTCAAGTTTTAGGTATTAGTGAGGAATAGCAGGGTTTTGTTTTTTGTTCTTTTTTTTTTTTTTTTTTACCAGGAGGCTCTCCCTGAAATCATGGGCTCTGATAACTAGACCCCCCCCCAAAAAAAAGGCTACCCATTAGGATTTATTGGTGAATTATAAACATACAGCCAAAACATATCATTTTAAAAAAGCACAAGGATTCTTTTTTTTTAAATTAACTAATACATTTTATTTATTTTGGCTGTATTGGGTCTTCATTGCTGCACCCGAGCTTTCTCTAGTTGCGGTGAGTAGGGGCTGCTCTTCATTGCAGTTGTGCGGGCTTCTCATTGCAGTGGCTTCTCTTTTTGTGGAGCTTGGGCTCTAGGTGCGCAGGCTTCAGTAGTTGAGGCGCACGGGCTTCAGTAGTTGTGACACGTGGGCTCAGTAGTTGTGGCTCGTGGGCTCTAGAGTGCAGGCTCAGTAGTTGTGGCACACGGGCTTAGTTGCTCCGTGGCATGTGGGATCTTCCTGGACCAGGGCTCAAACCCATGTCCCCGGCATTGGCAGGCAGATTCTTAACCACTGGGCCACCAGGGAAGTCCCAAGGGTTCTTGCATTTTTAAAATAATGTTAAGTGAGTATAAAATATTAAAAGTTTCTAAAAAATTTCTTCCAGGCTACCTACATTTCAGAAAGCATCAACTTTTCTCCATGGGCCCATTCACCAAGTGGAATATGCCTGTACTATTTTAAAAAGCCTTTGTGCTTAATCCTGGAAAAATTTGCTCCTCCAAAATGAAAATGAGGACATTTGAGAAGGTGATTTAAGGTGTGGACATTTGAGAAAGTGTCCCATTAGACCAAGGAACCAAAGGATAAGTACTGAATAGACTAATCCTAAACACTTCTTATTTTTTAAACTAGGAGGATTTTATTTTGACAGAAAAACAACTTTTATTCATTATGTATTTTCTGAAATTAAAAGAGAGAGACAAGAATAGACTTAAAAGAAAATAGATGAAGATGTTTAGTAAATAAACAATGTCAACGCTCTTCTGATGAGGATAATTCAGCGATGTTAAATCCTTTCCAAAACCCTGGTTGTGGTCCTAAAGACAAGACTCTTTGATGGGACTGATATTAAGGGAAGTGGGACCTTTTGTATATTCAACTCACAGTTGTAGAACTTGCCATCATCAGCATGAGTGGCTTAAAAGAGGAAATAAAGAAGCTTTCAACTAAATCTGAAAGTACAGTCATTTTTTTACCACTGTGATTTTAAGGCCTCTTCATAACCATTGAAAAAGAATTGACAACTGTTTTAAAAGATTAAAGAAAGGCAGATGTCTGCAAACAATTCTCCTCCATCATCCCAGAAGTCTGTAATACCTGCAACTCTTCCTGCTGTGCTTCCAGCTCCTTCTCCGTGTTCAAGTCCTAAAACAGGACTCTCTGCGCGACTCTCTAATGGAAGCTTCAGTGCACCGTCACTCACCAACTCCAGAGGCTCAGTGCATACAATCTCATTTCTACTGCAAATTGGCCTTACACGGGAGAGTATTACCATCGAAGCCCAGGAACTATCTTTATCTGCTGTCAAGGATCTTGTGTGCTCCATTGTTTATCAAAAGGTACTGTGCATGCTATTTATGTCAGTAGTTTTTCTAAGTTAATATTGTTTCTACTGCTTTTCTATAAATTATACATGCAACAGTGAGTTAACACATATGGATCAATCAGTTGTTTATATCTTAATTCTGAGCATTGGGAGAGAGTCCTAATAGACTAAAAGCCTAAAGTCTGAAATTTCAGAGTCTAACAGCTGGAGCCTATATCCAGGCTTTAAAATACTGCTTATTCAATTCATCTCTTTAAGAGCAGGAAAATCAGTGTAAAGTCAAGAGGACTTAAGCAGTCTCACTTGTTTTCAGAGAAAACAGTCAGGAGGTAGAAGGCACAAGGCATCAAGGGGGCTTACCAAAAGGATGAGACACAGCTGCTGCTGAGTCCAGGTCCATACCTCGTTCTTCCTTGGTTCCCTGTATGCTGCCCTTTTGTATACCCTCTTTGTCCCCTTTAGATCCTGGATTTCACCTAAACTGCCAGAGGACCACACTCTCTCTGTCTCTTAAAAATTAGGTAAATGAGCTGTAGTATATATCAGAATAGAAGAAAAATTTTAAATTGAGGGTGATTTTATTTTGCTTCCAATCAACTCACCCCCTGCCCTGTACCATACCATTTTTTAAGGAATCTTAGCTAAATTTCTTTAATAATCTTGATTTGATGCATGAGCTGGTATGTTCTATGTTATCATAAAACTGTATATAAGTAGTATGAATTGGTTACATTTTCTTTTTAATGGACCAAGCCTATGTTTCAAACAACTTAGTATACTTTATGTTTTAAAAATCCTATCAGTAAGATTAATGTGTTTGGATAATGCTCCTCGTCTTACTGTTTTTGTTTCAGTTACTTATGCTTTACATGGTTTGTCATTATCTTCTGATGTAGAAGTAATTAACAGTCAAAAAAATGTTATGTGGTTTGTGAAAATGTCTCCTGTGTGTTAATAGTGACTTATCTATTTAAATGTGACCAAAAGTAATTTTAGGTATTCTTTTGTAGATCTGTAGAACCATCTTTGTGTCTTTAAGTATCTTTGCTTTTAATTTCCCTTTCATTAGATGGTAACAGATGTTTTAATAAATATTTTTGCAACTAGGTTTTTAATTTAATGGTAAGATTTTAACTTAAATACAATTTGTAACTTTATTGTCTCTCTTTTTGTGAGCCCATAGAAAATCATAACTAATGTTTTGGTAGAGTCTATATTATTCAGTTTTCAACCTTTGGAAATTTGACTTAGTTCTTATATTTATACAGAGGCATACTGATTTTCTACAGGATCATTTTAGAATTAATGTTACTTCCTCATTAATATAGATGTGAGAAGTGGGTCAGATGGGTCAAGTTCTTGGGAAGCTAGATTAAAAATCATAATCTATGAAAAATTCTAGTGAAGCCAAGGAAATAAACAAGATATGGCTGAAGAAAAGATAATTCAGGGTGAACTTTATGCAAATATAAAATAGAATTATTGATTATGGAGATAGCCAGCATAAAATGAATATCATGGTGAACTGAATTTGAATCAATATTGTAGTGATATGGGGATGTGTTTGGCAAAAATATAAAACATGTATGTGACATAATCTTATTACACACTCCTTTTGACATGTGCTAGAATCCTAACTGTTATTTAAGTGTAGTGAAAAAGAGTATTGAGCTTGTAACTAGGTCAGCTGTATTGTTTTTTGTTTGTTTTTGGCCGTCCCATACGGCTTGCGGGATCTTAGTTCGCCAACCAGGGATTGAACCCAGGCCCTCAGCAGTGAGAGCACAGAGTCCTAACCACTGGACCGCCAGGGAATTCCCAGCTCTGTTGTTTATTAACTGCATAACTTTGTGTGATTTGACTTCTCTGGATTACATTTCCACATCTATCAAATGATTGAGTTGGGATGATTTGTTTTTTTTTAATAAATTTATTTATTTTATCTTAATTTTTGGCTGTGTTGGGTCTTCGTCACTGCATGCGGGCTTTCTCTAGTTGCGGCGAGTGGGGGCTACTCTTCGTTGCGGAGCATGGGCTTCAGTAGTTGTGGCACGCAGGCTCAGTAGTTGTGGCTCGCAGTCTCTAGAGCACAGGCTCAGTAGTTGTGGCGCACGGGCTTAGTTGCTCCACGGCATGTGGGATCTTCCTGGACCAGGGCTCGAACCCGTGTCCCCTGCATTGGCAGGCGGATTCTTAACCACTGCTCCACCAGGGAAGCCCGAGTTCGGATGATTTCTAGTGTGTAATTCCAGCTGTGAAATTCTGAATCATGTAACCTAAATTTGTCTTCACTCTAGAGACAGATAAAGGAGAAAGGAATTTCAAGGAATGATCTACTCAGGTCCTAACTGGAAAGAAATCTTAAGGGAGCCAACTCAGATTCTGGGGTTTGATAGAGAGGTTTCATGGATCCCTAACTCACTTGGGAGATGGAAAAAAACATGTCAGAAGTTCTTTTCTTTTTACATTCTCTCTTAGATTCTTGCTTGCTAATCAGTTACTTCCATTACCTACACATGCATAGCTCCAGGTTAACTCCCAGGACTCTGATGGGCACACCTGCTTTTCTTATTTCTGTTCTTAGTAAATACATTTATCGAATCTTTTAAAGATAGAGCACTGGTTAAATTTTAAGAAGTAGATTAACCAAATGTTGTCCCTTCCCTCAAAAAGCTTATAGTCTGGTAAGGGAAACATTTACCAGAATAAAATATGAGAAGTAGAAAGTAAAGTTAAAATAAAAAGTGCTCTTCTCAGGTTGATAAAAGATATGAAAGACTTCATATGAAATGTAATATTTCATCTGATACTTAAAGAATGAGTAAGATTTCAGTGATACGGGAGGTAAGGAGTACATACCAAGGCAAAAAAATCAGGATGAGCAAAGATATGGGAGGGGAAAGGAGGAAGATTATAATTGACAACATTTATTGAGTACCTGCTGTATGTCAGGAGCTTCGCACACCCTTTCTGCTTAATACTTGCAACAAGTTTTGGTGCATCTCACATAGTTAATGAGTTTTTTTTTTCTTGTGATGAGAATTTGTAAGATCTGTTCTCTTAAAAATGTTCAGATATAAAGTATTGTTAACTGTAGTCACCATGCTGTACATTACATTGCCTGAACTTACTTATTTTATAACTAGAAGTTAATACCCTTTGACCACTTTCACCCATCTCCCCACCTTCTACCCTTTGTCTCTAGTAATCACCAGCTCTGGTTTTTCCAGATTCCACATATAAGTGAAATCATACAATATTTATTTTTCTCTGCTTGACTTATCTTAGCATAATGCCCTCAAGGTCCGTCCATGTTGTTGCAAATGATAGGATTTCCTTCCTTTTAAGATTGAATTGTGTGTGTGTGTGTGTGTGTGTGTGTGTGTATCACATTTTCTTTATCCATCTGTCGATGGACACATAGGTTGTTTCCACATCTTGGCTATTGTAAATAATGATGCAATAACATGAGGGTGCAGATTTCATTCAAGATAGTGATTTCATATCCTTTGACTGTATACCCAGAAGTGGAATTGCTGGATCACATGGTAGTTCCGTTTTTAATTTTTTGAAGAACCTCCATGCTGTTGTTCCATAGTGCCTGCACCAATTTACATTCCCATTAACAGTGCACCAGGGTTCCCATTTCTCCACATCCTTGTCAACATATGTTATTATCCTTTTGACAGTAGCCATTCTAACGGGTGTGATGTGATACCTCATTGTGGGTTTGATTTGCATTTCCCTGATGATTATTGATGGAAAACTTTTTCATGTGCCTGTTGGCCATTTGTATGTCTTTTTTGGAAAAATGTTTATTAAGTTCCTCTGCCCACTTTTAAAAAAATAAATTTGATTTATTTTATTTTTGGCTGCATTGGGTTTTCGTTGCTGCGCGTGGGCTTTTCTCTGGTTGCGGCAAGTGGGGGCTACTCTGTTGCAGTGTGCGGGCGTCTCATTGTGGTGGCTTCTCTTCTTGCAGACCACGGGCTCTAGGTGTGCAGGCTTCAGTAGTTGTGGCACACGGGCTCAGTAGTTGCGGCACACGGACTTAGTTGCTCTGCAGCATGTGGGATTTTCCCAGACCAGGGCTCGAACCCGTGCCCACTGCATTGGCAGGCAGATTCTTAACCACTGCACCACCAGGGAAGCCCTTCTCTGCCTATTTTTTAATCTAATTGATAGGTGGGTTTTGTTTTGTTTTGTGTTGTTTTCTTTTGATATTGAGTTATTTGAGTTCTTTATATATTTTGGATATTAACCCTTGATCAGATATAATATTTGAAGATATTTTCTCCAATTCCATAGGTTTCCTTTTAATTTTTCTTTTTTCTTTTTTGCAGTACATGGGCCTCTCACTGTTGTGGCCTCTCCCTGTTGTGGCCTCTTCCATTGTGGAGCACAGGCTCTGGACGCGCAGGCTCAGCGGCCGTGGCTCACGGGCCCAGCCGCTCCACGGCATATGGGATCTTCCCGGGCCGGGACACGAACCTGTGTCCCCTGCATTGGCAGGTGGACTCTCAACCACTGCGCCACCGGGGAGGCCCCTCCTTTTCATTTTTTAATGGTTTCCTTTGGTATAGAGAAGCTTTTAGTTTGATTTAGTCATACTTGTTTATTTTTGCTTTTGTCGCCTTTGCTGTTTATGCCAAATCCAAAAAATCATTGCTGGGTTTGATGTCAAGGAGCTTACCCTCTTATGTTTTCTTCTAGGAGTTTTATGGTTTCAGATCTTATGTTCAAGTCTGTAGTCCATTTTCAGTTGATTTTTTGTGCAGTGTAAGGCTGGGCTTCAGTTTCATTCTTCTGCATGTGGCTCTTCAGTTTTCCCAGCACCATTTATTGAAGAGACTGTCCTTTCCCATTGTATATTCTTGGCTCCTTTGTTGTAAATAAATATGTATGCATGGGTTTATTTCTGGGCTCTGTTCTGTTTCATTGATTTAATGTGTCCATTTTTATGCCAATACCATATTGGTTTGATTACTGTGACTTTGAAGTGTAGTTTGAAATCAGAGGCATGATGCCTCCAGCTTTGTTCTTCTTAAGACTGTTTTGGCTATTTGGGGTCTTCTGTGGTTCCATACAAATTTTAAGATTGCTTTTTCTATTTTTGTGAAAAATACCATTGGAATTTTGATAGGAATTGCATTGAATCAGTAGATCATTTTGGGTAGTATGGACATCTTAATATTCTTTCAGTTCGTGAACATAGAATATCTATTTATTTGTGTCTTCTACAGTTTCTTTCATCAGTGTCTTACAGTTCTCAGTGTATAGGTTTTTCACCTCCTTGGTTAAATTTATTTGTAGGTATTTTATTCTTTTTGATACACCTGCATGTGAGTTTGTTTCTTTTTTTTTTCTGACTGCGTCGGGTCTTAGTTGAGGCATGCGGGATCTTTCGTTGCTGTGTGGGGGCTTCTCTCTAGTTGTGGCATGCAAGCTTCTCTCTACTTGTGGCATGCCGGTTTTTCTCTCTCTAGTGGTGGCGCGCAGACTTCTCTCTAGTTGTGGTGTGCGGGCTTCTCTGTAGTTGTGGGGTGTGGGTTTTTCTCTCTCTAGTTGTGGTGCACAGGCTCCAGGGTGCATGGGCTCAGTAGTTTGCGGCATGCAGGCTCTCGTTGAGGCGCATGAGCTCAGTAGTTGTGGTGCACAGGCTTAGTTGCATGTGGGCTCTTAGCTCCCCGACCAGGGATGGAACCTGCATCCCCTGCATTGGAAGGCGGATTCTTTACCGCTGGACCACCAGGGAAGTCCTGAGATTGCTTCTAATTTCTCTTTCCAGTAGTATGTTATTAGTATATAGAAATGCAATTGATTTTTGTATATTGACTTTGTATCCTGTGACTTTACTGAATTTTTAAGTTAATTTTAACAGTTTTTTTGGTGGAGTCTTTAAGCTTTTCTATATATAGTGTCACGTCTTCTGCCATTATACAGTTTTGCTTCTTCCTTTCTGATTTGTATGTCTTTTATGTCTTTCTCTTGTCTAACTGCTCTGACTAGGACTTCCAGTACTATGCTGAATAAAGATGGTGAGAGTGGACATCCTGTCTTGTTCCTGATCTTAAAGGAAAAGTTTTCAGCTTTTCACCATTGAGTATGATGTTAGCTGTGGGCTTGTTAATATATGGTCTTTATTATTTTGAAGTACGTCCCTTCTCCACTCACTTTGTTGAGAGTTTTTGTCATGATGGATGTTGAATTTGGTTAAATGCTCTTTCTGCAACTATTGAGATGATTATGATTTTTATCCTTCATATTGTTAATGTAGTGTATCATGTTTATTGATTTGTGTGCGTTGAAACATCCTTTCATCCCTGGAATAAATGCCACTTGATGATGTGTACGATCCTTTTAATGAATTCAGTTGGCTAACATTTTGTTGAGGATATTTATGTATATGTTCATCAGGGACATTAGGCTGTAATTTTCTTTTCTTGTAGTGTCCTTGTCTGACTTTATTATCAGGGTAATGTGGGTCTTGTAAAATGAGTTTGGAAGTGTTCCTTCTACTTCTGTTTTTTGGAAGAATTGAAGAAGGATTGGTATTCTTATTTAAATATTTGGTAGAATTTACCAGTAAAACCCTCTGGTTCTGGGCTTTTGTTTGTTGAGAGGTTTCTGATTACAGATTCAGCCTCCTTACTATTAATTGATCTATTCAGATTTTCTGTTCCTTCATGATTCAGGATTGGTAGGTTGCATATTTCTAGGAATTTACCTACTTCCTCTAAGTGTCCAGTTTGTTGGTGTGTAATTGTTCATAGTAGCCTCTTATGATCCTTTGTATTTATGTGTATCAGTTGTAATGTCTTCTCTTTCATTTGTAATTTTGTTTATATGAGTCTTCTCTCTTTTTTTCTTGTTAAGTCTGTTAAGTCTGTATAAATGGTTTATCTTTTTTAAAAACCAGCTCTTAGTTTCATTGGTCTTTTCTGTTGTGTTTTTAGTCTCTATTTCATTTATTTCCACTGTGATCTTTGTTATTTCCTTCCTTCTACTACTTCTTGTTCTTCTTTTTCTAGTTCCTTGAGGTATAAAGTTAGGTTGTTTATTTGAGATCTTTCTGTTTTCTTTTTATTCTTTTTCTTTTTCTTTTTGGCTGCATTGGGTCTTCGTTGCTGTGCACAGGCTTTCTCTAGTTGTGGTGAGCGGGGGCTGTTCTTCGTTGCACTGCGTGGGCTTCTCATTGCAGTGGCTTCTCTTGTTGAGGAGCATGGGCTCTAGGCGCATGGGCTTCAGTAGCTGTGGTTCGTGGGCTCTAGAGTGCTGACTCAGTAGTTGTGGCACACGGGCTTAGTTGGTCCGCGGCTTGTGGGATCTTCACGGACCAGGGCTTGAGCCCGTGTCCCCTGCATTGGCAGGCGGATTCTTAACCACTACGCCACCAGGGAAGTCTTGAACATCTCTTTGAGGGGCACAATTCAACAGTCCATTTCAAAATAATTTTGTATATGGTAAGATAAGAATCAAACTTCATTTCTTTTTGTAGGACATCAGATTTTTCCAGGACCATTTGTTGAAAAGACTATTCTTCCCTTACTCAATTACTTTAGTACCTTGGTTGTAAATCAGTTGACCACATATATCTTGGGCCATTTCTGAACACTGTTTTGTTTTATTGACTTATGTGTCTGTATCCTTAAACTAATTCCACATTGTCTTGAATTCTTTAGTTTTATAAAGACATGATGTCAGGGCATAAATCCTGCAACTTTGTTCTTTTTTTCGAAACTATTTATCCCAGTTTGCGTTCTTTGCATTTCCATATAAATGTTAAAATCAGCTTGGTGACTTATACATAAAAGCTTACCAGAATTGTGTATATCATTTTTTATCTATTTCATGTTTTTGATGCAGTTTTAAATGTGGTTTTTAAATTTTCTAATTTCTTTTTTTTTTTAAACATCTTTATTGGAGTATAATTGCTTTACAGTGTTGTGTTAGTTTCTGCTGTATAACAGGGTGAATCAGCTGTATGCATACGTATATCCCCATATCCCCTCCCTCTTGCGTCTCCCTCCCACCCTCCTTATCCCACCCCTCTAGGTGGTCGCAAAGCACCCAGCTGATTTCCCTGGGCCATGCAGCTGCTTCCCACTATCTGTCTATTTTACATTTGGTAGTGTATGTATATCAATGCTACTCTCTTACTTCATCCCAGCTTACCCTTCGCCCTCCCCATTTCCTGAAGTCCATTCTCTACATCTGTGTCTTTATTCCTGGTCTGCCCCTAGGTTCATCAGAACCATTTTTTTTTTAGATTCCATATATATGTGTTAGCATACGGTATTTGTTTTTCTCTTTCTGACTTACTTCACTCTATGACAGACTCTAGGTCCATCCACCTCACTACAAATAACTCAATTTCGTTTCTTTTTATGGCTGAGTAATATTCCATTGTATATATGTGCCGCATCTTCTTTATCCATTCATCTGTTGATGGACATTTAGGTTGGTTCCATGTCCTGGCTGTTGTAAATAGTGCTGCAATGAACATTGGTGGTAAATGTCTCTTTTTTTTGCAGTATGCGGGCCTCTCACTGTTGTGGCCTCTCCCATTGCGGAGCACAGGCTCTGGACGCGCAGGCTTAGTGGCCATGGCTAACGGGCCTAGCCGCCCTGCGGCATGTGGGATCTTCCCGGAACCGGGGCACGAACCCGTGTCCCCTGCATCGGCAGGCGGACTCTCAACCACTGCGCCACCAGGGAAGCCCAATGTCTCTTTTTGAATTACGGTTTTCTCAGGGCATATGCCCAGTAGTGGAATTGCTGGGTCATATGGTAGTTCTATTTTTAGTTTTTTAAGGAACCTCCATACTGTTTACCATAGTGGCTGTATCAATTTACATTCCCACCAACAGTGCAGGAGGGCTCCCTTTTCACCACGCCCTTTCCAGCATTTATTGTTTCTAGATATTTTGATAATGGCCATTCTGACCGGCATGAGGTGATAACTTCATTGTCTTTTGATTTGCATTTCTCTAATAATTAGTGATGTTGAACATCTTTTCATATGCCTCTTGGCCATCTGTATGTCTTCTTTGGTGAAATGTCTATTTAGGTCTTCTGCCCATTTTTTAACTGGATTGTTTGTTTTTTTGATATTGAGCTCCATGAGCTGTTTGTATATTTTGGAAATTAATAAATGTCTGTTGTTTCATTTGCAAATATTTTCTCCCATTTTGAGGGTTGTCTTTTTGTCTTGTTTATGGTTTCCTTTACTGTGCAAAAGCTTTTAAGATGTTTCATAATTGAATAAGTAAAGAAAAGAATCCATATGAAGCAGTATAGTATGGTAGTTAAAAACATGAGTTTGCAGATCAGTAAAATTTGGGTTTGTCTTTACCACTTACTAGTTGTGTAACCTTGGTTTCTTATCTGGAAAATGAGGTTAAAAATAGTACTAATTTCATGGTTTTGTGTGTGTATGTGTACGTGTACATTAAATGATATATTTATAAAACGCTTAGTCCAGTACCTAGCACATAGTAATCACACAGTAAGTGTTAGCTTAGCAATAATATTATTTATTAGTCTGATCTTTGTGGCTTCTAAACTAAACAAACAAGCAAACAAACAAAACTTTAACCACACTGTACTTTGGGATCCTTTCCCTTTTGAGAGCTTATAAGAAACTAGTGATCCAGAAATAGCTGAAAGCTACTACCAGTTAAGTTTATGTTAACTTTTGGTTTTCTCCTTTATGGAATATACATTTGTGTCATAATCTATTTTCTACTGTGTATAAGACAATTGATTCCTTTCTTGATCTGTATGGATAAATTCTTCACAATTTCATATTAGCTCTACTAATGCTTCTTTTTATTGATGCAGAAAATTGGAGGTTAATGATATATCAATTCTGTGGTTTATTTAATCTTCTGTTCTTGGTCTGTATGTGTGAGTTTCATGTGCAGTCTTAGCTCCTGAAAACCTGTGACTTTTGTCTTCAATATTGTAATATATTCCTCAGGGGATTAGTTTCTTTAGATTAATGTGATTATAGATGTGATTTAAGAATCATATAATTTTGAGTTCAACTGATTTAACTAGTTAATTACTATTGTTGAGCAGTAAGTGAGCAAACATGCTTTTTCTATATTTCTATACCCTTAGGCTATTACATCTAATATAATGGAATTGAGATATTCCTTATTGTATGAATATTCCCAAGGACTGAACTGCCAGAAAGAGCCTATAGAGCAACTATAAAGGTATAGGGAGAGGAGCGTTCATTGAAACTATGTAAGATCTCTTGATATCACAAGAGGGACATGAAAACTAACCAAGAGTACATAAATATTTCCATTAGGGAAAAAGTGATTAAAAGTATTTATTGATAATTATCTTAAGAAATAAATGAATACAACTACAAATAAAATTAAAAATTTTTCTGAGATATTTAAGAAAAAGGCTTTGTGAAATAAATGTAGTATCATGTTCCTGAAAAGGAAGACTGATAGTATATAATTTTTACTCCCCAATTTAAATTATTTTTTCCATTCAGATTGTTATTGGGATTCTTTTTACTCTGACAGTGTTTTTCTAAAGTTTATCTGGGAGAAAAAGTAGTCAAAAGCATTAAGTTAAAAATCTGAAAAATAAGAGAGAAAGGGAAGAGAAAAACTACAATAACTGAAACCAAATACTGCTAAAAGCAGTAATAGATCCATGGTACATTTTAGGTACATGCCAAGGGAGGCATGAGAAAAAAAAAGGAATCATTTTTCAGAAATTTGTGTTTAGAAAACTCATTCAGCAGTTGAAGGGCCATAAACATTAGACCTCCACTTAATACCTGACACCAAGATAAATTTCAGAGGATTTAAAGGTTACATATGAGCATTCAAAACAAAGGAAAATTAGAATAAATTAGAATTGAATATTTATCAAACTTATAATAGAGAGTGGGTATTTCACTTTCAAAACAATAAAAGGAAACAAAAGGGAAAAGAACAGTTTGCAGATTTGAATATTTCAAGTGTAATATTTACATATGTAAGAATAATAAAAACAGAAATAAGATGGGGGAAATACTACAACAAGTATTATATAAAGTTAATATCTCTTCTGTAAAGAGCTCATATATTTGTAAGAAAAACACTGGTCTCTAAATATTTGGTCAATTGATTAAAAAATATATTTCACAAAGACATTAAATTAGTAAATAAGCATGTGGGAAAATGTTCAAAATAGTAGTAATAAATAAACATTAGGTATTATGTGCTCAATTAGGGGAAAAGTGTGATTGGTATTTCCATTATAGGTCAGGGTATGGCAAAACCTCATAGAAATAGAGAACACTCAATGATTCCAGGCTTATAAAAGTTAAAAACTGGATCAATTTCTGACTAACACAGATAATATAAAACATACACTGAGATTTTTTCCCCCCTCAAAGAATATATCTCTGTAGCCAGCAAATCATTGATTGTTGAACTTCGCTTAAAACTTGGATGTGGGGCTTCCCTGGTAGTGCAGTGGTTGAGAATCCGCCTGCCGATGCAGGGGACACGGGTTCGTGCCCCGGTCAGGGAAGATCCCACATGCTGTGGAGTGGCTGGACCCGTGAGCCATGGCTGCTGAGCCTGCGCGTCCGGAGCCTGTGCTCCGCAACGGGAGAGGCTACAGCAGTGAGAGGCCCACGTACCGCAAAAAAAACCCCCAAAAAACTTGGATGTGACCAAAAGTGGTCACTCTTTGAATTCAGTCCAGTTTCATGACACATCCTGAGGGTGGAGTGGGTGGAGTTTCTTTTGTTGTTGTTGTTGTCTTTAGCTTAAGCCAAAAAGTTAGCTTTCTTTTTATGAAAATTTGAAATGCTTCCAACATTTATGTTACATTGAGATTGGTTCTGTTTTACTCCTCTTTCTATCCCTCCAACTGTCTTATACTCAGTAGACATTTGTTAAAAGACACATTCTACCTGCTTTTACTGCTAAAAACATGATACTGCAATTAATCTGTGGTGCTAATTACTTCCCTTGATGAAATAACGTATAGTTAGAGCCACAAAGAAAAAGGAATGAGCCGATAAGCACCAGTATTCTTTTCCATCCTGTGTCATGTATCAGCACCTTAGTTTTGTCCAGCCTGCTCCCACTAGTTTAGATGGTCAGATATTTAGTTTCTAGAGCTCTTTCTGGGATTGTGCAAAAGGCCAGGTTCTTCTAGAAAACTCTGAAATTCGCTAACTTATTCACTCTGAGAATACCAGTGAACTGCATCCTTATTCCTTGTAAGAATGTAGATTAGGACAATTTTATTGGCAAATACTACAGCCCCAGTATCTAATTTTAACATATAAGATTAAATTAAAACAGTAGGTCTTAACTGGGTTGACACCCCCACCACCCCCCTCGCCAGGGAACACTGGGCAGTGGCTAGAGACATTCTGTTTTTGTTGTCTCAGCTATAGGGAGAGGAAGTGCTACTGGCATCTAGTGGATAGAGGGCAGGGAGGCTGCTACAGCGCATGGGAGAGCCCACCTGCCCGGCCCACCCCCCATCCCAGCAAAGAATTATCTGGTCCAAAATGCCAGTAGTGCTGAAGTTGAAAACCCTGAGTTAAACTATATAGAAATAGAGTTTATGAGTTTGGAGGAATCGAAAACTTCTGTAAGTAATATTGTAGTGTCTTAGTAAATTAGTGATAATCAATGTCTTCTAGATGTGAATTGTAGCTTGAGAGCTTTAAAATAGGATTTCCAGTTTGGCTTGCGTGTGTTTGTTTTAAGAATATTACACAGTTTCCATTATGAGTATGGATATAGTTAAACAGTGGAAGGAAGTTTTTAACCTGTGTATATTAGATTTCTGTATCTTCATATTGGTTTATAAAGCAAACTTAACAACACACGGAATCTCTGCCTTCTAGGAGTTTATAAGCTGAAGGGAGTGTTTTTTATACTGATGAAATCCAAAGAACTGGTAGAACTGGCATTCAGGAGAACAAGAAGGCAGACACTCGGAGCAGTAGGTAGAAGTGGGATTGAGCCAAGCAGAAATTGGCTGATCAGATCTCTACTAGGAGGCCATGACCAGAGAGAGAGCCAGATTACAATGAGCAAATCAAAACTGAGGGAACATGCGTTGCCCATCTAAGAAGAGAGTGTTCATGCATGGATTCCCAGTGTCAAAATTATATTAGCATTTAAATCCGTTCTGTTATTTTTTGTTATTGGTGTGTATTTTAAAAAGATAATAGTAATCCAGGAGAGAGGTAACAGTGTTTTCAAATCAAAGAGACACATGCAGGTTAAGATTTTGATTCTGTAACTTTCTTATTTTTTGTGATTATAGATCCTTTCTTCCGTCATTTGACTTCTAATCCTGATTAGTAATGCAAGGGTCATAATACCTACCTCAGTGTTAAAATATAAAGCCCTTAATACATCGTCTGGCACATAGTTAGTACCTTCAAAATAGTAATATTCATGGTTTTAAAATCTCTTGAAATCTGGAAAGATCATTGATCCTGTAGTGTTTTTAAAATTTTAGTAAATACCAAAGCATGTATAGCATTCATGCTATACACGTGACAGTAACTTTGCTTTACTCTTGCCCTTTGATTTTAGTATTTAGCATATAACAAACTTAAAAATAGAGTTGAAATATTCACTTAATAGAGGAGTGGGGTTACTTGTTTTAGGAATTTTTAGGAAATTAAATGAGATAGCCTATGTCAAGTGCTTTGCATAATGCTTGATGCATAGCAACTTTTACACTCAATGAATGTTAGCTTCTTACCTTGCTTTCACATTGCCAAGAGGCTTAGAAATACCACTATAATGCTACTGCTATTGTGTTTGCTGAGTGAAGATAGTAGATGTAATTGGAGTAGGAGAGGAAATTGGCAGACAGCAATTCATTTTAAGCTATAATGATGTTTACTGAAATTGAAATGATTCTAACTAAAGCTGACTGTTTGCTTTTAACTGATTTAAAACATTTGTTTTTAGTTTTGACCATTTACATGACACTAGACCTGAAGGCTCTTTATGTATCCTAATTTAGGAGGATTTTGGTCTATTCTTTGACTGAATACATTGTCTCTGCAGACATGGTGTAATTTTCAGGTCCTGCCAAAATAGAGTGAAAGCCCCAGCTGTATTTTTTGTGTTCTAGAAACCAGTTGTCATTCTCTGTCCCCCCCCTGCCCCCACCGCCGCCCCCC
>NW_006769677.1:5668560-5716756 GCF_000442215.2 Lipotes vexillifer
CCCGTTCTTTCCACTACAGCTGTGTTGCAGTCACTAGGTGACATACTACTCTTTACCCTATCCCTACATTTTTTTGTCTTGGCAAAACAGTGTCAGGCAACCATTAACTAATCTGGAGCCTCAAACTGGAAGAAGGATTTTTTTTTTAAATTCTGCTGGGTATTCAGGTTAAGACCTTGACTAGAATAGAAAGTTCCAAGAAGTTCGAATTAAAGATAATCAGAACTAACTGAAAAACAAAGAAAAAATAAAATGAATGTTTTGGATTGTATCAAAGAAAATGGTATTAAATGAAGCAACTCCTCTGGAATGCCATATTTAGAAAATCCTGTTGGAGATTAATGATGAGATTCAGAGTCCACATTGAATAAATTTCTCATTGGCTCATCTAGACTTCAGTGCCTTCTATCTGTGTATAGAAACAGAGTCCTTGAAATTCTTCTCTTAAATTAAGTACTAAAAAGTGATGTTAAAGTAATAATTATATTTGTTTCTGAGAAATACTTTAGTGTTAAATTAGTTTACCTTTGCTCAGTAGGCAACAACTTTTTTCAGTAATTTCCTGTTAGATACTAAGTTCTAGGTGCTGGGCATTCAATAGGGAACATTGAAAAGAGATTGCCCTTGCCTTCAAGGAGGTTATTTACTATGATCTGGTTTATTATTAGAAAGACATACTGTGAAGATTTACTTGGCATCAAATGACTTTAGTATTCAGCCTTTCAAATTAAGTGAACATTAAAAAAACCTGTGCTGCTGGAAATGTTCTATATCTTGATCTGGGTGGTGCTTACATGGGGTAGGGGGATGTAGAGTTATCTATCTTCTAATTAACATTAGTGTACTTTGCTCATTATACTTCAGTTAAAAATGCTTTTTAAAGTAAATTAAATGTACAGTAAAACTCCAGTGGTGGGACTTCCCTGGTGGCACAGTGGTTAAGAATCCACCTGCCAATGCAGGGGACAAGGGTTCAATTCCTGGTCCAGGAAGATCCCACATGCCTTGGAGCAACTAAGCCCACAAGCCACAACTACTGAGCCCGCGTGCCACAACTACTGAAGCTCATGCACCTAGAGCCTGTGCTCCACAACAAGAGAAGCCACCGCAATGAGAAGCCCGCACACTGCAACAAAGTGTAGCCCCCACTCGCCACAACTAGAGAAAGGCTGAGTGCAGCAGCGAAGATCCAAAGCAGCCAAAAAAAAAAAAAAAAGTCCAATGGTTTTCCATTGCATTTAGAATAAAACTCATATTCCCTTTTTAAAAGTGTATAATGATAAATTATATGTCAGATAATGTTAAATTCTGAAGCTGTTTTGTTAATATGTAAAAATTGTATTTGACCAAGTAGAATTAAAAAGTTGGAAACTTCCTACCTCATCTAACATATTTTATTGACAGAATTTTAATGGCGTGAACTTTAAACTGTTCACATTAAATAACTCAAAATATAGTGTTGCTTGAAGGAATTTTATTTGCAAGTATTAGGACTTTTTACTTAGGATAAGTATAAGTTAATACCATAAAAAGTAACTTCCACAAAATGGTCATAGAAAGATAAGATGATCTGTTTTTTATTCTTGAAACCATCTTTAATGCATAAGCAAAGACAGACAAGTCTAAAGTGGGCAAAGTGAGTGCATAAGGAAGGGGTGAGCATTTGATAACTTATGAAGTTCTGTTACTTTCCCACATGGACTGGGAACAGACTTCATTTTGCACAGTCAAGAGAAGTCATTGGCACAGCGATGGGGGGGGGATTTGGAAAGAGGCCAAACTAAAGGCCTCTTTTGCTTCTGCCCTGCTAGCTCTTTTACTGTTTCTTTCATTTCCTCTTCTTTTAATCAAGGCTGAAATAGGCTAGGGAAGGAAATATAGGCATGTCTAGTTTTCAGAAGGTTATCACCTTACTTCCACATTTTCCAGTCCCTCTATATTCTTGACCCTTTTTTCCCCAGAGCAGTGTTTCTCAACTTCACCACAGTCGACATTTTGGGCCAGAGAATTTGTTCTGTGTAGTGTTCATTGTAGTATGTTTAGTAGCATCCCTGGCCTGTACCTACCAGGTATCAGTACCACAAGTTGTAACAACCGAAAGTGTCTCAAAACGTAGCCACGTATCTTCTGGAGGGCAAAATCACCCCAATTGCCCTAGAGGAATAAGCTAAATAAATAGCCAGTGACAATTGCTGAGAGTTACTAAGCTTGTTACCACCTCTGCTGCTTTTCTAATCTTGGTCCCTATTACAAGCAACTTTTTTCCCCCCTCATGAGAAAAGGGTACTTAGAAAGCATTATACCATTTTATTAGGTAAGACTTGTATTCTGGAATGATTAATAGAAGGGAGCCCATTGAAAATAGAAATTCACAATGTAATCAAGAATTGATTTTCATTAGTTTGGTAACATATTTCTTCCTCTTAAAAAATTATACAACTGAAAGGGGAAAAAAAGTTCTCCTTTGTTCTTTATTGTGCTGGAGGCTGGCTTAGGAAAAGAAGCCATTATCTTGAAAAAGCTCTCTTTTTCTGTATAGGGTATTTTACTGGCATCAGATCATTTTGAGAAATTCAACATATATACTGCTAAATATACAGGGATTTTATTTGTGTTTTTTGATATGTTGTTCAGGCCTTATTAAGGATCTCCCACACAAAGAGAAACATTCTGAGGAATGGTTGGATTTGGTGTTTTAAAGATCATCAATCCATGAAATAGGCAAATATGAATAGCCAATTTACAGAAAATATAGCTGTCTCTTAAGCATGTGAAAAATGCTCAACTTCACTTCTTACTAACACTATACTGAAATACATTTTTTACCTAAAGTCAACAAGTTCGATAATATACTTGCTGTGGACTGAACTGTGCTCCTCTTCCTTCTCAATTCATATTTTGAAACCCTAACCCTCAGTGTGACATTTGGAAATAGGACTTTTAGGAGGTAATTAAGGTTAAATGAGATCGTAAGGGTGAGGTCCTAATCCAGTAGGATTGGTGGCTTTATAAGAAGAGAGGAAGAGAGAAAGAGATCTCTCTCCCCCTCCATGTGCATACTCCGAGGAAAGGTCATCTGAGCACACAGAAGACTGCTGTCTGCAAGCCAGGAAGAGGGCTCTCAACTAGAATTTGACCATGCTGGTACCCTGATGTTCAACTCCAGCCTCCAGCAATATGAGAAAATAACTTTCTGTTTTTAAGCTGTTCGGCTGTGGTATTTTGTTATGCAGCCTGAGCTGACTAGTACAATACTGTAAAACAGTATGTGGAAGAAACAGACTTTTTTTGTGTGTGTGTGTGGTACTCGGGCCTCTCACTGTTGTGGCCTCTGCCATTGCGGAGCACAGGCTCTGGACGTGCAGGCTCAGCGGCCATGGCTCACGGGCCTAGCCACTCCGTGGCATGTGGGATTTATTTATAAATGTTGTCTACTTGTTTATAGAGAAAAGAGCTGCGCTGCAACTGCCAACTGAACTTCCAGGTGCTTTTTTTTTTTTTTTTTTGAGTATAGTTGATTTATAATGTGTTAGTTTCAGGTATACAGCAAAGTGATTTGGTTATACATATATATGTATGTATCTATATTTCTTTTTAAAAATTCTTTTCATTGTAGTTTATTACAAGATATTGAATATGGTTCCCTTTGCCATACAGTAAATCCCTATTTTTCATCTATTTTATATATGGTAGTGTGCATCTGTTAATCCCATACTCCCAATTTATCCCTCACCCCTTCCCCTTTGATAACCGTAAGTTTGTTTTCTGTGTCTGTGAGTCTGTTTCTGTTTTCTAAATAAGTTCATTTGTATTATTTTTTAGATTCCACATATAAGTGATTATATATTGTCTTTCTCCGTCTGACTTACTTCGCTTAGTCCATCCATGTTGCTGCAAATGGTATTATTTCATTCCTTTTTATGGCTGAGTAATATTCCATTCTGCCTGTCTGTCTATCTATCTATCTACCAACCACATCTTCTATATCCATTCATCTGTTAATAGACACTTAGGTAGCTTCCATGTCTTGGCTTTTTTTTTTTTTTTACTTTTATTGGAATATAGTTGATTTACAGTGTTGTGTTAGTTTCAGGTGTACAGCAAAGTGATTCAGTTATACATATATATATATATATATATATTCATTCTTTTCCAGATTCTTTCCCATATAAGTTATTACAGAATATTGAGTAGAGTTCCCTGTGCTATGCAGTAGGTTTGGCTGTTGTAAATAGTGCTGCTGTGAACATTAGGCTGCATGTATCTTTTTGAATTAGAGCTTTGTTTTTTCCACATACATGCCCAGGAGTGGGGTTGCTGGATCATATGGTAACTCTGTTTTTAGTTTTTTAAGGAACCTCCATAGTGGCTGCACCAATTTACATTCCCACCAGCAATGCAGGAGGGTTCCTTTTCTCCACACCCTCTCCAGCATTATTATTTGTAGACTTTTTGATGATGGCCATTCTGACCAGTGTGAGGTGATACCTCACTGTAGTTTTGATTTGCATTTCTCTAATAATTAGCGATGTTGCGCATCTTTTCATGTACCTGTTGGGCATCTATATGTCTGCTTTGAAGAAATGTGTATTTAGGTCTTCTTCCCATTTCTTTTTTTTTTTTTTTTAATTAATTAATTTATTTTTGGCTGTTTTGGGTCTTCGTTTCTGGGCAAGGGCTTTCTCTAGTTGTGGCAAGCAGGGGCCACTCTTCATCATGGTGCGCGGGCCTCTCACTATCGTGGCCTCTCTTGTTGCGGAGCACAGGCTCCAGATGCGCAGGCTCAGTAGTTGTGGCCCACGGGCCCAGTTGCTCCGCGGCATGTGGGATCCTCCCAGAGGAGGGTTCGAACCCGTGTCCCCTGCGTTGGCAGGCAGACTCTCAACCACTGTGCCACCAGGGAAGCCCTTCTTCCCATTTCTTGATTGGGTTGTTTGTTTTTTTGATATTGAGTTGTATGAGCTGTTTGTGTATTTTGTACATTAAGCCCTTGTCAGTCCCTTCGTTTGCAAATACTTTCTCCCATTTCATAGGTGGTCTGTTGTTTTGTTGATGGTTTCCTTTGCTATGCAAAAGCTTTTAAGTTTGATTAGGTCCTATTTGTTTATTTTTGTTTTTATTTCTATTGCCTTGATAGATGACTTAAGAAAATGTTGTTACAATTTATGTCAGAGAATGTTTTGCCTGTCTTCTCCTCTAGGATTTTTATGGTGTAATGTCTTATATTTAAGTCTTTAAGCCGTTTTGAGTTTATTTTCCTCTGTGGTGTGAGGGAGTGTTCTAACTGTATTGATTTACATGCCGCTGTCCAGTTTTCCCAGCACCACTTGCTGAAGATGCTGTCATTTTCTCCATTGTATATTCTTGCCTCCTTTGTCAAAGATTAATTGATCATAGGTTTATTTCTGGGCTCTCTATTCTGTACCACTGATTCATATGTTTTTTTTGTGCCAATACCATCCTGTTTTGATTACTGTAGCTTTGTAGTATTGCCTGAAATCTGGAAGGATTATGTCTCCAACTTTGTTCTTTCTCCTCAGGATTACTTTGGCAATTCTGGGTCTTTTGCAGTTCCATATAAAATTTAAGATTATTTGTTCTAGTTCTGTGAAAAATGTCATGGGTTCTTTGATAGGGGTTGCATTAAATCTGTAGATTGCTTTGGGTATTATGGACATCTTAACTGTATTAATTCTTTCAATCTAAGAGCATGGGATATTTTTCCATTTCCCTGAAACAACTTCAGTTTCGTTTATCAATGTTTTATAGTTCTCAACAGATAAGTCTTTCACCTCCTTGGTTAGGGTTATTCCTAGGTGGTTTTTTGTTTTTTGTTTGTTTGTTTTGATGCATTTTTTTTTTTGTTTTTCTTTGATGGCTGGCCTTTTTTTTTTGATGCAATTTGAAACGGGATTTTTTTTTTTTTTTAACTTTCTGATACCTCATTGTTAGTGTAAAGAAATATAACAGATTTCTGTATATTAATCTTGTATCGTGCTACCTTGCTGCATTTACGTATCAGTTCTACTAGTTTTTGTGTGGAGTCTTTAGGGTGTTCTATGTAAAGTATCATGTCATCTCCATATAATGACAGTTTTACCTCTTCCCTTCTGATTTGGGTACCTTTTGTTTTTCTTGTCTGATTGCTGTGGCTAGAACTGCCAGTGTTGTGTTGAATAGAAGTGGTGAGAGTGGGTATCCTTGTCTTGTTCCAGGTTTTAGTGAGAAGGCTGTCAGCTTTTCATCACTTAGTATTATGTTGGCTGTGAGTTTGTCAAAAATGGCTTGTATTTTGTTGAAATATGTTCCCGCTATACCCACTTTGGCAAGAGTTTTTGTCATAAATGTATGTGGAATTTTATCAAATGCTTTTTCTGCATTTATTGAGATGATCATGTGAGTTTTGTTTCTTCTTTGGTGATGTGGTGTATCACATTGATAGATTTGAAGCATCCTTGTGACCCTGGAATGAATCCAGCTTGATCATGGTGTATGATCCTTTTTCTGTGTTGTTGGATTCGGTTTGCTAATATTTTGCATCTATGTTCATCAAAGATATTGGCCTGTAATTTTCTTTTTTGGTAGTGTCTTTGTCTGGTTTTGGTGTCAGGGTGATGATGGCTTCATAGAATGACTTTGGGAGTGTTCCCTCCTCTTCAGTCTTTTGGAAGAGTTTGAGAAGGATTGGTATAAGTTCTTTGTATGTTTAGTAGAATTCCCTGGTGAAGCCATCTGGTCCTGGACTTTTGTTTGCAGGGAGTTTTTTCAATTATAGATTCCATTTTACTTCTAGTGATCAGTTTGTTCAAATTATCTGTTTCTTCTTGATTCAGTTTTGGCAGGCTGTATGATTCTAGAAACTTGTCCATTACTTATAGCTTGTCCATTTTTCTGGCATATAAGTGTTCATAATATTTTCTTATGGTATTTTGTATTTCTGCGGTATTGGTTGTTATTTCTCCTCTTTCATTTCTTATTTTGCTTATTTGGGTCCTCTCTTGGTGAGCTTGGCCAGAGGTTTGTCAGTTTTGTTATCCTTTCAAAAAACTAGCTCTTGGTTTTATTGATTTCTCTATTTTGTTTTAATCTCTATTTTATTTATTTTCTCTCTGATCTTTATTACTTCCTTCTTCTGACCTTAGGTTTTCTTTGTTCTTTTTCTAGTTCTTTTAGGTGGAAGATTACGTTGTTTAATTGGGATTTTTCTTGTTCTTTGAGGAAGGCCTGTATCGGTATGAACTTCCCTCTGCTTTTGCTGCATCCCACAGATATTATATGGTTGTGTTTTCATTGTTGTTTTTCTCTTTTTTTTGCGGTACGTGGGCCTCTCACTGTTGTGGCCTCTCCCGTTGGCAGAGCACAGGCTCTGGACGCGCAGGCTCAGCAGCCATGGCCCACGGGCCCAGCCGCTCCGTGGCATGTGGGATCTTCCTGGACCGGGGCACAAACCCACGTCCCCTGCATCGGCAGGTGGACTCTCAACCACTGCGCCACCAGGGAAGCCCGATCCATTGGTTTTTTAGTAGCATGTTGTTTAGTCTCCATTTCAACAATTACATGTAGACTAAACAACATGCTACTAAAAAAACAATGGGTCAACAATGAAATCAAAGAGGAAATTAAAAAATGCCTTGAGACAAAGAACAGTGAACAACCACAAAGAGAAACAAAAAAAAAACATGGATTCTTAATATATTACTTATAAATTGGTATAGCCTCTGTAAAGAGCATTTTGGCAATGTCTAAAAATGTCAAATATGCATGTTCTTTAACCTAGCAAATCTGCTTCTAGGAAATATCCTACTCATATACTCAAAAGATGGAAAAAAATGTGTATATAAGATTATACACTGGGTTTTGTTTGTAATAACAAGATTTGAAATAGTAGCTTCAATTCATGTGGCACTCAGGACATATCAGGAGTTCTAAGCTGTTTACATATATTCACTTATTTAATTTTTATGACAACCTTACAAAGTAGGTACTATTTTACAAATGGAGAAACTGAAGTTAAATAAGCCAGGGTTGTATAGTTAGTAAGTGAAATGGATCAGGATTTGAACTCAAGATTGTTTGGCTTTAATTTTACTCCTCAACCCATATCCCATCAGTAGGGAACTGGTAAAATAAAACTATGCAGCTGTTAAAAAAAAGAATAAAAACGTTCTTTGTATATTGTTATGGAATGATCTATAAAATATATTGCTAAGTGGAAAAGAAAACAAGACACAACACTGTTTATAGTATGCCACCATTTGTGTAAAATGAGGAAAAGATATGTCCATGTCTACTATCTAGGTATAAAAAACGTTCAGAAGGATACTGAGAAAACTGGCAATATTGTTGACTATGGCAGAGATCACTGGGCAACTAGGGCATAGATTTTGAACTCTACTCTTGTCCTTTTTTAAAAAAAATAAATTTATTTATTTACTTTTGGCTGTGTTGGGTCTTTGTTGCTGCATGAGGGCTTTCTCTAGTTGGTGGCGAGCGGGAGCTACTCTTTGTTGCAGTATGTGGGCTTCTCATTGCTGTGGCTTCTCTTGTTAGAGAGCACAGTCTCTAGGTGCACGGGCTTCAGTAGTTGTGGCTTGCAGGCTCTAGAGCACAGGCTCAGTAGTTGTGGCTTGTGGGCTTAGTTGCTCTGTGGCATGTTGGATCTTCCCGGACCAGGGATCAAACCCGTGTCCCTTGCTTTAGCAGGCGGGTTCTTAATCATGTGGCACCAGGGAAGTCCCTCTACTCTTGTACTTTTAAAATTTTGAACCATGTGAATAAATTGCCTACTAAAAAATAAATAAAATTATATTCTAAAAGAGTGTATATTATATCCCAAAGTATAAAATAATTATCCATGAGTCCATACTGAGATATATATATATATCATATATATATATATCTTATATATATATATATATATGATATGTATATATGAACTACATTTGGATAAATAAATAAATGGTAAGAAATAGAAAAATTTCCAATACAGAAGAATTCCAAATAATTTATATAGATACTCTGCCTTGAAGGACAGGGAACATAAATTGTCATTTCTTAAGTGTGGGATGTGCATAGAGACTTACTTCTAAAGAGTATGGTATTGGTGGGAGGGGGAAGTAGCTTTCCAGTGGAGAAACCTGACAAACATGACCTCAGCCAGATCATGAAGGTCTACATCAGTGGTTATAAATGATGTTGATGGTAGGTACGCTTGATATGATGATACGTTGAGAATGGCACCTTACCTCTGAGGTTGTCTTCCCCCAAACCCGAAACTCCAGTCTAATAATGAGAAAAATTCCAATAATGAGGCATCTGATGAAACACCTGAACAGTAAGTAGTACTCCTTAAAACAGTCAGGGTGCTCAAAACCCTGCAAAATCAGAGAAACTGTCACGGCCAAAAGGGGCCTAAGAAGATACGACGATTAAAGGAAATATGGTATCCTAAATGGGATCTTGGGACAAGAAAAAGACATTGGGTGAAAACTAAGGACTTCAGTTAATGATAATGTATCAATATTAGTTCATTAAGTATAACAAATGTACCATAGTGAAAATGTTAATAGGGGAAATTGGGTGTGGAGTATGTGGAAACTCACTGTACTATTGTCTCAATTTTTCTATAACTCAAACTATTAAAAGTCTGTTTTTTTAAAAGAGTATATATAATAAATACACTGAGTAATATAAAAGTAAATTTAAAATTCAGATGTCCAGGGGCTTCCCTGGTGGCACAGTGGTTGAGAGTCCGCCTGCCGATGCAGGGGACACGGGTTCGTGCCCTGGTCCAGGAAGATCCCACATGCCGCGGAGCGGCTGGGCCTGTGAGCCATGGCCGCTGAGCCTGCACGTCCGGAGCCTGTGCTCCGCAATGGCAGAGGCCACAACAGTGAGGGGCCCGCGTACCGCAAAAAAAAAAAAAAAAAATTCAGATGTCCATGTCCTGTTCCCCAGAGCTTAACCATAAACCTGGGAAGAGAGCCTTAGCATCTTTTGTTTTAAGCGTTCTGGATACTTTCCCTAAGCATCTTTGCTGCAGTCATTTTTGTTACAAACATTCAAGTGTTTTGTTCATACATACTACAGTAGTACATGATTATGGTCAGTTGAATCTGGGTGCAGAACTGCAGAACAGAGGCCAACTGTCAAGTTATACATGGATTTTTGATTGCATAGGGGTCAGCACTCCTAGTGCACACATTGTTCTACCGTACATAATTTTTTGCTTATTCATTCCTCTTCTTGTTCATCATTCCACTTTTTCATTAAAATTTGTTCCTTCATTAAGAGAGGTATCAGTTTCCAAATACTAGGATCCATATTTGTAACTGAGCTTTGTATTGTGTTGTGAAAGCCTTCTACATTGTTGTTTCTATCACATGTCTGTTGGTAGACATTGCAAAATTGTATGAGAAATGTGGGATCAACACTGCACCTTTAAGGCCCTCGGCCTGTTTCTCCTCCAGTGTGTAGTGTATTTTATTTTATTTTAATTTTTATTTTTTTTGCGGTACGCAGGCTTCTCACTGTTGTGGCCTCTCCCGTTGCGGAGCACAGGCTCTGGATGCGCAGGCTCAGCGGCCATGGCTCACGGGCACAGTCGCTCCGCGGCATGTGGGATCTTCCCAGACCGGGGCACGAACCCGTGTCCCCTGCATCGGCAGGCTGACTCTCAACCACTGCGCCACCAGGGAAGCCCCCAGTGTGTAGTGTATTTTAAAATAAGAAACCAACTCTTGGGGCAAATCATCCTCATTCGTCAGCTCAATAAAGCAATCAGTAATGTTGCTAACTAGAAGAAATGTTAGTCTGTCATACAGAGTGAAGTAAGTCAGAAAGAGAAAAACAAATACCATATGCTAACACATATATGGAATCTAAGGAAAAAAAAAAAGGTCATGAAGAGACTAGGGGCAAGACGGGAAGAAAGACACAGACCTACTAGAGAATGGACTTGAGGATATGGGGGAGGGAAGGGTAAGCTGTGACAAAGTGAGAGAGTGGCATGGACATATATACACTACCAAACTTAAAATAGATAGCTAGTGGGAAGCAGCCGCATAGTACAGGGAGATCAGGTTGGTGCTTTGTGACCACCTAGAGGGGTGGGATAGGGAGGGTGGGAGGGAGGGAGATGCAAGAGGGAAGAAATATGGGAACATATATATATGTATAACTGCTTCACTTCATTATAAAGCAGAAACTAACACACCACTGTAAAGCAATTATACTCCAATAAAGGAGTTAAAAATAAAAGAAATGTTAATGAACTTTGAAACCAAACTGTCAATCAGTTATTTTATCTTTGATGGCAAAATTGCCTTATGGCCAATTAATTATGTGGCAAAAATGCTTGCTGCAAAGAGGTCTATGGTAAAGATGCTTGGGGTGAAAATACCAGATGTGATTTTAAGCTCCATAGATGATTCCAGTGTGTGACCAAAGGTGAGACATTGTCTTAGGAAATGGTTTTCTTGCTTGAAAACCAATTTCTGAATTTTTAAAAATCATGAACAGTCAATCCCTATATATTCAAATAATTATTAACAGGGTTTTATTTTTCGTTTTTTTGTGGGGTTTTTCCTCAGTACAATTGTTTAGGTTTTTTATAATGTGTGTTTACGTTTTATTTCCTTGTTTTCTTCTTTTTAAATGTTTAATATACTCATGCCTCAAGATTCATAATATTTTTAAAGGTTGGCCACAGTGTTTCCTGATGTTCAGTGACAATATTTAATATTCTCTCCAGCTTTTCTTCAGGCCACATTTTCTTTTACTTCATTTTGTGGGGACCTTTGTTTTCAGAGAATTCCTAAATATCCTGCTAAACACACCTGTAGATCATTATTATGAATAGCAGAAATCTCTTTTTTACAGGCTAGTTATTACATTTCCTCCCTCTTGGAATTCTGTAATTTCTCAATTATATAGATAAATATAGTGTGTAAACATTTGCTAGAAAGTTACTTTATTCCTTATCATCACTGAAGACTTCCCAGCTTGGTACACAAATGCTTATTTTAAATAAATATTCTTAATACTCCCTATAATTCTTTTTGTTTGCTCTTTAGTCTCTTAATAATGCTAATATGACTTCATTGGGTCATGTGTTTATCAAGATTATTTTATATATATTTTTTCTAAGACATAAATTTTTTATTTTAATATTTTTCCTCTCTCATTGATGTGTTTATTTAGTTATTTAGTTATGGGGACTTTTAGTTTTGGTCAAAACAGTATAAGTGATCCATATAATTTACCAGAGGTAGTTTCTAGAGGGAAGTGTTCCTTGTTGTCTTGCTTTCCATCTTCTTACAGTAAAATTCAGACAGACCCTGATACCTCTTTTCTGATCGATAACTTCTGCCTTCTATTTAGGAGCTTGCTCTGTCTCTTGTTCCAGTTCCTGCTACACAGTGCTGTCAGCATTAACCCTTTAAAATACAGATTTGATCATGTTGCTGCCTTGCTCTGGAACCCCTTGTCTCTCCCCCTTTGGATATAGAATAATATAAACCACTAGTGTTTCTTGATCATAGTGCTGAGTTTTTTATAAACATCAAGTAATTTAATTTTGATAAGAACCATTTAAAGTTAATATTCCTGTTGATCGTTGAGAGGTTAAGCAGCTTATGTAAGATGCTGTAGTTGGTAGGTTGCAAAGCTTGGACCCAGCTCTGTTGATTCCAGACTTCTCTGTTTGTATGGTCCCTGTTGGGCTCCTGTGTACTTTTTTGCCTTCTTTCTACCCACCCCCTTCATTCTCCAGTCGTAGGGGTCCACTGACTTACGTTCTCTCATTTACCTTGTAGTTTCTCAATGATGACCCTTTCACTTTCACTTTCTACCCATGGAAACCTTGCTTCTCTTTTTATGATTCTGCTCAAATATCACTGTTGAAGTGATTGTCTACATTCCCAGTTAAAGTTTTTGTTCCCTCTTCTAGAATTTTATTTTTCATTCTTGGCATTTCTCTTATTATGTTATATATTTGTTTTATTTCTCTTTTTACTAGATTGTAAGCCCCTGGAAGGCAAAGACTGACTGTCTTACCTTTACAAACCATAGGGCCTTACAGTTAGAGGACATGAATTTTTTAAAAAGTGAATTTTTTAAATGAGTTTTATTCATACAAATATTTTGTTAGAGATTTTATAAGGATGGAATGTGAAATCCTTTTTATTAATCCTTAAGAATTATTGCAGCTAAGTTATGGGGATGTTTTACTCCCCATTAGATGTTTTCTAATTTAATAATAACTAAGTCAAACTTAATAACATTTCAATTTTTTTTTTTTTTTTGCGGTACGTGGGCCTCTCACTGTTGTGGCCTCTCCCATTGCGGAGCACAGGCTCCGGACGCACAGGCTCAGCAGCCATGGCTCACGGGACTAGCCGCTCCGCGGCATGTGGGATCTTCCCAGACCGGGGCACGAACCTGTGTCCCCTGCATTGGCAGGCGGACTCTCAACCACTGCGCCACCAGGGAAGCCCAAACATTTCAATTTTAAATTAAAATTTAATGAAAATAATTTTTGATTCTATATTTTTACTCTTTTCAATGGAAAATTTTTAAGCTGTTAGAGATATGTTTAAAGCATATTATGAGGTTTTATAAATATTGGTAACTCAAATATTTGAAAAGAGAATGAGCATTATAAAAATTCTAAATATTTCTGCACTTTTTCATTATTTACTCAGTAGGTTTTTTAAAATGCAAATAAACTTTAAAATTTCTAATTAAGTCATTATTTTCAATTCTTAAAAATTCAACTTTTTCCCAAAAAATTGAGACTTTTTTAGAGGTACATGTAAGAATTTTTAATGGGAAAATTAAGGTCACAAAATAAGGTGAAGCTAGGTTGGTATCTGCACCTAAAACATATGCCATAAGATACTAGACTGATGTTAGAATTAGGCTACAAATTAGGCTTGGCGTTTTGCAGTGGGCAAAGTAAACAAGAAAACGTGATTAGTTACATGATCAAATTGTTCATATTATAAAACCAACCAGAGAAATTTCTTTTATGGGCCCTCACAAAGAAGGGCTACTATATGAAGTAGGTGAACCATCCTCAGCAACATCCCTGCAAAGATGCGTTTACAGTTTAGTGTGACAGATGTATATCAGGCCATTCAGTGCAGGACAGTGACATACTGTATAGTTCGTTAAAGGATATTCTGTGAGGAGTCAAAATAAATCAGTGAGAGTATACAGTTTTGAAATCAACTAAAGAAATTAGAACTGTCTGGAGCGGCATTTTGCAAGGTACTGATAGTTTAGAAAATGGTCTTTTTAAAAATTGTTTTAAAAATTAAAGTTATTTTGTAAGGCAAGTACTTCAAGTTGTCTCTTAAACAACTTCAGTAACTATAAAACATTTTAGACTCACACCTTCATATTTTAGTCCTTGGTATACTAATCCCCAAAGTGTCTCAGTAATGTAGTCACAAAATGTAGAAGCCTTGAAATATTTACACAAAGGGCATATGTCAACAGATCTGTAAGTCCTGCTCTGGGCAAAGATTTTTTGAGAAGAAAGCTACCATAAAGAATCATGTATTTGTAATTACAGTGAGTATATTAAAGAAAATATTAGATAAATGCTAGGAACTATAGGTCCATTTGGCAGAAATGTAGGAATTGGTACTCCTGTGACTGTAGTTTGGGAATTATTGATCTTCTACCAGCACTATTCAATAGAATTTACTGTGATGATGGAAGTGTTCTATATCTCCACTGTCCAAAATGGTAGCCAGTAGCTGAGGTGGTGATTGAGCACATGAAATGTGGCTAGAGTGACTGAGGAACTAAACTTTTAATTTTATTTAACTTTAATTAAATTTAAATAACTGCATGTGGCTGGTAGCTAACCGTATGGGAAGCTCAGTTCTAGAGGACAGGAAAGACTGCTTATCTTTCAGGCTTTGTAAGAGAAGCCCTAAGTTCAAGATTGTATTCTCCATCAGTAACTGAATAAAGAAATTCTGTACTTCTAAGAAACACATGTTTTAAGATAATCAACGATTATTTATATTGCTTACTTTTATATTTTTGAACTTGAGAATTAACCAGGATGCTTGAGCACATGGTTGATCTTTTTGGATATTAATAGAATTGTTAGCAAATAGTGTTAGGCTAAAAAGTACATTTAAAATTATTTTATAAGGTTGAGACATTTACTTATAAAAATAGAAAGCTGTAGGTATACTGATATAGGACTATTTTCCTGCAGTTTCCAGAGTGTGGATTCTTTGGCATGTATGACAAAATTCTTCTCTTTCGCCATGACATGAACTCAGAAAATATTTTGCAGCTGATTACCTCAGCAGATGAAATACATGAAGGAGACCTAGTAGAAGTTGTTCTTTCAGGTAAGTAAATAGTTTATTTTGTTGCCTTTCTTTTCAACGAGCCTTATTTTTTGCATTTAACTAAATGCTGTGTTCAATTACACTTTGTACTACAGTTGCTTACTTCTTTCATCTATAATAATGGTTACTATGTGATTTTTACTTTCAGGAAGGTTATATCACAGATGAGAAAGTAGGAAAATAAGCCTGAATTACTTATTTGAGTGTTACTAAGCTAAGGGAATTATCAATTGAACGAGAAGAGGAATATGTTCATCTTTTGAGTCAAAGAAGTAAAACAATTACACTGAAATTCTGGTCCCTTTCCCCGTTTCTGTGAAGAGCATAGAAGAGAATTAGGGCTCAGAAAAGAAAATGAGAAAAAAAGGAGAAATAATGAAGATTTGGAAGAGGAAACTGCAATACTGGTTGATTCCATGACTTAAATAATGCTCCTTCTCTTTTTGTTCTCTGTGGACATTTTCTTATTCTCTCCTTTCCTCTCTCACCTATTCTTGCCATCCATTGTTCTTTAGCTCCTGCTATTATCTCATCCAACAAGTGGGCAGGATTGTTAGTGAGAAGTGTAAAGGAACAAAGAATGTATATAGTAGGCCTGCAAAACTTCTTGTTTGGCAGCAAAGGAAGGAGGGAGGAAGAGAGGAGAAGGGGAGGGAGGAAAGGAAAGAAATGGAAGAGAAAGAAAGGAAGAAAAGCTGGTCAGGAGTCCAGAGTCCTGCCACCATTTTTTTTTCCTCTTCCCACATTCATATTTGCAGCCTGTTCTTGAGATCCTCTCTGACCATCACCTTTCCTTATTAGTCTCTTATCATTCCCATTCATCTTTTCTGCCACAACCCCAAATTCTATACATATCGCAATCCTTGTCTTTCTTTTCACTCCAGAGGGGCTTCACTCCCGGTCCTCCCTGGAGATCATGCTCACATCTATTCCTCTCTTGCCCTGGACCCTACATCAGGCCACGGGGGATATCCACTAATGACTTGCAGGTGGTGTTGAGAGGATGTCTGCTGCTGTTGACTTGCCCACAAAGGGGAGAAGAGTCTCTTTATCCTAACCACTAGGACTCTGGAGAACAGACAGAGTGTATCCTGGGATCCTAAATTAGAACTGAGTGTGTTTCCCACAGAAACATTGCTATAACTTAATGTTAAGTTCCACAGTTTTTTTTTTTAACTTTAGTGTTCTATTTCCCAGTATATTATAAGTTAAATAGTTTTTAACTAGCTAAAATAAATCTTGACAATTATTTGCAATGTTATCACTCCGAGAAAATGCTTTTGGAGGTCACAATACCTACCTATAGACCTGCTTTTGGAGCTCAAATTATTTGAAGTTGGTGAAGTTCCTAAAATAGAGTTTGAAAACCACAATATTAGCTGCTGAAAATAATTTATTTTTATGGTCAGATGAAACTTTCAGAAAAAAAAGATTCTGTGTACTTTGACAAATGAATATGGTCAATGTTCTTAATCTAATCACAATTACAAGTACAGGGTTTATTTGAATATTTTTCTTTTTTAAAAGCTTTGGCCACAGTAGAAGACTTTCAGATTCGTCCACATACTCTCTATGTACATTCTTACAAAGCTCCTACTTTTTGTGATTACTGTGGTGAGATGCTCTGGGGATTGGTACGTCAGGGACTGAAATGTGAAGGTATGTGTTCTAAATTTTTGTTTCATTTGAAATAGGATTTCACATTTGCATTCAGTAATCATCAATGAAAAAACAAGATCATTGGTAGTGACTAGGTAGTACCCAAGGTTTAGAATTGGGGAGGTATGGTTATATTGTATTAGAATTACCAGGGGGTGGGATGCGGGGTACATTTCTGATTAGTCAATAAATTTTTCCTGTAAAGGGCCAGAGAGTACATATTTTAAATTTTGCTGGCCATGTGGTCTCTTTACAATGACTTAACTTTGCTGTTGTATTGATAGCATGAAAATAGCCATAGACCGGTTGTAAACAAATGAGTATGCTGTGTTCCAATAAAATTATTTATGAACACTGGAATTTGAATTTAACATAATTTTCACATGTCATAGGAGTAATTTGGTACACAGTCTACAGTTTGCTGAAGTTCTTTAAGCCATAGGTTCTCAAACTTTATCGTGTATCAGAATCACCTTGAGGACTTGTTGAAACATACTTTGCTAGGCCCCATCCCCAAAGTTTTTGATTCAGTAGGTCTGAATTACTGGTGGAGCCCAGTAATTTAGATTTCTAACAAATTCTCAGGTGCTGCCTTGAGGAGCACACTTGAAGAAACCACTGCTTTAGCCAACTTAACCTTTCTAAATAACCTTTCTACACGTTTCCTATTCTTCTTAGCTTGTCATCTGGGTTCTTCATTAGGATAACTATTGCTGCCAGAGAAAATAAATAAAGGAAGCACCTATTTTTTTATGTACACACTTATATAGTAAAGTTAAAAAAATTTTTTTAACCTTTTAAAATATATTTAGGCTGTGGATTAAATTACCATAAACGATGTGCCTTCAAGATTCCAAATAACTGTAGTGGTGTAAGAAAGAGACGTCTGTCAAATGTATCCCTGCCAGGACCCGGCCTCTCAGTTCCAAGACCCCTGCAGACTGAATATGTAGCCCTTCCCACTGAAGAGGTATGTATTCTAAGGTAATAGAGGGCATTTTACTACTTACTCCTTATGTTTCTGCAGGATATATAACATCATCTTAAAACATAAGTTATATACTGAAAAATAGTAACATTCCTACACTTAAGAAACTTAAAATGTATTACTGTAGACAGGGCTTACCAATAGTCATGAATTGCATTTTGTATACTTTGTGATAACCTTATCACTTGGACCATAAGATCAACCTCCTAACCAGTATCCCGACTCCTGGTCTCCACACTTCACTACAGCTTAATGTACAACAACTGATTAGATTACTCCCCACTAGGACTCCTTTATATATTCTGTGTTTCTGACAGTCTGTGATATTCATCATTCCCTTAACACACCCTTTCCCCCTTACATGTGCTCTTCTTGGTATCTATCCTACATGCTTTTTTCCAGACCTAGCTCAGCAGCTACCTTACCTGATTCCCCTTTACCTAGAAGTTACTTTTCTGAATCACATAGCACTTTTCAAATCTCCCTAATGGTGTGTATAGCATTCTACCTTAATATCATAGTGTTTGGAGTTTATGATCTATTTAGAGAGGACAGTATTCACGACTTTGCCCCATCATGCCCAGCACCATACCTTGTACTTTAGTGGGTACTCACTCATAAATGAATGAGTGTCTGAGTGACACCACTGATCACTGATCCCTAATATTCCAGTGAGGTATATTAGTAGATCTCTATACCATGAGACCACTGGGACTCAGAACAGTCAAGTGACTTGACTGAAGTCACAGAGCAAATTAGTAAGCAATATTAGAATTCAACCCAGATCTGATTATTTGTAAATCAATGACTTTTCCTCATATCTTGTACCCCTCAAGGGTAAATGTAGTAGATCAGGGAAGAAAGAAATAACCACCTATTCATTTGGTACTACTTAAAATGACTTCCATCTATACATTACAATCTTAACATTTAATTATTTCTGTAACCCCTTTGGTCTTCTGTATATTAATGGCAAAATCAAGTCTTTGGGCTGTTGTCTTGACACCCTCGTCACAAGATTTTGCTAAACCGAGGCACTGGAGTAAAAGCTTCTGAAATTCTTTCACAGCAATCCCATATTTCCATATTGCGTAGCCCTCCTATGAGATTTTTAAAGTAGAAGAAGAATGCTGTAGCATTAGGAACTGAGAGCAAAGAGTTATTATAAACACATACAAAAGCTTGGGGAAAGATTGGTAATAGAAAAGTTAATACATTTTATATACAAACTGCACAGGAAACTTAGCTAAGATTGGGAACTGTAGGATGAACACATGTTGTTTTGAGAACCCCACAAATGATACTGGTGTGTCAGCCATACCCACTGAGTATTGCAAGATTAGGAAATGGCAGGACAGAGCAGATGAATAATGTATTATTCATTCATTTATATTTTATCCCAAAGGTGAAACTTCCTTAGGGAAATATGAGAAGTAGAGTGACATGTTTGAATTGGTTAGATTGTGCAGAGTATTTTAGAACAAGTAGAAATTGTAAAGAGGAATCTCAGGGTTATATTTGTCAGTCCAAGCTTGCAATCTCAAAATTGTGAATAAGGTACAGTAAGAGAAGAGCTGAGAGCTCATGGAGGAAAATCAGAGGGAAGAAAGAGTAATAAAAGAGTATACTCTAAAGGAATGAAGGAGATAGCAGTGTGGAGATGGGAGCAGTCTGAACCTGAATCTGAACCAAGTTTAGAGAAGAACTAACTCTAAGTGGCTACACAGTAAGAGCCTCATAACTTCTCAGGTGCCAGTCTTCATGCTGGCTGCTTCACTTAGCTTTTCTGTGTAATCCTCAACCCCGTCCTGGAAGGTATAGCTGTTATCCTGATTTCATACATAAGGCATGATGAAAAGTTTCTAAGGAGTCAAGATATTAAACTTCATTGACTACTAGATAAGAAAAGGCCAGTTGGAATAGAAGCCTTTGAATCTGACTCTGGGGTTGTCATCGTTTACACGTAAGAAGGCAGCTTCTGTTAGTTTCTGAAGCCAGTCTAAAGGGAATCAAGTAAAGAGATGGAGAGGCAAAAGAAGATAGACTGTTCATTGAATTTGGTAAAAATGGAACCACTGAGATTAGAGAAACCAGAATTGAGTGATGACTATTTGGAGATGAGAGAGATTAATGTTCATTGCAGTGCATTTGGGAAGTTTTTTTTTTTGGCCGTGCTGCACAGCTTGTGGGATCTTAGTTGTCGACCAGGGATCAAACCCATGCCCTCAGCAGTGAAAGCGCAGAGTCCTAACCACTGGACACCAGGGAATTACCCATTTGGGAAAATTCCTGCGGGGATAGGACAGAATCAAAGTAGAAAGAAACTCTTGGGCCTAGATGTACACATAAAAGTAGAGATATTTCTTTCATTGAATAATGTTCTAAACTCAAATATTTATAATTGGGGAATTGCCCCCTTTAAATGCTTTTATTGCCTTTATTGTTTAAATGATTGAGAGCTGGCAATATTGTTATGAAGTTTTTGTGAGCAATACTTCAGCCACAATTAGTTTAAGCCCACACTGTGGAAATAATTACTTTTAGAAGATTTCTGGCTATATATTAATAAGAAAGAAATAAGAATTTAATAAGCTAAGCGGTAATTTGTAAAGAGAGACATTAGAGCAAAGTAAGAAAAGAACTTTCATTTAATTCTAGTTACTCTCATCTGAGTGCTTACATTTTAACCAAGTGCTCTAGGTAATTCTACCAACATTCTCTGTCCTCCAAATTCTGGTTAAGTCCGCTGTACCTTTCCTGCCTTCCTCACTAAATAGATGGTAAACCACTGTTACTGGTAAGATTGCAGTATGTGCCCAGGTATGCTGGGATTGGGAAAAGGTTAAGAATCACTGGACTGGGCTTCCCTGGTGGCACAGTGGTTGAGAATCCGCCTGCCAGTGCAGGGGACATGGGTTCGATCCCTGGTCCAGGAAGATCCCACATGCCGCGGAGCAACTAAGCCCGTGCACCACAACTACTGAGCCTGTGCTCTACAGCCTGTGACCCACAACTACTGAGCCCGCGTGCCTCAACTACTGAAGCCCGCACGCCTGGAGCCTGTGCTCCACAACGAGAGAAGACACTGCAATGAGAAGCCTGTGCACTGCAACAAAGAGTAGCCCCTGCTCACCGCAACTAGAGAAAGCCCACATGCAGCAACGAAGACCCAACACAGCCAAAAATAAATAAATAAAATAAATAAATTTATTAAAAAAAAGAATCACTGGACTGCTATGTAGAAGACCCAGGTCTAAGTTTTGATTTTAATACTAATGCTTTAGTAGTATTAATCCCTTTGAGCCTGTTTTTTCATATGTAAAATAGGGCTAATAACATAAATAACTACTTGTACTAGACATGAAAAATTGGGTGGCTCCTACAACCACAGTCCCCTGAGTAGTTCCTTATAAACATGCTCTGTACCATGTCCCTGATACCCCAATCCCAGCAGGACCTGACAAAAGGCAAAACTGGCTAAATCAGCCTTTCCATGTTATATGTTTTAAACTTGAGACAAACTGAGTGGTAGAAGCAGAAGCAAGAGAAGCACAGTGTTGAGTCACCACTAGACTAGGGGGCCGGGGATGAGCAAAAGCTTAAAGTATCTGTTTCTAGTTCCCACTGGCTGCTTTATCAGCTCTGCAGAATCACTGTGGTGCTCCTTTTGCTGAAGGTGGTGTGTAAATGGAGGAGGGGTGGGCCACACTAGAGCAGGACACCTTAGACAGCTGAAATATGTAAGTTTGGTTCGTGTTTTAACATTCTTTTTGTACTTTCCTTTTTAAAAAAAATTAATTTATTTATTTTTGGCTGTGTTGGGTCTTCATTGCTGTGCGCGGCCTTTCTCTAGTTGCGGCGAGCAGGGGCTACTCTTCATTGCGGGGCTCAGGCTTCTCATTGTGGTGGCTTCTCTTGTTGCGGAGCATGGGCTCTAGGTGCACAGACTTCAGTAGTTGTGGCTCGTGGGCTCTAGAGCGCAGGCTCAGTAGTTGTGGCACGCGGGCTTCAGTAGTTGTGGCTTGCAGGCTCTAGAGCGCAGGCTCAGTAGTTGTGGCGCATGGGCTTAGTTGCTCCGCGGCATGTGGGATCTTCCCAGACCAACTCGAACCCGTGTCCCCTGCATTGGCAGGCAGATTCTTAACCACTGTGCCACCAGGGAAGTCCCATCTTTTTGTACTTTTCTTAAACTGCTTCATAATTTTCTTTAGAACATTTCTGGCTACACTTCAGTGAAAAACTATCCATCAGAGGCTGTATCTGTGTTATTTTTATAGTGCTGTCCTCCAATGGTCAGTCCTTTTCTTTTTCCTTCTTCCTAATTTTTTCAAAAAAGCCTTTTATTTTCTCCTCCCCTCATTTCTCCTGTATATTTCTCTATCTCTTGGTTTTTTCTGGCTTCTTTTGCTTCTAGTAGTTGAACATATCAATGTACCATGACTCAGCTTCTCTGAGTTACAGACATTACCAGTTATAGAAGGAAGTTCTGACAGTGAAGATGCAAGCAGCTATAACAAAATCTGTAATACATCTAGGTGGTAGTTAGGTATTTGGATTTTGTTCTTGAGAATATAGACTGTATTCATTTTCATATTTCTGATATAGAGCCTGGCCAGTTATAATCAGTGAATGCTGAATTAATATGATGAACCATATTCATCTGACCTATAATTTAAATTATTTCCTTTGTATACATAGAAAGGTTCATAGTTAAATAATCCATTTATCCCTCAGATTACACAAAAAATTTTAACCAACACCACCTTTAACTTTCCTTTTTGCTCACCTAAGAGAAAAAACCCAAATAATTGGAAAATACTTAAAATATTAAGGAACTTCCTAAAGCATAATTACTAAGGGTAAAGTTGTTTTAGTTTGTATCTGCCGTTGTTTGTATCATCAACATTAATTAAACTTAGATTTTCACATGCTTCTTTTAGTATTTGTTAAAATAAATTAGAAAAATTAAGGCTTGTTTCAGAATGTTTTCAGACATTGTATTCAGTAACTCAGCGTGAGCAGCACTAACATTTTCTGAATTTACTTAATTTTCCTGTGACTAATTTCTTGGTAAGGTTTTTGAAGGTATTTGAACATGTTATAAATTCATTTTAAGTTCTGTTTTTTATTTGTAAAATGTCATATGTGCCTGGAAATAATAGTTAATCAGTGAATATATGTATGTGAGGATGAAAATATCTTTTTGTTTTCTAGCATAAATAATAGCAAAAAAATTCTGCACTTTTCTCATTCAAGGGTTGGTAAGCTAAGCTTCCAAAGGAAACTGCTGAGATGCACATTTTTAGGTTTTTGGCTTTAGTGTTTGAAATAAATGACTTTTGTGGTCAAGCCCTGATCTTAATATTAATACTTTGTTTTGAATATCGACTTACACTTATAGAAATTACTTATATTTTAGTCACATGTTCACCAGGAACCCAGTAAGAGAATTCCTTCTTGGAGTGGTCGCCCGATTTGGATGGAAAAGATGGTCATGTGCAGGGTAAAAGTTCCACACACATTTGCTGTTCACTCTTATACCCGTCCCACAATATGTCAGTACTGCAAGCGGTTACTCAAAGGTCTCTTTCGCCAAGGAATGCAGTGTAAAGGTAGGATTGGATGTTTTTCTTAAGTAAAATTTATATTTGTTTTTGTTAGCAAATACAGGTTTAAAATATTTTTTATTTCAGAAGCATTAAGCAAATACCTGTAAATTGGGTTCATAGTTAACTTAAAAAAGATAAAATTAATATGCATGCGACGACTAGTATCTGCAATATGTGTATTCTGTACCAGGAGCTGTGCTAAAGAAAAATTAGAGTATAAACAGAAAAACTAGAATTTGGATATGAGGTCTGGCTGCTTAACACTTGCCAATATGGAACAGTTAGTAAGCAGATAGGCTAATATTTGACCTTAAGTCTTTCTAATTTCAGAGCCAGACACTACCCAAAATATAAAATAATGCCCTCCTCTGGCCATTAAATATTCATACACACACACACACACACACACACCAACATATTACAGGTGTTTTGTTTTGTTTTGTTTTTTCTAATTACGTAGCTATGGAGCTATACAAAAATTGTCATTCCAGACAGTAATCACACTGAAATAGGCAGACTATAGTAGAAGCCAGTGGAATTGTAATGGGGACCACCTGTATTTGGATACTAACCCAGAACACTATCATAGTATTCCAGAAACATCTCTTAATGAACTAGGTTTTTAATAGAACAATGGAATAATTTTTTCCTCTAGTTACATAATGTTTTAATGCTTTTTAAAGATGCTTTTATCTTTTTGTCCCATATCTTCTTCTCAACAGTGCTACACAATTTTGTGAAACCAAAATAGAGTTTAAATATGTTTTAAGGCATTGAGCCAGGATAAGATATAACTAATCTGTCTATAATCTTATGTACTTATTTTTCATGTGATTATTTTAATAGTTCTTGATACTATACTTTCTATATAGAACTATTTGTGGAATTGAATTACCTAGTTTTATCTAGGTAAAACATTAGAGTTGAGATCTTTGCAACAATAAATCCTGTTTACAATGTTGAATCAAATAATTATATGTAAATTTAACTTAAATATATAAGAAAACTTTTCTTGGCAATATATGGCTACATAGGATAATATCAAATAGAGAATAGGTTGTACATTTGTTGCCAATATTTAATAACCATCAGGCAGGCTTAATTAAATATTGAAATTTTATTTCAGCAGCTTACTTTTGAATATGAGTTAATATATAAATTAATACTTTAAAATATCAACACTAAAGTGTATTGGCAAGCAGCCACTAAGGAATGTTTTGGGAAAGAACATTAAGAACAGATGTATAAATTCTAGCCAGCAGATAATTTTAGTAAAGGTAGTAAATAACACCGTTCTGCTGAGCAGAACAGAAACATTCTAAAACCACATGCAAAAAAAAGACAGTATTTTATAAAGGAACTAAAATAAATATGTAGATTAATGAATTTTGAAATAAAATCAGTGAACTCTACCACTGGGTTATTAGTTTAACTTCTTAGAGCTCTAAAAGAATAATGTTTTATGCTTATATTGGTTCAGAAAGTATCAGGTTATATTTCTCTTTAAATATTTTAGTTATCTATGAAAAAAATCATAATTTAATTTAGGGATCCTTGTATTTTTGTAATATGAATTAAGATACTTAAAAAGTAAAATAGTCATTTTCATTCACTTGTCAAGCTAAGAAAAAAAATAGTTAAGATAAAACAGTTATGCTGGAACGTTTAAGAAAACATACAATTCTAAGAACAGCAGTTCATTTATTCATTCATCTGTTTATTTTCTACTTTGTTATGTTAAAATTTCAAGGCATCTTATATAAGCATATATAGAATAAAAGAAAGCATAAACTAATTAATAAAAACATGGGTAGGAATATAGAGAAGTATAAATGCCTGTCATTAGAACCTACATACTTGGCTGCAGGTGGGCCACAAATTTGGCTCTACATTTCAAAGGGAAAGGGAAACCTTGTTATTTTCAGAATTTGCAAACCTCATGAGATAAAAAACTAATTATTTAAGATGTATGCAAGATATTAATATTAATATCATATATGAATTTCTTAGGGTCTCTTATTTTTAAAGACATTACTATATAATGCAAGTTTTATCCTCCACCAAAATATTAATTTCATGGGGCTTTTTCTTGTAATGACCTTTACCCTGTGCTATTGGCATGATTCCCAGAATTTTCTTGAATCACAGGGGTTACAGAATTATTCTAAAGCAGGACTTGAAATTATTTTTACCCATTTATTGTTGGTAGAAGTATTTTGAAGGTTGTGTTAGACAGTAGTTATAGCAGTGGGTCTCAATTTTAGTATTAACTAAAGAAGTCATTAAAGCACACATTTCTCAGCCCCACTCCCAGAGTTACAGATGATAGGGGTAGGGCCCAAGAACATGCGTTTCTAACAAGTTCTCAAATGATGCTGCTACTGCTGGTCCGATGGCCACAGTTGGGGACCACTGAGTTACACAGTAGTATGGTACAGTTGGGATCTGACACTGATCTGCAGTGCAATCAGCTCTGAGGTTCTTGCAGGCTGAACAGAGCCATTTTGTAATGCAGGTGAGAGACCTTGTGCATGAGAAGCTCAGGCCTTCCTTACAGGGTTGTATGGGAAAGCCCTTACTAATTCCTAATAAATGGTTGTAGAATTGCAATCCCTTTTCTGCATATGCACCAGGTCCTAATAATTAGGAATTGAAAGTAAGTGCCTGACCTATGTTGGAAAGGAATTTAATCAGCCTGAGAAACTCTTAAGGGGTATGTGGATAGAAGAATGTGAGGTAAGGGAAGGAAACATGGAGCTGCAGCAACATTTTGTCAGTGTTATACAAGTAGTATAAACTTCATTTTACAGATATAGAAACTGAGCCCTGAGGGATTAAACAACTGTTTAAGAGGTGGTGTCAGAATTTGAAACCAGACCTTTAATCCAAAGCCTGTGTTCTTAGTAGAGGAAATCTTTATTATTTCATCATCATTATTAATAATACTCTGTGTGTAAGTAAAGAAAGTCTTTAACCATATTCTGATACTGCCTGACATTTTTATATAAATTAATAAGGTGAATATTTTATTAGATTGTAAATTCAACTGCCATAAACGATGTGCATCAAAAGTACCAAGAGACTGCCTTGGAGAAGTTACTTTCAATGGAGGTAAAAGTCCTTTTCTTAATTTCCAGAAAAGATCACAATTCTTTTGTGTATTATCTTTGTATAAGGTTATATTTGTATATTTTATTTTGCTTACTTTGTTTTTTAACTTTTTTCTGATTTAATAATCAAGCAAAATACAGAGATCAGTAACAGTATACTTTTAATTATACCTTTCCGTCTTTCCTTTAACCACCTACCACTCTGTAGTCTAATGTGGCCAGTGGTGCTGCATATCCTCTTTTATCTTTAATACTTATTTTATAACCCTGCTGTTGGTCTTAGAACTATTTCATATTTCTAGTATTTATTGACTGCTTACTGTATGCCAGGCACTGTTCTAAACTCTTTACATATATTGACATTTAAACCTAAGAACAACCTTTTGAGATAAGGACTTACAGATGAGTAAACTTAGACACAAAAACATTAAATTAAATAACTTGCCCCAAAAATACAACCAATAAGTGGTAGAGTTGGGATTTGAACTCATATGGTCTGGTTTCTTAGTCCATAGTCTTTTAGAACTTAATGTACTGTCTCACTTTCTCTTTCTCCATCAAATAATTATTAGCGAAACATTTTTGCTTTTTACCGTTTTTTTGTTTTTGTTTCGTTTGTTTGTTTTCTCTTTTCAAGATTATATCACTCAAAGTGATTACCGTTTTTGGAAGGAAGGAGTAATGACTCTAAACTTGCAGCATAATTTTTCCGTAACATTTACATGACTAGTAAAAATTGAATGTAAGTAGTTCTGTAGGAGGAAAAGCATAAGGAGTGGAAATTAAACTCCTTAAGAATTTAACATTTTCTTTTATGGCATGTTTTCTGTGGTTGCTACTTAACACCATTGACAGAGCATGATTGGTTTTCTCATTTCAGTTGCTCGGAATTGATGCAGTTTTTCAATGATTAAGGTCTTTTCTAGATTTATCTAGTTCATGTATTTTTGTACTTCTCTACCTTTTGACAAATGGATATGAAATACTACTTTATTTATTTTAATGTGCGTTTGTCTTTATATTAACGAGTTTGAGCATCTTTCAGATGTTTACTGGTTAATTATGGGGTTTTCCCCTATAAATTACCTGTTCATATGCTATATATTCTACTAATTCTTTGTCAGCTTTATTGAGATATGATTTGTATACCTTACAGTTCACACATTTAGTTTATTCACAGTTATGCAGCCATCACTACAGTCTAATTTTAGAACATTTTCATCATCCTGAAAAGAACTCCATACCTATTAGTAGTCACTTCCCATCCACTCTTCCCCATTAGCCCTGGCAACCACTAAATCAGCTTTTATCTCTATGGGTTTGTCTATTCTAGACATTTCATATAAATAGAATCATACAATGTGTAGTCTTTTGTGACTGGTTTCTTTCATTTAGCATAATGTTTTCAAGGTTCATCCATGTAACATGTATCAATACTTCATTCTTTTTTTATTGATGAATAATATTCCTCTGCATGAATAGACTACACTTTATATATCCATTCACCAGTCAGTCGATGGTCCTTTGAGTTGTATCTCCTTTGGAGCTATTATGAACAATGCTTCTATGAACATTTGAGTACTGATGAGTATGTATGTTTTCCTTTCACTTGGGTAGATAGCCAGTAGTGGAATTGTTGAGTCATATGGTAACCCTGTGTATAACATTTTGAAGACTGCCAAACTGTTTTCCAAAGCAGCTGTACCATTTTACATTCCTACCAGCAGTGTATGAGGATTCTAATTTCTATGTATCCTTGCCACCACTTGTTATTGTCTGTCATTTTGATTATTGCCATCCTAGTGAGTATGGAGTGATGTCTCATTGTTGTTTTGATTTGCATTTCCCAGATATTGCATAACTTTTTATATACTTATTGGTCATTTTTACATCTGCTTTGGAGAAATATCTATTCTCGTCCTTTGCTCATTTAACCAGGTTACTTATCTTTTTATTATTGAGTTGTAAGAGTTCTTTAAGTACTCTGGATACAAGTCCCTTATTTGATATATGATTTGAAAATGCTTTCTCCCACACTGTGTGCTGTCTTTTCACTTTCTTGAGGTATCATTTGCAGCAGAGAAGTTTTTAATTTTGATGAAGTCCAATTTATTTATTTTTTCCTTTGTCACTTAGGTTTTTGATGGTATATCTAAGAAGGCTTTGCCTAACTCAAGGTCACAAAGTTTACTCCTATGTTTTCTTCTAAGAGTTTTATAGATTAAGCTCTTACATTTAGGTCTGTGATCCACTTTAAGTTAATTTTTGTAATTGGTTTAAGGAAGAATTCCAATTTCATTTTTTTTGCATGTAGATGTCCAGTTGTCCTAGCACCATATATTGAACAGACTATTTATTCTTTCTTCATTGTATTGTCTTAGACCCTTGCAGAAAATCAATTGACTAGATGTGTAATAGTGTTAGCTAATCTTTTACTTTGCTTCTAGTATCTTTTGGCATGTCAAAATTTTAAATTATAATGCAATCAAATTAACTTTCTGCCTCATGGTTTGTACATTTTATATTGTCCTAAGAAATATTTCTTTATCCTGAATCATAAAAATATTTTTCTATATTTTCATTTAAGAATTTTAAAACTTTTTTTCACATTTAATACACTGTCTCTGTTTAGGTGTATTGATAGTCCATTAATATAAAATTCTGAATTCATTTAAAACTTTGCCAGAACCTTCTACTCTGGGAACAGATACAGATATACCAATGGATATTGACAGTAGTGACATGAACAGTGATGGTAGTCGGGGCTTGGATGACACAGAGGAACCATCTCCCCCGGAAGATAAAATGTTCTTCCTGGATCCATCTGATCTTGATGTGGAAAGAGATGAAGAAGCTGTTAAAACAATCAGGTAACGTGTGTGTAAGGATTGCAAGCTACTTCCAAATGCAGGGCAGTCCAGGAGCTCTGTTAAGAAAGAACAAGCCACATCTCTTTAAGTGGGACCTAAAATGTAATTTAAAATCGGTTAAATTGTGCCTAATACTTCTACATGTACCACAGTATTTTTCTGAAATAAATTATATTACTCTTGCTATCCACTCAAGATGGGAAGGTATGAGAATCCTGTTTTCTCAAAGAGGAAAATGCTTTATTTAAATATAGTCTAGATATAATATCTAGCTGTAGAGCATCCACCACAAAGTGCCAAAATTGAACCATCACTTGAAGCAACCAATTTCTTCACACAGGCAGATTACCTGATGGAAACACCAGTAAGAATCTGTATCTGAGGATGTTGCACAAAGATGATGGTGATGAATTCAGGGACAGTTTTCATATTACAATTAATCTGACTATTAGCACTTTATAAAAATGCTACCAGATTATAAGACTTAAATATCTTCCTATGTTTATAGAAATTCAGTTTTTTATAGATACAGCCTATAGGATATACTACTTTGTGATAAAATTTATCATGCTGCCTAGGGTAGGAAGATTTCTAGCAGCAATCCCAAATGAGACCCTCTCCCAGGCTCCAGATTTTCCAAATGGGGAGGATTCTTTCTACCCTATTCATTGTTTTCTTTTCTTTTCTTTTCTTTTTTTAATAAATTTATTTATTTTTGGCTGTGTTGGGTCTTCGTTGCTGTGTGCAGGCTTCCTCTAGTTGTGGCGAGCCGGGGCTACTCTTCATTGCGGTATGCAGGCTTCTCACTGCGGTGGCTTCTCTTGTTGCAGAGCATGGGCCCTAGGCTTGCGGGCTTCAGTAGTTGTGGTGCATGGGCTCAGTAGTTGTGGCTCGCAGGCTCTAGAGCGCAGGCTCAGTAATTGTAGCGCATGGGCTTAGGTGCTCCGCGGCATGTGGGATCTTCCCAGACCAGGGATCGAACCTATGTCCCCTGCATTGGCAGGCGGATTCTTAACCACTGTGCCATCAGAGAAGTCCCTCATTGTTTTCTTATGTTTTGTGACCCTCCAAAAAAATGTGATGACAAATAATGATGACTTACAGTATTATCTTAGTCTTTTATAAATTAACTATGTATCATCATAACAGGATTAATTTATTTTCTTCTTAAGCCATTGTTTGTCTTCCTAAGATATTTTGAAGAATTTTAGCTTAATTATCTTTAAAAGGGCTTCATGAGCTTACAGTATTTATGATTTTTTAAGTTGAAGTTGTAAATATTTGTCATAAATTTAAAATATTTTTTAGTCCATCAACAAGCAATAATATTCCGCTAATGAGGGTCGTACAATCCATCAAGCACACAAAGAGGAAGAGCAGCACGATGGTGAAGGAAGGGTGGATGGTCCATTACACCAGCAGGGACACCCTGGTCAGTAATCACAGGCATTTTATTATGGTAGTGAAACTTTGTTATGTGCTTTATTTTGTGCATTTTTAAAATCAAAATGAGAAGGAGATATGTATTAAGACATCACAGTACTGGAATGATCATTACATTTGTAAAGAATATTTCAAAGGTGGAATATTTAATGTACTATTTTTATAAACTGGTAGAGCAGTAGAGATTCAAAGCGGGTCTGGTGGTATAACACCAAATGCACAATCTATGAAAAAAATAATTGATAACACTGGATGCATTACAGTTAAAAACTTCTGCTTGGAAAAAACAATGTTAAAAGATTGAGAAGACAAGCCACAGACTTGGAGAAAATATTTGCAAAAGAGACATCTGATAAAAGACTGTTCTCCAAAATATACAAAAAACTCTTAAAATTCAACAGTAAGAAAACAGATAACCTGATTAAAAAGTGTGCCGAAGACCTTAACACGTACCTCACCAAAGAAGATACTTAGATGGCAAATAAGAATATGAAAAGATGCCCCACATCATATGTCATCAGGCAAATTAAATGCCAATTAAAACAGTGACATACTACACACCTGTTAGAATAGCCAAAAACCTAAACACTGAGAACACTAAATTCTGACAAGATTAGAGCATCGGGAACTTTCTTTGACGGCTAGTAGGAACACAAAACGGTATTGCCAACTTTTGAAGACAGTTTGGCAGTTTCTTACAAAACTAAAATGCTTTTACCATGTGATCCATATGTTGTACTCTTTGCTCTTTACCCAAAGGAGATAAAAACTTATGTTCATACAGAAACCTGCATATGGATATTTTTTTTTTTTTTTTTTTTTTTTCTTTGCGTTATGCGGGCCTCTCACTGTTGTGGCCTCTCCCATTTGCGGAGCACAGGCTCCGGACGCGCGCATCGGCAGGCGGACTCTCAAGCACTGCGCCACCAGGGAAGCCCCTGCATATGGATATTTATAGTAGCTTTATTAATAATTGCCAAAAACCTGGAAGTAATAAATGTCCTTCAGTAGGTAAGTGGATAAATAAATTGTGGTACATCCAGACAATGGAATATTATTCAGCACTAAAAAGCAATGAATGAGCTTTCAAGCCATGAAAAGACATGGAGGAATCTTTAATGTATATTACTAAGTGAAAGAAGCCAATGTAAAAAGATTACATACTGTATGATTCCAGCCATATGATATTCATTCTAGAAAAGGCAAAACTATGGAGGCAGTAAAAAGATCACAGTTAGGGGTGGAGACTTGTAAGTATGAATAGGCATAACACAGAATTTTTAGGGCAGTGAGAATACTCTATATAATACCATGATGATAGATACATGTCATTATGCATTTGTCCAAACCCATAGAATGTACAATACCAAGAGTGAACCATAATATAAACTGGACTTTTGTGATTATGATGTGTCAGTGTAGGTTTATCAGTTGTAACAAATGTGCCACTCTGATGAGGGGTGTTCATGATGGGGATGGTTACACATGCGTGGGGACAAGGGAGTATATCGGAAATCTCTGTATCTTCCCCTTAATTTGCTGTGAACCTTAAACTGCTCCAAAAAAGTAAAGTATTAATTTTAAAAAATAATTTAAAGACACACGTAAAAAAAAATTCTGCATGGCAAAGAACAAAAGCAAAGACAAATGACAAACTGGAAAAAGTATTTTCACCTCATATTCTAAACAAGTGGAAAAAAAGACCAGAATACAATAGAAAAATGGGCGATGAATATGAACATTCACAGACAAGGAAATACAAATGACTTTTAAATGTAAGATCTTGATCTCATTTTTAATAAAAAATACAATTTTTAAAATTTTACCAAAATACCAATTTTTATTTATCAGTGTAGCAAAAGATCAAAAGGTCTAGTAACATGCTGCATTAGTGAAGGTTTGAGCAAGTTAGGCATGTTGCTGATGAGACTGTAAATTCGATCAAATCTTGTGCCAGATAATTTAACACTGTCAAGTAAAATGACATGTGCATGTATCTCTTTACCCAGTAAGCCAACCTTTAGAAATTTAGCCTATAGGTAAATTACATATCTGTGTGTGTGCAATACATATGTATTTGTGTATGCATGCATAAGATTCTTGCAAAGGAATCCCCAAAACCTAATAACATTGCTTGCCTGGAGTAAGGGTGGGAGTGAGATAGGAGTGATGATGGAAGTATACTTTTCACTATATATCCTTTTAATTCTCCGAATTTTGAACCTCACGAATTTTAAACCTATTCAAAACTACAAACTTATGGATAGAAATGAAAAGGAAAGGAAAGTTCAGGCACTTTGGAGGAATCATTACTTTTGAACCTCACAGTTTTATGCTCTTTATAGAGAAAGAGGCATTATTGGAGACTGGACAGCAAATGTCTAACATTGTTTCAAAACGAATCGGGATCAAAGTATTATAAGGTAAAGATTTCACATCTTAAAAAAAATATGTACATTAAAATACTGTATGTTTTCCAAATATATCCAAATAATATTGATTAATTGTTATATTGGCTTATACCTATTACAGCTGTGCCTAATGTAGTTTATAGAAGTCACTGTTAAGTTCCTTGTTGAAGCAACTGTCCTCTACTCTTCCATTTCACTCCCCATAACAGCCCTGCTACCAAAGGTTGTTTTTGTTGCGTGTTTGTTTTTGTCCTGTCAGGTTGCTGCTGCTTATCTTCTGGGTGCCAAATGGTCCTCCATATCTGTGGATGCCTAACCATTTTATACAGTGGACTTGAGCATCTGTGGATTTTGGTATCCACAGGCAGTCCTGGCACCAATCCCCCTTGCATACTGAGGGATGACTATACTATGATTTAGATTAGACTGTTAAGAAAGTCCCATGATCATTGCTGGTCCAGTAGAGGCAAATGTGGTATTCGGCATTTCTCCCATCTTCCATTTTACCTTAGACTGCAGTTCTTAGATCCTTCTTTTGGCTCTTCTTTTCCTTTGTATAGTCCTCTTTGCTTGAGTTGCTTCACATTTTGCCGTGTCACAGACTGATGCCAAACAAAATTGTCAGTGTAGCAGTTGTATCAGTAAGAAAAAGTATAGAAACTAATGAATTGCTTTGAGCTGGTTGGGTTTTGTTAAATAAGTTTTTTGCTTTAGGAAGGGGACTAAACATAAATGATTGTTACAGTTATGGACAGAACCAGAATGGAGTGCTTGAATAACTTAACACTGACATTCTTTTTTTGCTGCTGTTATTTCTGTTTCGTACTCCTTTGGGGCTGTATCTTGTAGATAGCCAGTAGAGTAGTAGCTGTTGAGTTGATTCAATGAAAACTGGGAAATGACAAGTGTAGTGGCAATTGCCCTCCTAAATCCTTTCCTTCCTTTCATTCTAATGATCTGCTACAGGCCAGAATCACTAGCTTGATTATTACACCCCATGCTCTGCCTCTGGCATTGATGGACATGCAGATCATTCAAAGCAGATACCATCATTAAGACTTGACTGTATGTTCCATGTGTCACGTACTTGTGTTTGTCTTAATGGTATTCATTAGAAACACATATCTTTGATTGTTTAGTGTATTTGAAAATTAAAAAAAGATGTATTCATATTTTATAATGCTTAATTTTTGCTTCAGGAAATTCCACTTTCAGAGATTCTTCGCATATCTTCCCCACAAGATTTCACGAACATTTCACAAGGCAGCAACCCACACTGTTTTGAAATCATCACTGATACTATGGTATACTTTGTTGGCGAGAACAGTGGGGACAGCTCTCACAATCCTGTTCTTGCTGCCACTGGACTGGGACTTGACGTAGCACAGAGCTGGGAAAAGGCAATTCGCCAAGCTCTCATGCCTGTTACCCCTCAAGCAAGTGTTTGTACTTCTCCAGGGCAAGGGAAAGATCACAGTAAGCAATAAGCTTGTTGATGGCTTTTTTCCCCCTTTGGTTCTTATGCATTTTGTGGGTGTAGTTGTGTTTCTGTATTTATTTTTAATGCTCATTTTAAGCTTTATTTTTAGTAACCAATACCATTAGTTAATTCCTTTATAAAATTATGTTGGTTGTAGTATATGTATACAATCCCCAGAGCTAGGTTCCAGAGTCAGTGTCACTACACTTAAATTCTGGTTCTGCCAACCTGTGATGTGATCTTAGCAAGTACTTTCGTTCTCTGTAATAGTACCTACTTTATAGGGTTGTCAGCATTAAGTGAAAAAGAACCATAAGGTCTTGAGTAAACTACTAGTATTAGTATTTTGCTTCATGGTGGGATTTTCAGGCTATAAAGTGTTACAGTTCACATACTCAGGAAATCTGTGAAGTCAGAAATGCTGTATTTCTTTTAACTGAATTAAAACATTCAGAAACATTAAAAAAATATTGAAACACATGTCCTTTGCACTGACAAAATTTATAAAGTAAAACCTAAATTTGATAAAGGTTCAAGTGAACACTTAATCAGAAAGCCATAGTAAAATGTTACTTTCCCCTCCATTGGCATTATTTCATTTATGGGGAAACATCATTCATTCATTAGACAAATAATATTTAAATTGAAAGAGGTATCAACCATTTTCTTTTTTTCTTCTTTTTTGGCCACGCTGCACAGCTGGCGGGATCTTAGTTCCCCGACCAGGGATTGAACCCAGGCTCCGGCAGTGAAAGTGCTGAGTCTTAACCACTGGACCTCCAGGGAGTTCCCTCAACCAGTTTCTAAATGTTCTTTATTTCAGTTCAGCTATGCTACTTGGTATACCTGTTCTCGGCATTATGCTAGGCCCTGAGCTAGAATACGAAAGAAACACAGAAAATTTTAAAGCTACTAAGGGAAATAGGACATAACGTATATAAGTGTTAGATGGTAGCATAAAGCAGTAGAGTGCAAAAATGAGTAGTGCATTTCTCGAGGAACTCAGATATGGATAGGAAGAGTAAGCAGAGACTTCATGATAGCGGAGCCTGATTTGAACCTTGACCTTGGATCTCAAGTAAGTTAGGATAGGCAGAGCTAACCTGGGAGGGGTGGAGGGGGTGTCACTGGTGTTGAGGAGACAAGTGTGATCAAAGGGATGAGGGTAATGACCATGAAAATGTTTGGTGTTGAATATTGATTCCTAAAGATTGAATAAATGGATATTCACAGTGCTTCTTAAATTTGAGGAGATTTTAGACAGAACTGTCTGATATTCTAATTAAAACCATGGACCTTTTCCCCCAGAAAATAATGCGGGCACATAACACACAAATTTTATATATAAATGGATTTAGGGACCTTCTCAAGCCCATCCATGGACCTCTTCCCTAGGGTTAAGAGTCCCTAAAAACAGGTTGCAGAAGGGCTAAGAGTGAGAACTCTGGAGGATGAAAGCCCAGTTCTGCTGCTTTACTAGCTTCATGTTCTTGGCCTCTTCTGTTCTCTAATCTGAAAGGGAAATGATAATAAATGCATATGATGCACTTCGCATCATTCCTGACCCATTAGTGAAACTATTACTGTGTTGCTGCTGCCACTGTCCTTGTAACAACGTGTCTGGAGTAGAGTTCTCCTGGGAAGCAACAGAAATTAAAACTGGGTGAAGTTAGACAGTGGAGGCCTTCGAAAGAAAATAAAATATTGACTTAAACTAGGAAACTGGAACTACTGAAAAGCAGAGTTTTAGGCTCATTAATTTAGTTGATGCTGTGCCTTTTATGTCTGTTTCATTAATATTTAATTTTTGGATTTTTAAAAATATTTTAAAATTGGCCTAATATTTTAAAATGCAGTTTTTCCACAGTCATCTTACTTATTTTTGATGTATAGTTGCTTATATTTCCTTATTAATGAAGTTTTGCATTTTTATATTTGGGATTATGAAGGAAATTTCATATCTTTGAGTTGTCACTGAGATTCTAGATTTTTGACTAGTCTCTTGCTTACTTTCCAAATTTCCCTTTTTCCTTTTTCTTGTCAGTTTCTTCCTTTGTTTACCAAAGTAATAACAGACATTTAAACTTTAGAGAAATATGTAATATGAGAAATTCCTCCCTATACACATGTGACACATCCCCCTATTCCCAATCATGTATCTCCCCCCTCAGAAAACCATTATTAATAGTTTGGTGTATATGTCTTGATTTGGGGATGGCTTGTGGGGAGGGGAGTCTATACTACATTGTTATAATTTTATTTTCACACAAAAATGTATTATATATTTTTGTCATAAAAGATGTGTGATCTTCTTACAACTTGGTTTCAACTATTTTATATCAGATATATTTCAATGTCAGTATATAGATATATATAATTTTTATTTTTTATTATGACAGTAATACTTTTTATGCATTTTTTAAAATGCAAGCAGTCTAAAAGTGTATAAAGATTAAATCTTTGTCCCTCAACCCCACCTCTCTCACTCACCAGAAGTAATATTTTGTTTTCGATTCAAATGCCACTACACTTTTTAACTTAATAATGTCATAAATAGCTTTCTGACTCAGTTCTTATAGCCCTACGTCCTTAAATGTTTAGATAGTATTCTTTTGTATGAACGTATCATTTTATTTAACCAGTTTCCTGTTGATGGATTAGTATTGTATATGGATAAATTTTTTTTTAATTTTGTTTTAATGAATGTAATTATATTAAGTGTATGTTAGTTTTTAAAATTTAATATATTGTGAGCATTCACATGTCAGTAACTATTACTACTAAGTTATGGACTAACAGTTTTTTTTTTCCATACATCATTCTTATATTTTACAGAAGATTTGTCTACCAGTATCTCTGTATCTAATTGTCAGATCCAGGAGAATGTGGTGAGTAAACATTACAGCTAAAATATGCAAATTGGGTGATTAAGGAAAATAAAATGTGAAAATCTTATTAGGAAAATATAGCCCAAAGTGTTACGCAGTTTGCCTAAAGACACTAGGCTAGGCTGTGTGGGTGATAACTTCCCTGAGGAGTTCTGCTTTATGAAGGAAACTGAGGCAGTTTCCTTTTAAATTATGAAAATAAAGTTAACTTTTTGTAAGTGCCATTAGAATATCACAGAGTGATAGACTAGTTCAAAGAGAAGGGAGAGGCTACTTCTTTCTGGGTCAGAGCCGAGAAAGCTCCTCAAAGGAAGTACAACTTGAAATATGCCTAAAAGGATGGAAAAGAGTTTTGACACAAGTGCTGAGAGGATATGGATGGGGGAACATTTCATGCAAGTACAGAGAAGCAGGAAATGCAGGACTTTAAGGAAGAGTCAAGACTCACTTCAGCTGGTGTATGTAGGTACATGTGGGGGATTACGGTACAGATCAGCATACTTTCTATAAAGGGATAGAAGTAAATATTTTAGGCCTTGCAGACCATATACAGTTATGAACTCAACTTGGCCGTTGTCGTGAGAAAGCCGTAGGCAATACTTAAAGGAATAAGCATGGCTGTTTTCCAGTAAAACTTTATTTGTGGTCATATATATTTGAATTTCATATAATTTCATGTTTCACAAGACATTATTATTTTGATGTTTTTTAACCATTTAAAAATTAAAACTGTTCTTAGTTCAGGGGCTGTACAAAAAGAGGCAGCAGGCTGGATTTGGCCCACAAGCCATAGTATGCCAACCCCTGGATTAGCTAGAAAAAGAAGTCAGAAAATTGTTCATTAGCTATATATAAATTTCTCTGATAAAATCTCTTATTAACTGGGGTATCCAGCTGTTATTGTTCTATAACATGTAAATGTTGTTGGATTTTCTAAGATTGCAGTGAAGACTGATATCCAGTAGTGCTATGGGAGATAGAGGGTTTCAGTGAGATTTAATCTGTGTGTCTCTTGTCCTAGGGGTAGGTAGAATAGGTACCAGATTATTGTGGAGAGAAAGACGTTTTCTCATTTCATTTTTACAGATAAGAAGACCAGTCCCAGAGAATTCAGCTTACTTACGATTACCTAATTTAAACAGAAGTTAAGATTTGTGGAATTACTTTTATTTTTTTTTTGCGGTACACGGGCCTCTCACTGCTGTGGCCTCTCCCATTGTGGAGCACAGGCTCCGGACGCGCAGGCTCAGTGGCCATGGCTCACGGGCCCAGCCGCTCCGCGGCCTATGGGATCTTCCCGGACCGGGGCACGAACCCGTGTCCCCTGCATCGGCAGGTGGACTCTCAACCACTGTGCCACCATGGAAGCCCGGAATTACTGATTTTTATATGCCAGGCACTGGATTTGACACTTTGTATATATTCTCATTTAATTCACTTAAAAATCCAGTGAGATAGATGTTATTATATCCACTTTACCAATGAGGAATGAGGCCTAGGAGACTTGGTTTATCCAGTCACGTGACTGCAGTGAGACCCGCACTGTCTGGGAATGTAACACCGAACGAGACAGGTGTAGTCCCTGGCTTCATGGAGACTGTAGCACATACCCAAACAAAAGACAGACCTTGACTGAAGACCTGTGGGGAGCGTTGCTGAGCGCCTTCCAGGAGCTCTCTGACAGCGACAACCACTAGCGGAGAAAAAGGAAGACGAAAGGGAGGGGCGGAAGGGAGGAGATAGAGGAGTGGATTTGAGCTACACATACTCTTTTCATCAGTCTTTAAAAATTAGTCTGATCTCAATAGTATGAACCTTTGAGTTTTTCTTTCAAATCAAAGATAGCAAATCTCTTTCATGGTAAAGTAGGTAAAACTTCGTTAATTTTTATGTTAATTTACTTTTTATAGATCACTACTTAATAAATATATATATATTATTTTTTTTGGCTGCTTTGGTTCTTCATTGCTGTGTGCCGCTTTCTCTAGTTGCGGCGAGCAGGGACTACTCTTCGTTGCGGTGCGTGGGCTTCTCGTTGCGGTGGCTTCTCTTGTTGCAGAGCACAGGCTCTAGGCACACGGGCTTCAGTAGTTGTGGCTTGTGGGCTAGTAGTTGTGGCTTGCAGGCTCTAGAGCGCAGGCTCAGTAGTTGTGGCTCACGGGCTTAGCTGCTCCGCGGCATGTGAGATCTTCCCAGTCCAGGGCTTGAACCTGTGTCCCCTGCATTGGCAGGTGGATTCTCAACCACTGCGCCACCAGGGAAGCCCAATAAATATATTTTTTAATTCAAAGCATTTTTTTCCCAGGGGTCTTCTTACAGAATACATTATAGTTGTACATTAAGAGTCATAGTATTAAAGTTGGGCTTTTTTAGGACATAGAAAGCCTATATTTCATAAAATATTTTGTGAAAATTAGTTCCGTCAATCATAAAAACTAAAATGTATTTAAGTATTTGAATGAAAAGAGTCAGAGATGTTGACATTATTTCATAGAGGTAATAACACTGCTTACTTTTTCCTAAATAGGACATCAGTACCGTTTATCAGATCTTTGCAGATGAGGTGCTTGGTTCAGGCCAATTTGGTATCGTCTATGGAGGTAAGCAACTACAGCCTTTTGCATATTGTAGATAACATAGAAGAATTATGAAATTTAAAAACATCTGCCAGCTGTTAACATCTTGTCAGTTTCGTCAAGTGGTGTTTTTCTCAAAGGTTAACCTACATACATTTAGCTAAGCCCTTTTCACTATAACTGAGTATTAATTCCTTAATTTAAACTAAGAACTTTAAAAAGTAACAGAAAGAATAAGAAAATTCACAGTAGTCTTTATCTTTTCTTGTAGCTTACACATAAAGATGTTTGGGAAAAATAAATGGTTTGAAGTTTGTGTTGGACTATGAAAGTTTGTTTATTGAAGTATATGCCCCACTGGTTTTCCCACACAAATGGCACCATTTGTCTACTATTGGCATGAATGGTATCAGGTCTGAAGACATGGAATCTTATCCAGCTGTGACTTCCATTGGCAAAGTCATTTAACCTCACTGTGCCTCAGTATCTTCATCAGTTTAATGGAGCTAATAAAACCTGACCTGCATAGTTCACAGGATTTTTAATATTCATTAAACCTAATATATGTAAAAGTACTTTATAAGCTATGAAACAAGGTATAAAAGGAATGTTAAACCCTTTCATTCCTTACTGAGACTAGTTGGCCTTTCTGCCTGAAGGCTGTATAGTTAAGTCACTCTGTGCTGATCCAGTGAACCTAGAATAAAATTAATTGGTACAATGTTTCTATCTTGACAGAATTTCTAAAGACTAAGTCACATAGTTAACTATCATTTCTTTAATAAAGTGGATTATTTTTCAGCAAACAGGTTCATTTCAAATTTCCTGCTGTTTCAAATAATGAAACAGCCTTTATTAGGGGCAATTACTATAAGGGAAAATATAATTTATTTCTTAAAATTAAAGATAGTGATGGAGAAAGAACAAAATGAGCTGAAAAAAAGAAATACAAAAATACATACATATCAATTTCAGTTTGTGGATAACTTCCTGATAAAGCTTTTGTATTGTATGTGGGATGTCAATTTGTGTCTTCTTTCTTTTCTGTACTTTTTTTAAAAATAGGAAAACACAGAAAGACTGGAAGGGATGTGGCTATTAAAGTAATTGATAAGATGAGATTCCCCACAAAACAGGAGAGTCAGCTCCGTAATGAAGTGGCTATTTTACAGGTAAAAAAACCCAAAAACAGTTGCTTTGTATTTGTTTTAATTTTTGATTTATGAGTTTTTAAATCCAAGTCTATTTAGTGTGCTGATAAGATTTTGGTTTTTGTTTTCTTTGTTCTCATTTTTCTTCGTTCTCATTTTATGACCTTTTGGCTCAGTGAGAGGCTGGTGAGCATCTGAATTAACTCCCTAAGTTTTTTTTTTTTGAAAAGGCAAAATTAGGTTACAATAATCTACGAGTTACAAGGACTGCCATTATGGTAGTAGTTTGTTTAGAACACATTTTCCTAAGGAAAATCTTAAACTAAAAAAACTCAAATTTCATTCTTAATTCATCACTCCATGAGCTCAAAATACTTTGATACTTCTACCACCATGTTTCATTATAATAGTTTAGTCCATTAAGGTATATTTTTAAAGATATATTGGCAATGACTTAAATCCCATAAAATAAATTACTGTGTGTTTTTATTTTAGCATTTTTATCTCTTTTGGACGTCAATCTAGAAGTGTAAAATTTAGCTTTATTTTTCTGAATATCATATAATTAATTTATAATATGCAAATATTTATTAATTCATTGTGTAGCTTTTGCATAGTATTTAAGAAATCATGGTGATATAATAGTTAATGCTGTCAGAGCCCCATTTGCTTGTGGGTGAAGTTCAAGAAGACACAGCCTATTGAACTTGTGCTTCTTTGGAGAAGAAGGTAAGAAACTTATAAACATGTAATTAATTTTACATTTATTACGTTATTGGTCACTGTTAGTAACATTTGCCTCACTTTTTTTCAGAGGAGTGATAATCAAAAGATTGTGGTCTACAAGCTACCTGTGGTCACTTCAAGGCTGCCTCCTCCTATAAAGCTACCTTTGAAATAGGATATTAACAGCATTCAGACTCTGCGTTAGGGTTTGAATATACTGTTAGAGATCTTTTTTCATATCTAATTTTGGACTGTTTCTCAATATCCAATCATTATGCAAAAAAATAAATATTAAGAATTTATTCATAAGGATTGATTTTTCCTTGTCATTTTAAAAAATTTTTATTGACGTATAGTTGATTTACAATGTTGTGTTAATTTCTGCTCTACAGCAAAGTGACTCAGTTATATATATTCTTTATATTCTTTTCCATTATGGTTTATCACAGGATATTGAATATAGTTCCCTATGCTATACAATAGGACCTTGTTTTTTATCCATCATATATATATTAGTTTGCATCTGCTAATCCCAAGCTCCCAATCCATCCTTCCCCCACCCGCCCTCCACCTTGGCAACCACAAGTCTGTTCTCTATGTCTGTGAGTCTATTTCTATTTCGTAGATATGTTCATTTGTGTCGTATTTTAGATTCCACGTAAAAGTTCTCCTTGTTACTTTGATCACATCACAAACACAGCTCTGTACCAAGCACTGAAGCTTTTTTCCCACATTATCAACTGCAAATCTTAATAACTAAATATAGGAATTTCCAGATAATACACAATGTAAACACTTTATTATTATAGCCCTCTGGTTATTTTCAGAATGAAAATATTTCAGAATTAAATAATTGTCGCCTGTGGGATTTTTCACTTTCATTTCACAGGGCTATAGTAATGTCAAGTGTCCTTTTGCTCTTGCCTGAAGAGGGTAGTAGAGTAGTGGGAGAAAAGGTGAGGCGCTCTCGTGGCTCCCTGTGTAAAGGGGAAAACGTTCTCAGAAACTTAAGAGCAAAATTTCTAATTTGACCGTTGTTGTATAAATTCAGTATTTTCCCCTTCTCTTCTTGGAAATCACCCAAAAGCTACAAGAAAAATGATAAACAGAAAAGCATACTCTGTCTTTAACAAAAATAGAAAAGAGTTCAGCCCTACAAAATAGGTGGAAGTTTTTCCAAAAACAGTGGAAATGGACCAGGCAAATGTAGGAAGAGGCACCACAATAAAAACTGGTTTTGCTGGCTCTTTCTGAGCTCTACAGTTGTGACAGCCTCTCTCTAGTTCCTCTCAAATAGAAGAAAGCCAAGGGAGTCATGATCTAATAAGATTTAATTCAAGAGAAAACACATGAAGTGAATTGAAGTAGGGCACTCTAACAGTGGAAGAGTGGAAATCACACTAAACCAAATGGCATCAACATCATCTATAAAGGAAAACTAGAGACCATACAGGGAGGAACAGACAAGCACATTAGTAGTCCATGACAGATGAAATAGACAAAGCTAAGTAAGAACACAGGAGGCCTAAACTGTATAAGGTAGATCTAACCAGTTTATGTTGAACACTGTACCCTAAAAACAAGTACCCTATTAATTAAAAGTAGAATAAACAGTACTTTTTGGTCTTAATGCACTAAAGCTAGAAATAAATTATAAAATCAGAAAACAAAAACTCCCACCACCTGAAAAAAAATTTTTTTTGAGTCTTAATTCTTGAATCAGAGAGCAAAATCAAGATTGGAGTATTTAGAAAATAATTGTGGAAATACTGTATATCAGAGCTTTTGGACTATTGCTCACAGAAATCTTGGTAACCTCAAATATTTAATCAAGAAAAAATGAACAAAAATAAATTAAGAGTCTAACTCAAGAAGTTGAAGGATGAACAGTCAACCTGAGGAAAACAGAAGGAATTAACAAAGATAAAAAAGTAAATTAATAAATTTAGTATAATAAATCCAAAAGTTGATTATTGGGCGGGGGGGGGGGAGTGGATAACAATAAAGTAAGTGTCCAACCGAATCAAAATATAAGAAGATATAACAACATTTTGGAGAGACGATCACAAATAACTGAAAAAATTTTAGGGAATCTTAAGATACTACTATCTTGTGCAACTCTGTTAGATAAACTTGAAAACCTGGAGAAGATGATTCTCTATGAAAGTATAATTTACCAAAACAGACTCGAGAGGAAATAGGACATTTAAACAAATAGAAGAAGTGGTTAAAAGAATTTATGTTACAGCATACATCTGTTTTTGTGTGTGCATGCATGTGTTTCCAAGGATGGTGGGGGGGAAAAAGAAACTTAAGAAGTAGTCAACTGCAACATAGGGGACAGCCAACCACACTTCCAGCTCTAAATCAAAGTTATGATGTTCTGAATCTTCTGCTTACTGCCATTATCATGCCCCACCACTGTGGGGTATTTCACTTTCATGTATCTACTATAAGATTGTGTTACTTTTTATTTTGCTGCCTGGGACACTATGTCATTAACTTGTTTTAAGCTGATTAGTAAACAGTATTTATCTTGCATTTGCTCTTCGCTTTATAAACATTTTTAAAACACCAACCATGATTCAGAAGTTGAGCTAAAAGTGAGTAAGACACAGTCTCTGCTCTCAGAGAACTTACTAGGCTACACAGTAAGACACATATACATGTAATACAGTACCATGGGATAAGCAGTGCTGCACAGAGTGCAGTGGCAACTACTGCAGTAGTCTGGAAGAGAGGTAATGTGAGCTAAACTGGAGGCATTACAGTGGGAATTGAGAAATGATGGTGTATTCAAAACACATTTTAGAGATGGAGCCCAACTTCACATAGTCCGAAAAAAAGTTTGCCCTCTTGGCATACTTAGATACCCATAGTAAGGAAAAAAAAGCATAAGAAAAATATATTTCTGTTAATAAGTATTAAAACGTTTAATCACTTGGGCCAGTATTTAAGACGGAATAAGAAGAATGAAACCAGACTACTGAAGATATTAAAATCCAAACAGAGGAATTCAGATTTATGTCCAGAAAGAAAGGACCATTGAATGTTTTTTGTGTATGGCTGGCTTCTCAAATTGCTTTTGAAGAAGTTTTGTTTCTTTTTTTAGTATCAGTTAAGATAGATTGCTTTTTTATTAGCAGATACAGTATCACATTCAGCTTTGTATTTCTCCAACCTTGTTAACCTAGTAGTGCTTAAGAAAAAGGGGTGATGGTAGTAAAGAGATGCTGAGCCTAAAAGAGGGAAGACCAAATCAAGGTATAATACAACGAGATCAAGACTTAGATAAATAACTACCTTAAAGACAAAACCACCAGTTTGAGCTAAGACCCTCACAAACAGCCCAAAGCTCTGTGTAATTGGCTAAACTTTGATTGGCAGTTGGTGCCTATTCATGGACAGCATAAAATTAGAGTACTATCAGAAGATTAAAAAGATGAGAAGGAAGGAAAAGTAGTAGTAATGGACAAGGGCATTTATATTGGGAAAACTGGGAAGATATTCTTTCCCTTCGGTGCATCCACTCTCCAGTACAGAACTTGGAAAATCAAAATCTATGATCCTTTTAATTTTGTTTGCTTTTATTTATTTTTGTAAGCTATTTTTTGCTTTCTGGGCTGTTATTCCATACAATTAATTGCAGCACATTGTTAGATATTAATATTTGCACAAACTTTTACTCAAGTTGGTCACATAAATATCCTGCAACTCTTCAGAATTTGCACCATCCTGGGATTGTAAACCTGGAATGTATGTTTGAAACCCCAGAACGAGTTTTTGTAGTAATGGAAAAGCTGCATGGAGATATGTTGGAAATGATTCTGTCCAGTGAGAAAAGTCGACTTCCAGAACGAATAACTAAATTCATGGTCACACAGGTATTTTAACTTTTTTTGAAACTAGAAAATAATAAAAACTACAAGAAATGGTAGTGCTTTTACATATTGTAACATTGTGGGAATTGTTAACTTTGAAGAACAAAGTAACACTTTTAGTTAAATCTTGATGAACTGTAGTGGACTTTTTAAATTATTATACCACTCAAGGGGTCCAGTTAGTGTTTAGCTGTGATTTTTCCAGAAATAGAAAAAAAATCTGTTTTCTTCAATAACAGATACTTGTTGCATTAAGGAATCTACATTTTAAGAATATTGTGCACTGTGATTTAAAGCCAGAAAATGTGCTCCTCGCATCAGCAGAGCCATTTCCTCAGGTGAGATATTCTCCAGAACCTTTTTTAAGTACGGTTTTAAGTATCTGTCTGACAACATTATGAAGTACCCACGTAATGAAAGGCAGTGCTGTAGGTTCAGTACATAACCATCTTACAGAAAAGTTTCTACCTTATAACTGCCATTGAGGCTTTATAGCTGAGTAGTCTGAATTCAGATTTTACTAATTATATTGCTTATTTTCATGAAGACTTTTTAGACTTAATGACTTTTTAGACCAGTTCTCAAGGAATAATTTTTTTGCACTTTTTGCACAATTCACCCCTCCCTGTGGGTTGGGAATGAAGTAGGGAGAGTTAGCCTTGGTTGGTGCTTGGTGCTCAGGACAAATTCCCCATGAAATGAAACAAACTGAGGGATCACCCTGAAATGAGAAGACTAGATTTTGGTTGAGGCAGGCAGCCAACACTTCTTCCTCTTTAGAGTACTATATTTCAAACATTTTCAGCAAAACCTATGGAAGAATTACATTTCCCATCACCACCAGTGCTCACATGTGTGTGTATTACGGTATGTATGTGTGTGTCTCTCCTGCGTGTGACGCATTCTTTTTTTACTTGGCTAAATTTCATTTCATTAAAAAGTGTTGATCTTGATCCAAATTTATTTCATAACCAAAAATAGTTATTAACCCAAAGTTTGAAACATTTGTCCTGAGGAATATATGTTGGTGGTACCTATGAATATTTCTCATGATTGTCATCAGCTAGAATAATCTGTTGCCAAATTATTGTTTAGTACATTTAAAATACAATTAGACAAGTGGCTAGAATAAGGACAACAGATGACTATTTCACTTGGTAAATACAACTCAGATTCTCTTTCAAGAAAAAGATGTATTTAGAAAAATTATTCAACTCTTTTAAGGAAGTAATCATACTCCTTTTGTAATGCCTATGTGAATAAAAGTAATCCTCTATCTTTGTGAGGTCAAAAAGCTTCCATAAGCATTGGTGCAGTATTTTAAAGAATTATTATTTCATGTATTATTTCATTTGATCTTCAAGAGAGTATGAACAAAGGATGTACACCCCTACAGCTAAGGCTAAAACGCCAGCTTTCTGACCTCCATTAGGAACAAAGGGAAAATAATGTCACTTACTTGATACTCTTTTTTTTGGTCAAGTGCTAGCCATGGCCCCTTTTCTTTATTCAGTTGCCAAAATGCCAAGTCATCTTTATCAAAATGCTAACTGAAATATGGCATTTAATGAAAAAAGGTATTTCTTCATGGTCAGTAATCTTGTTTTTCAAATATTCAGAGGAAGTAGTTGAATTCAATAATGACACAGAACAAATATCATCATAAAAACATGTATGAAGGTCCGTCTTTGCTTTCCACTCACTGTTTGTACCACTGGTTTGTAGAGGCCTCTCAATTTATCTTGAAGTTTTTAGTGAAGACATTTTGTGAATCAAGGCATTTCCCCTGGACAGTACTTGGCATTTGCTTGTTCAGCATGGATGTATCATTAATCACCAAAATTTGAACCTCGTAGAAGATGGGCAGCAAGATAAGTATTCCGAGCTCTGCCAATCTTATTCCATTTCCAGAACTCTCTTCCCAAAGGGGCATGGTAGTGACTGCAGCTACCCCCAGATATAACTTGTTTCAAATCTGAACATCTAACTAGCAATATTTTGTTCCATAGTCATAGAAAACACTCTTT
>NW_006769677.1:5716825-5739915 GCF_000442215.2 Lipotes vexillifer
ACTCTTTCTCTTTCAAACAATCTCTAATATGACTCTTCTACTGGCCACATTAATAGTTATCTTAAATTCACCTCAATTTCATTTACGTGCCAATATATAGTGTCCTTGGGAAGAGAGATTCTAGGATTAAGCAAAATAAAGGGTAAGTTTTTAAGTAACTTATTTTTAATTCAGCAAACATTTGAGTACCTCTATCCAGGCACTGTGAGGCCACTGAGCATTTAAAAGTGAAACATATAGTTCCTGCTTACAGGTAATAGAAAGTGATCTCCTAAAAGCCAAATGATAAAAGATTAGCACTCTCCATTTCATCAAAAACGCTGAGCACTTATAATACCAGTCTGGTATTTGGCATTCTGGAAGCTAGAATTCAAAAGTGGTTTTTTGAAATGAGCATTAGCAAAGTTCTTCATACTGTTAGTAATGGATCACAGGGTTATAAATGTATCTAAATTTTGGGAAAAGGGTATTTTACAATTTCCTTATCTATAATCTTTTGACATAATATAGTTGGCAAATGTGTTGAAATGATACAGTATCATATTGAGGGACAGGTATATATATATAGATTGATACCTATATTAGTAATATAAAATTAACATCATCCTTTAATTTCCAGGTGAAGCTGTGTGACTTTGGTTTTGCACGCATCATTGGTGAAAAGTCGTTCAGGAGATCTGTGGTAGGAACTCCTGCATACTTGGCCCCTGAAGTTCTCAGGAGCAAAGGCTACAACCGTTCTCTAGATATGTGGTCAGTGGGAGTTATTGTCTATGTGAGCCTCAGTGGCACGTTTCCTTTTAATGAAGATGAAGATATAAATGACCAAATCCAAAATGCTGCATTTATGTACCCACCAAATCCATGGAGAGAAATTTCTGGTGAAGGTAAAAAAAAATAAGTTTTAGGTCTGTGCCTTGTAGTCAAAATCTTTGTGATCCCAAATCACCCTGTCTCTTCTGACTTCTCTTTTTAATATTTCCCATTCACCTTCCAAATTCAACTGTTTACCAATTTTTTGAGCACGCTTCCTTTTACATTATCTTTTCTTTATCTTCCTTATAGTTCGCAGGCAGGGCACTAATCCAGGCCCCAACTGCCTCATTTTGAAACTACTCAAATAGCTTAACTGTCCTCAGTCACCACTGCCAAATCCTTCAGGAAACACTACTTTCATCTTACACTGCTCCCGGACATAAATCTCAGCCTCCCTCTAACCAGGCTGCACCTGTAGGTCTCTGTGATATGGCCCAAGTTTGCCTTCTAGCCTCATCCGCCATTACTGCCCTACGCCAGGTACTTTCAACTACTCGCTGCATTTTGCTTAGGTCTTTTCCCTGCCTACCCGTCTCTCCTCCTTGCTGTCGAAATCCTTCCAGTTCTTCAGAGATCCCTTAACTTGTGGCTCATCTGAGAAGTCTTCCTTGAACCCCTCCTCCAAACTGTGTAAGATCTACTTAGGCTACTAGTTGGGCGTATTTATCTTTTCACGACCACTTATTTTCAGAACTAGATTCTGATCTCCTTGAATGGAGACATGTAACTTAGGTTCTTTATATACCACTTAAAACATTATTTAACATTCCCATAGCATTTGATAGAACCACTACTGGGGAACATCCCCACCAGAATTTAGCCAACCCTTGGAACAGGGGGATCTTTTTTTTTATTTTCCCAAAAGTGCCTAATCATACGGATTAATAGCCCATTAAACTGGGAAAAGTTTGAGGAACAACATATAAATAGTAGGCTTACTTGGTAATGAACAGAGCTAACTAAAGAAGTACATATGAGGGTTTGGGGATGTTGCCAGAGTCATCTTAGAGCTCCTTGGACAGTGTGGTCTGCAGACCTCTTAAATCAGAATCACTTGGTGAATTTATTAAAAAGAAGACCCCACTGGCTCTATCCCAGAGATTCAGACTCACCAGCTGGATTGATGCCCAGGAATAAATACACTGAATACATTTTAATAAATACACTGAATGATTCTGATGCACATAGTGGACCGCCATTTAAGGAACAATGGATAAAAGTCTTAAGTATTTAGAATACAGAGAAATTAATAATTAAAATACTTATGCGAAAAAAATAACTTGATTAGGGCAAAAACAAAAATACGGAAAATCGTTGCTAGTTTGGTGGTATTTAGAACTAGAAATAGTATAGTATAAGTCGTTCATTTGGCTCATCCCTGGATCCATGCCTTAGTAACAACTGTATTGTTACATAGGGATGTTGTCAGTGTATAGTTACCTGGTTGCTTTGGTTTTGCAGTTGGCCCATTTCTCCAAATAATTGGATAAGATATGTATGCCAAGATCTCACCACATACACCAAAATACCATGACCTTATTTGCTAAAACTTGTTAAGTATGAACTTTTGGTAATAAGTTATCACCTCACTGTAACCACATCTGTAGAAGCAAGGCAATGGCTTCGGCTACTTTTCCAGACCAAGCCCGAGACTAGAGAAGAACATGGCATTATTGGGGAGGGAAAAAAGAAACAAAATCAGCCTATAATAAGAGTCTGTCTTATTCATCTTAAAAAATAGTAGTTAATACTCAGCATTTATATGCTGAGCACCATTCTAAGCCCTTTATGTGTATGAAATTTATTTCATCTTCTCAACAACCTCATTTTACAGTTGACCGAGGCACAGTATACTTTAGTAACTCACCCTGTGTCACACGTAGTAACAACGCCAGCTCAAGCAGGCTGGCTCCAGTCTGTACTTTTAACCTGTACTCTATACTGTCTCCTTAATAAACCAGATACACTGTGAATTCAGTAAATATTTATGGATCACCAGCATGTTAGCTTAAAGCCCATGTCCTTGAGAAGCAAAAATCCTCAACTGTGTATTTCTATGGATTGAACTGCTTTCCAGGCAGAGTTACAGGTTTGGGATGCTCCATAGGCTCAAATTCATGTATCTAATTTTGTCTTTTCCCTTAGCAATTGATTTGATAAACAACCTACTTCAAGTGAAGATGAGAAAACGTTACAGTGTGGACAAATCTCTTAGTCATCCCTGGCTGCAGGTAAAAAACAAAAATGTATCTCTCGGCAAAAAAAAATGTACCTCTCTTCGGCGATCCTCATTTGAGCAGTTCATGGTGATTGTCTTAATGAAACCACTCTTAAAAGCAATAGATTCTACATGTCTTAGGGCCTTATAGTATTCATTTCACCTTTTTGTAAGGTGAGCATGACACGTTATGTTGTCAAATATATTTTATTTTTAAAATGTCCACTAAAAGGTTTATATTTGCATTGAAGAGATCAGAGATGCCATTTAAAATGTTTGGCTTAATTCCCCCCAAAAGCTATTGCATAGATTTGTCAAGATACCCCCAAACTTCAGAGTAAAGAGAGAAGCTTCAGAACTATTTTAAAGGGAATGAGGGGTAGAAATAACTTCAAACAAATATAATCATATTTAGTCTCAGCAGTTATTAAATTATCCTGATAACAAATTCTAAGCACCTTCCCCTATTTTGAGAAGTAAGGTGTAGGCCTCTCCAACAAAATATTTTAGTGGTTATTATTAGCCACCTCAGAAGCCTGAGGCAATGTTTTCTTTTTTAATTTTAGAAACTAGTTCCTTCCTTCATGAGAGACTCTAAATTTGAAAAAGTATTTATCTTTAACATTGCTAACTTAAAATATTACAAATGAACTTATTGTATACCAAGTATTTAGGAGGTAGGGGTTGTCAATTTTATGACTAGGGTGCTGAGCAAACAAAAAGAAGGTTGACAGTATTGTTTCTTTTATGGTTCATAATCTTTTTTTTTCCCCTAGGACTATCAGACTTGGCTTGACCTTAGAGAATTTGAAACTCGCATTGGTGAACGTTACATTACACATGAAAGTGACGATGCCCGCTGGGAAATACATGCATATACACACAACCTTGAATACCCAAAGCACTTCATTATGGCTCCCAATCCAGATGACATGGAAGAGGATCCTTAATTATTATTGAGCTAACTTCAATAAGGAAGGATTTCATGTTATGGACTGGTATTTTGCTGCATAACTGTTGTTCTTTGTAGGTTGTCATCTGAAAGGATGCAAAGACATGAGGAAATATGATAAGGAATCAGTGACACCAATACTGTAGTTCATATTGAGTAGGTACAAGAGGGGAAAATGAGTAATAAAAACATAATGGAACCCGAGATAAAGCTTTTCATAAATTTTTACAGCATAAGCAATAACTGGTTTTTGTATTTTTCCTAATCGTTCATTTTAGTACAATAGTGGCACTTAATTTATCTTCCCTTTCCTATTCTTAACATTTTTTTAAAAAGGAGAAAAAGGCAAGCTAGAGTCCAGTTATTGCATAGCTTAACCAAATCATACAAGAGTTACAAGGTTGATTACTAAACAGATGTGCATTTATGCGGTAACTGAGAGGCTGCCAGCATGCCATTTCCTATAGACTTTATAAACGTTTAACCGACCTTAGAGGCATTGAGGGGTTTTTCCTAGACTCCTGGAAAGGGAGTGCTGGACTGTTTTACCTTTCTTTTTTAGGTCAGTCAAGACTCCAAAACAGTGATCCCTAACCCTTTTGGAGTTGAAATTCTGAATATGCTCTTTGGAACATGAAAATTAAGTTGTCACCTTTTGTAAGTATTGATATGTTGCAACAGCCCCTGAGGTCATTCAAGACAACTGATGTACAAAACCAGGAGTAGGAACTGCTGGTCTCAGTGCTGAGTTGTTATGTATGTCTTCTTATAGCTTGACTCTGCTGCTAAATATTCACGTTCCCACTGATGCCATTGTGATGCCGCAATTGGATTCCAACATTTTATAGGTATAGATCTGAACTCTAATTACACAATTTATCTTTACATAGGGTTGAGTAATTTGAGGAAGAAAATTAAATATATGCTAAAAGTAGGCCAGTGCAGAATCAGTTAATGCTACAGGAAAGAATAACAGCATCCTTTTGTTCTTCCCTTAGCTTATTGGAAGGCTTTAGAGATACCTGGAATGTTTTAAAACCAATTATATTTTAAGCAGTTTGAGGGAGTGGATGGGGTAGAGCATGAAACAGTTTATAAGAGTGCGGCTATATTATCAGCTGAGCAAATGAAAGAATGAAATTTTTTTTTTTTAACACTGCAGCTTCATCAGCCAGCTAAAGACATTTTTTCCTACCCAGATATCATATTTAAGAGGTTAGACTTTTTCATAGCTTTTTAAAAGTTACTAACAGTTTTCCCCCCAAAAAGTTAAAGATCTGGTGGGACCATTCACTTATAAAAAATCTAGGGACTTTTTGTTTTTTGATTCCTCAGTAATCATTGTAAACTTTTTTCCCTCCAAAAAGAGCCAAAGATGTGGAGCCAAAAACTTTGGCTCCGTTCTTGAATTACCTACGTCGGCCTCGGCAGGTGACAATCTGTCTGAGCCTTGAGTTCCTCAATCTATAAAATAAAGATTATAATTCTTGCCTATACCTTTCTCACAGTGTTTTTGTGAAGATCAGATGTTGATAAGCTAAAAGTTATAAATGTGTTAACTATCACTGCCCACAGAATTTGAGGTAGCAAAGGAAAAGAATGTTCTTCTTGTGAACAGACTAAGACTGAGAGGGCCCTTAGAGATCCTGAAGCTACTGCCTTATCTAGGACTAAAAATATCCTTGAGAGAATGGAAGGAAACACACAGTGCTCCTCTTTTCTGAGCTCTTTACGTGTTTTACCCTCACAACAGCCATGAGGTAAGTGCACGTGAACTCTATCTCACAGATAAGGAAACTGAGGCACAGGGAAATTAAGTAACTAGCTGCTGAAGGTCACAGTTAGGATGTGGGTTTGAACCCAGCCAATGTGGCTCCAGAGTCCTTCTTACCCCTCCTAACCATTTTACTATACTGCCTACCCCTAAATATCTCCAGGAGACACTCCACAATGTCTCAGTATTTCATTGTCAGATAGGAGTTTAAAAAATTAAACCAAATTAATTTTGCAAAACCTCTGGAAAGTGTATTTTCCCTGTGATAGAGGATAACTTCCCCAAATTTCTCTAAAGTAAGTGTTTATGTCAGTGTGCTAGAATGAAGTAATTCTGAGTCACTAGGCACCCTACTGTGGTTTTACTGCGTAAAATGATAATTAACTGGAATGACGTTTGTTTGCTATACTTATATAATCAAACTTTACAAGCCATGAAATTAATTGCACTCTTTTTGTTTTTGTTGAATGCCTAAGAAGTTTTCTAAAACAAAAAATGTAAAGGCACTGTCAGATAATTTGGAGTTGAGTAATTTCTCCAGTTACTGTATAACCTGCATAACCTTTTTTTTGTCTTGAAGTCATTGTGTTTGTATAAGAAATAATTCTTAGAAACATTTGATAATGTACAAAGTAGTCTATAATGACACTGTTCAGTACATTTTTATTTTTTATTACATCCCACTCTTTGTAAATATCCTCAAAGAAGCTTGATAATAAAATGTATTTCCATATCACCATACTTTTCCATGTGAAAACCTGAGCCTATCTCTAGTAGAGGTATCCAAAGAATATTTTATTTGGTTGTGTTCTTTTCCCAGGCTTTTGGAAATAGTATTTGTAAATGAAACTAATGCTATATTTAAGAACACAGATTTTTTTTTTTTTTAAATCTGACTAAAATAAAAAACAACTCATTATTACAATTTTATACAAAATTTGAGGTAATAACCTCAAGGTCTCACTTCTTGGAATGAAAGTTTGGAATAATTCTAGGTTTTTCAGAAACTACCATCAAATATTCCACTACTGCAACTGCCAAAAGACTTAAGTTAAATACCTAATACCAAAGTACATGTATAGGTTTCAAGAAGCATTGCCTCTTTCCCCTTAATCATAAGGACTATTAAATAATTGGGAAGGGCCAACTATGGGCATTTTAATCTTCTAAAAATTCTCCAACGGAATCTTTAAGGGTGGCTAGGAATGGCCCAAAGTTGAGCAGCATCTGAAAAATAAGGCCTCCATCTTCCTTTAATTTAGCGTGAGATAGAGAATGCTAGTCCTGGTCTCGGTGAAGCCAAAGAAGCAATAAGAAACAACCATTCATCACTCTGCCAATGAATTTCCAATATAGTTAAGCTATAAATTCAAGACATATAGCTCGTATTCTTTTTAATTTCACAAATTTGTGTTGCTTATGTAACAGTTCTTCAGAAAGTCCATATGTCTGCTATTAATAAAAGTTTTTTGAACCGAAAAATGAGAACTTATAGAACTAAATCTTGACAATTATCTGAAAATAAGAATTAACTCAATTTAGAAAATTATTCCTCCTAAGCAGTCTGGATTAAGTCATATTTTAAGTACCTGTTAGGTTTATTGGTTTTACTGTGACTTTAAAAATTTTTTAAATCTAATTTTAATTATAAAATTCACAGAAGAATATGGTGAAAAATTCAAATACCAAAAAGGAGGACAAATAAAAAAAAAGTAAGTCTTTTCCCACCCCTCAAACCAGATTGGGAAATTTAATAGTGATTATTGAAGTTCATAGCAATATAAGGCCTACCTCAAGAAAGAAGAAAAATTTCAAATAACCTAAGCTACTGTCTAAAGGAATTAGAAAAAGAAGAACAAACAAAGCCCAAAGTTAGTAGATGGAAGGAAATAATAAGAGAGGAAATAAAATAGAGACCAGAAAACATCAATGAAACCAAGAGCTGGTTTTTTGAAAAGATAAACAAAATTGATAAACCTTTTTGCAAAATTTATAAACCTTTAGCCAGGCTCATCGAGAAAAAAGAGAGGACCCAAATAAAATAAGAAAGAGGAGAAACAACAGCTGTACTACCGATACAAAAAAAAAAGCATAAGAGAATACTACGAACCATTATATGCCAACAAAGTGGACAACCTAGAAGAAATGGAAAAATTTCTAGAAACATACAACCTGCCAAGACTGAGTTAAACAATCTGAACAGTGCAGACCAGTCATTAGTAGTGAAATTCAATTTGTAATTAATAAAAAACCTCCCAGCAAACCAAAGTTCAGCCTTCACAGGGGAATTCTAAACATACTAAGAAAAGCTAATACCTATCCTCAAACTATTCCAAAAACTGAAGAGAACAGAATGCTCCCAAATTCATTCTACAAGACCACCATTACCCTAGTACCAAAACCAGATAAGGACTCTACAAAAGAAGAAAATTACAGTCCAGTATCTCTGATGAATATAGATGCAAAAAATCCTCATAAGTTAGCAAACTGAATCCAACAATATATTAAAAGGATCACACACCATGATAAAGTGGGATGTATTCCAGGGACACAAGGATAGTTCAATATTTGCAAATCCATCAGTGTGTCCCACTACATTAAAAAAAGGATAAAAATCATATGATCATCTCAAAAGAGACAGAAGCAGCATCTGACAAAATTTAACAGTCATTCATGATAAAAACTCTCAACAAAGTTGATATAGAGGGAACATATCTCAACATAATAAAGGCCACTTAACCACACTCAATAGGGAAAAGCTGAAAATCTTCCCCCTAAAATCCAAATTGGAAGGGAAAAAATAAAATTGTCTCTATTTGCAGATGACACGATACTGTACATAGAAAACCCTAAAGTCTCCACCAAAAAAATGTTAGAACTAACGAATTCACTAAAGTTGCAGGACACAAGATTAATACACACAAATCTGTTGCTTTTCTATACACAAATAATGAACTATCAGAGAAAGCCAGAAAACAATCCCATTTAAAATCGGCATCAAAAAGAATAAAATCTCTAGGAATAAACAACCAAGAAGGTGGAAGACCTATGTTCTGACAGCTATAAAACACTGAGGAAGGAATCTGAAAATGATACAAAGAAATGGAAATATATCCTATGTTCTTGGATTGGAAGAATTAATATTGTTAAAATGTCAATACTACCCAAAAGCAATCTACAGATTTAATGCAATCCCCATCAAAATACCCATGACATTTTTCACACAACTAGAACAAATAATCCTAAAATTTATATGGAACCCCAAAAGACCCAAATTCCCAAAGCAATCGAGAAAAAAGAACAACGCTGATGGTATCATGCTCCCTGACTTCAGACTTTACTACAAAGCTACAGTTACCAAAACAGCATATTGGCACAAAAACACACATATCAATGGAACAGAACAGAGAGCCCAGAAATAAACTCACGCACCTATGGTCAATTAATCTACAACAAAGGAGGAAAGAATATACAATGGAGAAGACAGTCCCTTTAATAACTAGTGATTATTGGGCATCCTTTCCTTACTTTTTATATAAAAGTAAATATCACTGAACAGAAAACAACCAGTCCGCATTTAGTGTTTTAATTGCTGTGAAATTACTTCTAAGCATTTCTTTAAATGTAGCTTTTCTCCAACAAAAATGGAATCATAACTACAAAACATTTTGCACCCTACTTTTTCACTTACTAAATCTTAGCAATCTATGTCAGAACATACTACTCAACCTCATTTTAAAAATATATGGATAGTTCTATTTCATCAGTCCCCTGTGAATGGCCAGTTGTTTCCAGTTATAAAACCAATCAGAATTCATGTTTACATTTTCAAATAAACATACAGCAACTAGCTTTATTAATTAAAGGAAACCCAATAATAAGTTTCATTAAATTGAGAACACACATTTGTACCAAGAATCAAACACAATCTTAAAAGATCAATTTTCAGTTCTACTGTATGGGCTATTTTTATTGGCTGTGAAGAGATAAAAATATTTTAGTACTTATTTTACCTGTGATATATAAAATGTGTTCCCTTTATTCTAGTTTCTTAGGCCAACTTGGGAGTAAAAAGTCCACTGAAATATCACCGCCAAGCAAGTTCACCAAACCCAGCTACAGGTGATGGAGAGGGTTTTGACTGACATGCATTCATCTGATGATTTCTACCATGAAGTCTCTGATGAGGTATCAAGGCAAAAAAGTTAAATCTTTCTCCCATCTTCGTAGGATTCATTAACATATCATAGCCCTGAAGTAACTGCTGCCTCAGTGATGGCTCATCTGATTTATCTAAAAGAACCTGAAAAGAAAAAGATTTCTTAGTGAAAATAACCAGGAGAAAGGATTCCTAGTTATTTGCAGTAATACTAATGACTATTAGCTATTCAATAAAACAGTGCTTAAAATGTAATTTCTGATCATCTCTTAGAATCATGGTGTGTTTATTAAAGACACAGGTTGCTGTGACCCAAACCTATGGATTTGTATGTTTAGCAAATATTCCCAGGTAGTTTGATCTACACTGAAGGGTTAAGATGTCTTCAAAACAGTTGTAAAATTCATACTCATACAAGCAGTCAAGTTTTCTTAACAAACGTGAATATTATTTGCAAGTCTTCATTTTACCTCAAGAGAGATGCATGGAACTTACCAGGCTGCTCCACCCCCAGGCTGTCTGGTTACACTGAACCCTATACTACTGAAAAGACTGGAACACCAAGGATCTGACTAACAACAAGAGCATTAAGGCCAAGTGAACTTTATTGAAATAGTATGAAATTAAAATATTTAATAACAGTGAAATAACATAAATCATTACCTTCAGCCGGACATCAATGCCCATATTTCTTAAAAATGTTTGCTGTTTTATTGGACCCAGAGAAGCTACTTTCCCCTGGGACATTCTGCGCAAGTAACTGAAGTCCACGTCAGCTGTGAGGTCTGCTGTTCCCGGGGCAATTAAGACATCATGAAGCCTGTGGCCACAAAACCCCTTGAACATAATTTTTTAAATGATGAGTTTTTGTACCTTTATGGTTATCATTATCAAGATTAAAGAAATGCTATCATTTTAGTACATTTTACATAACAACTGTTAAAAAGGAAAATATAGCCAATATCAGTGGTTTACAAACTCTTACCAAATAGCACCCTTTCTTCAAATGAGATGCTATGTGAAAAACCCACTATAAAGTGCTATGTTATAGTGCCTGAAGATGCTGCCTTTGACAGTTGTTTAAAATTTTCATTAATGCCCATGGTGATGAAGTTATAAGAGAATTCTCCAGATTAATTCAGGTTACCAGAATCTAGATGGTGTTTTACAAAGTGTATCCATCAACTATATGCATCAGAATCACCTGAGAGCAAAGTGACTATACTCCAATAAAAATTATTAAAAAAAAAAAATCACCTGAGAAAATGTTACTGGACTCTACCCAGACCTAGCAAATCAGAATCCTGGAGATAAGCCTAGAGAATCAGTGCTTAAAGAAAAAAAAAACCCTCCACGTTTTTCTTTAAAAGAATAAAGTTAGAAATTGAGAAACACCGATCTAGAAAATGACTTAATAACATCTAGTTAAATGTATTTCAGTATACTTTAATTAAAGTACATCGAACAGAATTGATCATATTCCAAGACAACGGTCCCCAACCTTTTTGGCACCAGGGACCGCTTTCGTGGAAGACAATTTTGGGGATGGTTCATGTGGTAATGGGAGTGACGGGGAGCAGCAGATTGAGGCTTCGCTCACTGGCCTGCTGCTCACCTCCTGCTGTGTGGCCTGGTTCCTAACAGGCCGAGGACCACTAATGGTCTGAGGCCCAGGGGTTGGGGACCCCTGTTCCAAAAGCATAAGAAAGGATGTTTAGGAAGGATAAAACAATATATCTGGAAAGGAAAAAACGTGTTGAAAATATGACAGAAAAAGTTTGATTACAGTAGCTAGATCAAATCTATAAAAAGTAAATGTTTTTTTAAATGAAGGAGGGGAAATTTTTAAGAACTTTTAAGAAAATCTTTCAATTTGAATTATTCAGATGCTTACTAGGATCTATGCAAACCTAGGTTCTGCAACTTGAGGAATAATGCAGACAATCCAGACCCTGTTCAGAGGAGAGGTGGACAGTAAGATACAGGGTTAAGGGTAATTATAATAACATGGATTAATTATAAAATAATGTAATACAACAGTGCTAAGCACTGTAGAAACCAAAATAAGATCTTCAATGAGCTTCAAACCTAACAAATGACAACTGTAAGTAAATTGTACCAGTTAAATTCTGATAAATCATGTGACTGAATTATACATACTCTGAAGGTATCTGTCTTAGTTCCATCATGACCATAATCAGCAATCAGGGCAGCACCTCCAGTTACTGAAATGCGTTGAGAAAGTTCCTGAATAATAACACCAGCATCAGGACACACTTCCACGTGATCCCTTGTTTCATCACACTAGTAAGGGAACAGATGAATCAAAATACATCATTCAAAAGACCTGTTTCCTTAGGGTTTTTCTACAATGAGCATTTCTTAGTTACAATAAAAATAAATTCCTTCTCAGGGCTTCCCTGGTGGGCCAGTGGTTGGAACACCACGCTTCCACTGCAGGGGGCGCATGTTCAGTCCCTGGTCAAGGAACTAAAGTCCCGCATGTAGCACAGCCAAAAAAATTTTTAAAAAAATTTTTTTTAAATAAAAAAAATCAATTCCTTCTCAGTATGAATATGTTGTCTACACTCAACTTTTCACATGCCATCCTTTATATTATACAGAACTCCTTGGTTCTCTGATATCCATTCATTTTACGAAGATTTTTTTTTTTTTTTTTTTTTTTTTTTTTTTTTTGGTGGTACACGGGCCTCTCACTGTTGTGGCCTCTCCCGTTGTGGAGCACAGGCTCCAGACGCGCAGGCTCAGCAGCCATGGCTCACGGGCCCAGCCGCTCCACGGCATGTGGGATCTTCCCGGACCAGGGCATGAACCCGTGTCCCCTGCATCGGCAGGCGGATTCTCAACCACTTTGCCACCAGGGAAGCCCGATATTTTAATTTTAATGCCTTTTATAAAAAGGCATATGCCCCCTCAACCCTCCAGATGGCTAAGAACATTATCATTTTATTTATGGTGATTTTACTTCTGTATCATAATTCATATAAATATATTCCACTGGGTTGAAAGCATGGAAAAGGAATTTTTGCCTAGAACAGTGTCTGACACATAAGAGACATTAAAAATTTGTGCTGGCAGAACAAATGATATAAATCCAATATAACAAAACAGACCCTATTAAAGCAAGTATATCTGCCTTCTTTTGCGGGAAAAGGTACCTCAACGATATGCCCTATATCTAGCAATACCAGCTTATAAACTAGTAATGTACCTGAAGCCCTAATTTCCCAAGATGTTCAACTATTAACTAAGGGTCCTCAAGAAGTACATACTAGCTTAAAACGTGTATTGACAATAAATAGTAATTCTTACCAACTGGACTAGCAGATACGAAATTTCACTAATTCCTGTGATAATGAAAAGATTTTTTCCTCATTGTGCAAACGTACATTAACTGTTGCTCCCTCCTGACACCTAGTACAAGTGAAGTACTGACCTGCTCTGATGTCTCTTGCTTATAATGGCACAGGTCTAAGAGGTACACAGTCAGGCAGACTCAGCCCTTGAGTCTCACCTCATCATCTGCTTACTAGAGACAAGTTACTTAACCTTTCACAGTCTATTTCATATACTAGGCTTATTGTGAGAATTAAATGAAATAATAAACCACTAAGCCTCCAGTGCTATTAAATAAATTACTGTGGTTTGACTATATAAACCACGGGGTCAGCTGCTTCAGGCATAAGGTGACACGACTCAGCGTTCCATGCTGACATTCTTAATATCCTAGACTGCTCTTCAAGATGAGATTCCATTACCATTTGCTCTATCCAAATGAGAGGGAAATCATCACTCCCTTTCTCATAAGTGTACACTGTTCAAGTGAAGACCTAAAATCAATGAACTCTCGGGGGGTTAGCTCTCAGTAGCTTTATGAATTTGTTTCTCACTCAGGTAAAATTAGCCAGAGTATGAAAAAGAAATGCTCACAAGCACTTAGGCTGGTATTTTAAACTTATGCTTTGCAATGAAAACTTAATTCATAGGTTTACGTTTAAAAGCTCTTCTGCTTTTAAAATCGGTAACTTCTAAGGCAGAAATTCTTAGTTATGGTCCAGAAAGTAGAAACCATCTTTTTCTGAGCTCGAAAAAAAGGGAATAAAACAGGCAATCTAAAGCTCAAACATTCCTGAGAAGTACAGGTGTTTTGAACGTTTAAACTCAAACCGAAGATACATAGGCTCTTGCAATTATTCCTTGAGGACAATAGAAAGAAGGAGTAATCAAATTTTAATTTGGGTGGAAGCATGAGAAAAAAGGCATGCTCTAACAGTAGCCCAAAGAGAGTGATAATAAAACTTACCTAATAATAGTTTTGAGAATTAAATGAGAAAATAGAGTAACAGGGGCTTCCCTGGTGGTGCAGTGGTTAAGAATCCACCTGCCAATGCAGGGGACATGGGTTTGAGCCCGGGTCTGGGAAGATCCCACATGCCACGGAGCAACTAAGCCTGTGTGCCACAACTACTGAGCCTGTGCTCTAGGGCCCACGAGCTACAACTACTGAGCCTGCACTCTAGAGCCCACGAGCCACAACTACTGAGCCTGCGTGCCACAACTACTGAAGCCCGCGCACCTAGAGCCTGTGCTCTGCAACAAGAGAAGCCACCGCAATGAGAAGCCTGCGCACCGCAACAAAGAGGAGTCCCAACGCGCTGCAACTAGAGAAAGCCAGCGCACAGCAACGAAGACCCAGTGCAGCCAAAAATAAATTTAAAAAAAGTAATACATACAAAATATTCAATAAATATTGCTATTGTTACTTTACACTGTACTACATTGTTTTCACAGATAAATAACTTCCTGTCAAGTAGACAATATTGTCACCATTTGATAGAGAACTGAGGTAAACAGAGAGAGTCAGGGACTTGCTGAGTAAGCACTTACTTTCTTATTACATTAAGGTCACACAGCTAAGAAATGATTTGAACCCAGTCTCCTGACTCTAAATCCTGTGCGTTTTCACTATTAATAAAAAGCACCTTTCATGTTACAAGGAACTCTAAAATACTAAGAAAATAAGACTGAAGATTTGGTTGGCAATAAACTAAGAAAAAAAAATTATTCCTACTTGTATGAAGGCTTCTGCTGGGGTGGCACAAGGCGCCAAAACAAATCTCAGTTTATCAGAAACCTGTGGATCAATATCAATGAGTACTTCTCGCCATCCGTGTGGTGTTTTCTAAACATAAAATAACACATAAAAACAAATTTTTGCAAGTTCTCAAAATTGCCTCTACCAAAATAACTTTTCTCCTCTTATCATATATAAGATAGATAACTAACATTTACAGAGCACTTTACCACTTAAATTATTTAAAGGCATTACTTCATTTCCTTTTAACAGTATGAGTAGAATGACAGATGCAAACTATTAATGCTGTTTAGATAAGAAATGGAGGAGGAAATAAGCAACATGGAAAGTGCCCCCAAAATGGAAAACAGACTTAGGAGGACTAATCAGAAGCTTCTGCCAACAAATTACTACCTAATAATATATACTCTTAGCCCTACAAGTTACCAGTACATGTGCATTACCACCAAATCTTCAATCTCCTCACAGAAAGAATGAAGAACATTTTTAATTTTTGGAATTTAAAAATAGTTGCTAAAAAATAATCCTTCACTGCACTATAGTGATTTACTATCTTACATTCTCATACACCTTTATCCCAGAAGAATTAAGAATCCTTAATATCCTAAGAATTAAGAATTCTTAATATTTCACTTTTGCCTTTCAATTACTTATATTCATCAAACTTCCAGATATAGCTAACTTCAACAATAATTAAACACCATAAATGTTTATTCTTACAACATAAGGCCCTTTGTTATTCAATTGTAAATGTGACTTCTTTCCCATCAATACCTGAAACTTATGCACAGGAAGAACATCGAAAAATTCATGTGCAAGATAAAAGCTGTACTCTATTTAAAAACAGAAGAAAAAAAATTAACATTTCAGCATTTTCAAGGCAATCAATTGGTTGTTTTGAACATTAACAAAAAGAAAATGCATAGTTCTTCGTAATGGGACTTGTGATGCTTCCATAATTATAACTTCCACAGAATCACCCACCTCTTCATGGCAAACCTACTGTGCAGAACATACATAGGAACAATTATTACTATTCCCATTTTCCACATAGAGGGTCAGAGAGCTGCAATATCCCAGTTATCAGTTTAATGTTTTATTCATCACCAGGCCCAAAAGAAATCAGAACTCAAATTTGTTAGCTGGAAGAGGATTTGAATTTCCTAAAATCATCCAAGACGCTTAAGGCCAGGAATGGCTGTGGTGCCTTGGCCAAGGTCAGACCACCACTTTAGGTTTGAGCTGGGGCTCGTCAATATAACATTCTTGAGGAGTGAAGGGATTCTCGTACCACCCCTTGCTTGCCTTTAGGCAAGTAAGGATGATCAAAAGATGAGATAATTAAAGTAAAAAACTCATCTACTAACACTGCTTCCTTCAGGCCCCACTGCCTCGGGCTGCTTCATCATCAGTACTATCTGAGGGGTAGGGAAAAAATAAAAAGGACAACCAGAGATCCATGTTTTGGTTTTGGTTTGCTTTGGTTTTTGCAACACCACATGAAATTGTTTTCTAACACAATGCTGTTCTCTATAGGTCAGGGACTTGGCAGCCCTAACTCAATCTACTACATTGCTCTACAAGGTTGTGGTCACCTATCACTACTGTGAGGGGTTGTGATCAAAATTCTTTCATTAATCAATGTAAAATAATTACCTTTTGGCACATCTTGCAGATCTCGGTACCAGGAAATTGGAATTCCAGACTTAGTGACACCTTTCATATATACTGGGGATCCAGCATTTCGCTCTAATAGGACCTTCTCTTCAGTCAACGTTAATGCTTGAATCTCACTTAATTTTTGGCTCACCTCTACCAGATGTATTGAAATGTCACAGTTTTTCAGCACAGATGCAAGCTGACTGAACACCTAAATATAAAAAGAAGAAGAAATTGGCAAAATCTTGCTGAGTAGATTTTAGGTTTTCTAACCATTTACCTCAATAATTTGCTCATGTCACAGCAAAAGTAATAATTGGTTTCAGAGAACCTCACACAAGTCACTCTCCAGCAGTCTATGAGAATCATAACCTACTGGAGTTATTAAACATAGTCCATATAAGAAATGAACAGTACATAGTACACAGTACAGTTTGGTTTCCTACTGATAAAAATTAGAATTAGGACTAACAAATGAAAATAAAAGCTTTAGCATCCAATAAAAACAATGATTCAGATTAGGGAGTCTAAAAAAAGCCCCAAGAAATAAAATGTATATAGCCTTGATTTTTCTTTAACTTTGAAAAAACAGAGATTTATTACTTATAAGACCTGAAAATTATTATACACATCACACCTGGGGCCACACAGCAAGTTCATGGGTAAAGAGCTAGGCTTGATTTTAAAAAGCTGCTATGGGGGCTTCCCTGGTGGTGCAGTGGTTGAGAATCTGCCTGCCAGTGCGGGGGACACGGGTTCGAGCCCTGGTCTGAAAAGATCCCACATGCCGCGGAGCAACTAGGCCCGTGAGCCACAACTACTGAGCCTGCGTGTCTGGAGCCTGTGCTCCGCAACGGGAGAGGCTGCGATAGTGAGAGGACCGCGCACTGCGATGAAAAGTGGCCCCCGAAAGCCCTCGCACAGAAACGAAGACCCAACACAGCCAAAAATAAATAAATAAAATTTTAAAAAAATAAAATAAAAATAAAAAGCTGCTATGAAGAGAGTATCCCAAAGAAGATCATTGACTAGCCAATGATACAGCAAGTAGGGCCCTAAAAAGTGATGTGGAAGTCAAAGTGCTGTATCTCAAGTGATTAGGCCAGCAAACCTTGGGCAGCAGGAGGCTGTGGCAACAGCCTGAAAAAAAATAAAGAATAAAGGAAAAAGAAAAAGCTGCTATGCCTACAAAATAGTCTCACTCCTGAGATGATCAGACTGTATCCACAAGAAATCAGATTTGAATGCCACTAATTACTTGACAGTTTAACTCTGAGATTCTTTCCCATTTTCAATTTCTTCTTAGCCACACACTTTTTGCTACTGTAAACATGAGAAAAAAAGGAATATACTAATGTTTTATCAATATTTTAATGCTAAAAATTCAATGCCAATTGCATAAAGTACATTAATATTTTTTTCATTTGAATTTAATCCTCACTGGTGATTTGCCTCCTACTTTTGAGACCTGAATATGCAGGTACAGACTGATTAGGACAAGACGACTTTTCCAAATTTAGTTTGGAGATGAAACTATACATAGAAAAACTTCTCCCCAAGAGAAAAATCCTTCAGAAATATGATCAAAAATAAAGTCTGTAATTACACCTTTGGCTATTTTCTTTACATTCCTTTAAATTCTTTGGCTTTTTAAGAGTTCTCAGGACTTGATCTAGGGAAGCATCCTTTAGACATTTTAAGAGCTGTGGGTATAGTTCGGTGCATATAGTTTGGAGCACGGAGTTCAAGGTAGAGCCCAGAAACAAGTCTGGTTGTGAACATCTTGTACTGATAAGAGGGTAGCTGCCAAAGATGTTTCCGCAGGGGAATGATAAAGCCAAGCATTTTCTTTCCAAAAGACAAGCATAAAGAATGGATTATGGGGGACAGGGATTAGGAATTTGGGATTAACAAATAAACACTACCATATATAAAATAAACAACAAGGACCTACTGTATAGCTCAAGGAACTATATTCAATATCTTATAGTAACCTATAATGGAAAATAATCTGAAAATATAGATATAATCACTTTGCTGTACACCTGAAACACTGTAAATCAACTATACTTCAATTAAAAAATTTTTTTTAAGAAAAAAAAGAGCTTTGGGCTTAATTTTTAAAGTTCTTGAAACAAAATATTGTTTGAGAATCTTATTAAATATTTTATATTCAAATGACTTTGTCAATTTAAAAAGATACAAAATAGAGCCCTGGAAACATAAATCAGTGGGTTACCCCCACCACCAAATACATACAATATAATAAGGATTCTTATTTGTCAGATATTTGTAAGTTTTCTTTGAAAAAAAAATCCTTCAATTCTTAATTTCAAGCAGAAATCACATAGCATCAAGAAATTTAAATTTCTTTTTCTTTTCTTTCTTTTTTTTTTTTGTGGGCCTTTCACTGCTGTGGCCTCTCCCCTTGCGCAGCACAGGCTCCGGAGGCGCAGGCTCAGCCGCCATGGCTCACGGGGCCCAGACACTCCGCGGCATGTGGGATCTTCCCGGACTGGGGCACAAATCCTCATCCCCTGCATCGGCAGGCAGACTCTCAACCACTGCGCCACCAGGGAAGCCCAAGAAATTTAAATTTCTTTACATTGAATATGCATTTTTGTTTTACACTGATTTGTCAGGTACACACAAAATAAACTCACAATTTATTCTGGAACATACAATGTAAATAACTTTTATGTTAGTAGAATATGCCCAGTAGCTATTCATAGGGGTTGTACCAAAATACACTTACAAGCAGTACATGAGAGTTCCCCTTGCTCCCCATCCTCACCAACCAAGGTCTGACAACCTTGGTGTCGTCAGACTTTCTAATTTTGAGGGTACAGGGGTTACTCACGGTGATTTTAATTTTCATTTCCCTGACTACCAATGAGTCTGAGCATCTTTCTGTTTTCATTAGCCACATGGATTTCCTCTTTTATGACAGGCCTGTTCACATCTTTGGCGTGACTTTTCTGAGTTATCTGTCACCTTCTTACGGATTTAAAGGAGATCTTCGGGGCTTCCCTGGTGGCGCAGTGGTTGAGAATCTGCCTGCCAATGCAGGGGACACAGGTTCGAGCCCTAGTCCAGGAAAATCCCACATGCCGCAGAGCAAATAAGCCCATGCGCCACAACTACTGAGCCTGCGAGCCTAGAGCCCGTGCTCCGCAACAAGAGAAGCCACTGCAATGAGAATCCCTCACACCACAACGAAGAGTAGCCCAGCGCGCCACAACTAGAGAAAGCGTGCACAGCAACAAAAGACCCAACGCAGCCAAAATATAAAAAATAAATCTATAAAAGAAAAAAGTTATTTATGTATTCTAACTACCAGTTCTTTGTTAGTTATATGTGTTACAAATAACTCCTCCCACTTTGTGTTTTGTCTTGTCACTTTCTTTATGGTGTCTTTGAAGAACAAAATGTTCCTAGTTTCTTTAAAGAACAAAAAAGTTCTTAATTTTAATGTATTTGAAATTATTAATCTTTTCCTTTATGGCTTCTGCTTTTTATATAATGTAAAAAACTCCCTACTCAGAAGATGAATATATTCTCCCATAATATCTTCTAAATGTTTTATACTTTTAGCTTTTACATTCTCCCCTCACCCCCATTTTTTAAGATTAGAAACAGATAACAAGTAATGATTCATTATATTATTTTGACATTACATTTTAGCTGAGAAATATGAGATTAAGGAGATAAGACTGAAAAGCAATGAAATCAAAAAAGTTTTCAAACTCAGTCAAAAGTGACAAGGGTCAGGTACATGAAACTTTAAGACATTCTTTTATTACTTACCCTCAAAATATCTCCCAAGAGGGTACCCCTGCCTGGGCCCAGTTCCACCAGTTGGAAAGCTGCATTTTTTCCAGTGGCTATCCATTCACTGATGAACCATATCCCTAGGAGCTGTGACAAGGAAAGAACTACATTCAAGCATTATAAAGCATAAAAGTATAACACAATATAAAATTCTATGTAAACAGACTTTACACCGGAAGGCAAAATGTTTCCTAACAACCATACACGTTATTTAACATGTTAATATATGTATACGCACACAGGAACTTCACTGGGACTACAGTACAACAGACACCACTTAGGAAGCTTAATAACAAAAGAAAACACCTAGTTAAAAGGCAGCCTCTACTATAAAAGGTCCCATGACACAGATAAGAGGGTATCACTTACCGAAAGGTACTAGTATTTGAAAGCAAACAGACATATGAAATATGATTCTGCCATTTCTTCATATTCATGTAATTTCAATAATTACATGGCTTTAAGTCATAATTAATATTTTTAATGCCTAGATTTTTCTTCTTTTTGTGTACCATTTTCTATTTCTAAAGTGATCAAAAGTTATATATGGAAATAAATGAACTAGAATTCCTGAAAAGAATTCAAAGTTCTTAAGGAGACTTCTACTGTAAATACAGCTAAATAAGGGGTATAGGCTATAGTGCATTTTGATTCCACTAATCCCTCAGTATTTTTTATCTTTTCTCTCTCCCTTCTTGAGGGAACTCTCAACCGTCTTCTTCACCTTGCCTGTTGTCTCTCTTTGTCTTTCCATTCTCATTTTTTCACCTGGTTCTCCTCTTTTCCAACACCTTTTCTTCCATTTCTTTTCTTTTTCTTTCCTTCTGGCCTTTGTATCTCTACATTTCCTTTTCTACAGTAAAGTATAAACCTTTCAAATGCCCTCGATACCTCTATTACTCTCTATTCCTTCAGTATATAAACCACTAAAAAATTAAAACTTGATGAATCACCAAAAACAAAGCTGTAAAACACTACTGTAGAATACTACTACTTGATCTACTCTCAAATGTTTGATAATTAGTTTCTTCTAGAGTTTACATTGGATATTACCTCCCCAAAGATCTGACTTATTTCAGGTGAAGTAATGAAATCTCCTTTTTCTCCTAGCATGTCACGGTTCACATAATAGCCCTACGTAAAAAGAAAAAATGGAGAAAACAAATTAATTTTCAAATAAGCTTTTTAAAACACCCCTCCAAAATCTCACATAATGTATACAATGAGATAAACAAGTTCTTTCATAAGAAAGTTCTCTCTTCTAAATAAGTAAAATAAACAGCGTCTTTACATCAATTTTACAAAGTAACAGTCATTTTGCAGGACTGGCAGAAAAACAATCACTCCTTGACTACAAAGCCAGAAGCCAAGCAGGGCCCCTCTCCACACTGCACAGCTGCCCTCCCTCTCCTACCTCCACACGAAGACCCTGGCTGCCCCGCAAGCCCCTCGCCCAACCTCTCCCACTGTGTTTCAAATCAGCCCTGCCTGCTCTTGAGGCTGCTTCTTGACCTGGGTGCGGGTGACACGGGAGTGTTCACTTTGTCAAAATTCATCAAGCTGGGGCTTCCCTGGTGGTGCAGTGGTTGAGAGTCCGCCTGCCGATGCAGGGGACGCAGGTTTGTGTCCCGGTCCAGGAAGATCCCACATGCCGCGGAGCAGCTGGGCCCGTGAGCCATGGCTGCTGAGCCTGCGTGTCCGGAGCCCGTGCTTCGCAGCGGGAGAGGCCACAGCAGTGAGAGGCCCGCATACCGCAAAAAAAAAAAAATTCATCAAGCTGTATAAATGTGATTTTGCATTTTTCTATGTGCATGTTATATCTCAATAAAAAGTTGATTTTTTGTTTGTTTTTGTTTTGTTTTGTTTTTAATTTTCCCTGCCTGGCCATACATCCTTGCCATTGCAAATGTTCTCCTTTCTCCTTTCCCATCTCTCCCTGGCAATCTTCTACTCAGTAAGACTGAATCTGCTCAAATGCCACCTTCTCTGACCTCCTCCCCCAGCCCTCCAACCTCAGGCAAAACCGCATGCCTCCTTTTCTAAACTTATTTCTTTATATATCTAAATTCTTCACCAGAAGGATTAGTCATTTGGAGGACGGGACTATGTCTTATTTACCTTCATATACCAAGTCTTAGCATGGTGTCTAGCCTTCAAGAAACACTCAAGAATTGTTTAAAATTTCCCTATGCCCTTCAAGCCCCTTCTTCTACCAGGTTACTCTCAGCAGATGACCTGGGCTCTGGCCCACACAGGAATTAAAGAATGTTATTAAATAGACTTCCTCAGGTTCCTGACTCCATCCAGCCTCCACTGTTCCCATTCTTTCCTTGGGACTCAAAGGATGAAACGCCTACACCTTCTGCTCTTTTCTAAACTTAACCCTGTGCTCTGGCTCAATCACCATTCCTCACATAACCCTCATGGGCCAGGATCTTTCTATCACAGCTTTCTCTTACAGCTTCAACTTTTCCCCCTCAGCATTAGAAATTTAATTAAGCCACTTCCATCTTAAAAAATTTTTTTTCACTCCATACAGCATCTCCCCTCTAGCCTTTCTCTTTC
>NW_006769677.1:5739944-5750884 GCF_000442215.2 Lipotes vexillifer
GGGTGGGGTGTGTGTGTGAGAAACAAACCACTCTGGCAGTCTAATGAACACTACAGACCCTTCACAGAATGTTTTTAAATGCACAGGACTTAAAACACACAGGACTAAATATGAAATCAATTGAAAAATACTTATCAGGCTTCCCTGGTGGTGCTGTGGTTAAGAATCTGCCTGCCAACACAGGGGACACAGGTTTGAGCCCTGGTCTGGGAAGATCCCACATGCCGCAGAGCAACTAAGTCCGCGAGCCACAACTACTGAAGCCCGCGTGCCTAGAGTCCACGCTCCGCAACAAGAGAAGCCACTGCGATGAGAAGCCCGCTCACTGCAACAAAGAGTAGCCCCCACTCGCCGCAACTAGAGAAAGCCCGCAAGCAGCCACGAAGACCCAACACAGCCAAAACTAAATAAATAAATTTATAAAAAAAGAAAAATACTTATCAAATATTTTAGAAATAATTTTGTGATATAGTAACATATATACACCTTTATAAGTGTATTAAAAAGCAAAATTGAGCTGAAGTTCTAATAAATAATGAAGTTTTGAAGTACAGAGAAGTACAATAGTATTTCGAGATATCATGATCACTCTGTTGTGATAATGACAATGTCAGTGATTTCCACTGACGCTAAAATCACAGAGTATTGCTGATGGTACTGGTTGTCGCCTATGTTCATAATCAGAGAAACACTAAACTTCAGTTAGAGGTTAATGAAAATAAAAGTGTAATTTTTATTCCCATCCATGTCTACAAACCCCCTGATTTCTATTCAAGGATCCCTAGGTTAAGAACCTCTGCTTTAAATTTGAGTTACCTCAAGGCTTACTCCTGAAAAACCTTCTCTTCTCTAAGTATACTCTCGCTGGTTCCTTTTTATTTTAACGTCATTTATATATTGATGATGACCAAATTTATATATGCATGTCCAATCTTTCTCACGAACTCCAGACTCTTATGGCCAACGGCTCACTTACTATCTCCACCTGATGTCACTGCCAACACAATGTACATGAATGCACCTCCTAAAGGTTTCCCATTGCACTAACACAAAAATCTAAATTTCATGAAAGCACTGCATGAACTGGCTCCTCTCCAAACTCATCTCATACTACTTTCCTCACCATCAAACCCTCCCACCCGCCAGTCACTGCCCTGCAGCCACACTGGTGCCCTTCTCTTCTCTGTGTACCAAAGCATTTCCCAGCTTAAAAACCTTGTGTTTCTGTATCCTCTGTTGGGAACCCACTTCTCCCAGACTTTTGCCAGGCTGGCCCATCCCCATCCTTCAAGCCTCAGCCAAATGTACTGGCCTTCCCCGACCACCTGCCTAAGGAACTTCTGAAATCCCTATTCCCACCACAGGGATTGCTTTCAATCTCTATTAACCCAGTTTTGTTTGTTTGTTTGTTTGTTTTTTCCTCCCTCAGAAGCACTTACAACAATCCACAATGATCTTGTTTAATTATTTGTTTCCTTGTTTATGGTTCATTATCTCACTAGAACATAAGTGCCATGCTCCATCGTCCACTGCAGTATTCCCAGAGCCTGAGACAGTGTTTGGCACATATGGCACCTCAATAAATGGATAAATGATGAGTGGACCTCAACTCTAACCCAGAGATGTTTGTTTTAAAGCTTCTCCTTATCTGAACTTTTGGTACATTGTAACACTGCATACAGGCATTAAAGGATCTCTTCCATTACTAAACCTCTGGACCCTGAGTCACTCTACTATATCCAACAGCAAAAGGCCAAACGAATCCCAGGATTCCACAGATCTCATATTTCAACCCATCAAAAGGTGAAACATTCTAAAATAAAAGGACCACAGGTTTTCACCAAGTGACTTGTAGAGCAGACAAGGAAATAAAGGTCAAAAACCTGTGACAATGCCTAATGCTAGAACGTAAACGCCCAGACCTTCCATTCTCAATGGAATACGCTTCCAGTGCCTGCTGATGCCATCCCAACACAGCTTTCCAGGCACTAAATTCGTATTTCCTGTTGCCTATTGCACATTTCCACCTGAGTCCCACAAACACTTCAAATTCAAAGAGTTCGGACTGAACTCTTTCCTACCTCTACCTCCTCCTGAACTCACTTCTTCCTGAAAAATGACGCCAGTATCTACCATAAACCCAGGAAGGGAAGTCATCCTTCCTTCATCTCATAAATCCACATCGTCCTTTGAACATCTTTGTAACTTGTCCTCGCTTTAAAGCCACTGCCTCTGACTTGACCCAGCCGTGACCAACTGACAGATTCATTTATGTGTCCCCAGGTCTTCGAGCGTGGCTCTTGCCCTGGAACGCAACTGCCAGGGCTGAGGACCTTCGGGGTCCTCTCTGAGCATACCCTCCTGGTTCACACCTCGCAGCGCAGCTAGAGCGGGCCTGGTCCCTGGGCTCCCCGACCCATACCTTGGCTGGGTTGGTCAAGACCTCCTTCATGTACTCGGCCACGGTGATGGGACCAGTAGACTTGATTTTGTACATAAGATGCCGCAGCATAGGGGTCACCGGGTAGTTTTCTGCCGGCTCATTCCCGGAGCTGAAGTACTTTCCTCTCCAAAGACAAGAAAAGACTGTAGAAAACACACATTAAACGGCATTCATTAGAAACCTTAGTACTGGCATCTGCACAGCAGCCGGAGTGATTTCAAAGCGGCTTCGTCAACCCTTCACCTCGGCCAAAGCCAGGAAAGCGGTCTCGGGCCCTCTGCACGCCCAAAGGGCGCAGCAGGCACGCACTTGGCCAAAGACCACACAGCTGTTTCGTGTCTGACGCTGGACTCCAGGCTGCAGCCCAGAGCGCCCTGGAGCCCCCTCAACTGGAGAAGGCGCCCCGGGCGGTTTCCGCGGCAACGGGGGCTCGGGCACCGCAATTACTTACCTGCGCGCACGGCGTACAGCCGCCCAGCGCCTACCGTAGCCAAGACGCTCATGCCAGAGTCCGGACGCAGCTGCAAGACGCCCGTAGGTGGGGAGTGCTCCTATTTCCGGGGGAGGACACGCCCCCTGCAGGAAGTACGTCACCCGGCCAAGCGGAAGGAAGCTTTGGGCCGTGCGCGTGAGCTTTGCTTGCCATGGCGGCTGCTAAGAAACCTTTGGAGTTCCACGCCAAGCGGCCCTGGCTCCCGGAGGAAGCGGTGGAAGATCCGGATGAGGACGACGAGGATGCTAACGATGAAGCCGACGATGGGTTCTCCCTGCAGGAGGTGTTACGGCTCGGAGGCACCAAGGTAATGGCCTTGGACTCCAGGAGAAGGGAGACACAGGCGCGTGGAGTGGTCCCGCGAGTGGCGCGGGCAAGTGGCGCGGCAGCCCCCGAGCTGCAGAGTGGGAGGGCGTCGTGGACCCAGATCCCAGTTTCGAAATGTGCTCGGTGCGCTTCCCGCACTTCTTTCCCATTGCTCTTTGCAAGAGAAAAGTCGTTTAGAATTGAACGTTTTTATGCCGTGTCTTTTCCTAGGATGTAGGCGTCATCTCGTTTTATTGACGTAGTATAACTGGCACTCCATCAGGTCGGAGAGGACTGACTTTTTTTTGGTCCTGACCTCGTGGTATCAGTGTTTGGAGCCCCACTGGTATTGGAATTTAACTACTATTCTCACAAAGTACACCCACACGCTCAGTTTACGCCCAAGAAGCTCTCTGCGCTCTTGGAATTTACATCCTAATTAAGGCAAAGAAACAGTAACCAAACTTCGGAATACATTGTATATCAGACGCTGAGTGGAGAAAATTAAAACGGGGAGGGAGGATAATAAATGGAAGAGGCGTTACAGTTTTAAACGAGGTGATGGGGGACCCACCCCTGAGTTTTCGAGCAGAAAATTGAAGGAAAGAAGGGAGTGACTTTTGATTTTGTAGTTCCAGGAACAATAAAAATAGTGCAAGTGAGGTGAGAGGAGAGCAGTAAGAAATGAGGTCAGACATGGAAGCAACCTAAGTGTCCATCGACAGATAAATGGATAAAGAAGATGTGGCACATATATACAATGGAATGTTACTCAGCCATGAAAAAACGAAATTGCGTTATTTGTAATGAGGTGGATGGACCTAGAGTCTGTCATACATGGTGAAGTAAGTCAGGAGAAAAACAAATACTGTATGCTAACACATATATATGGAATCTAAAAAAATAAAATGGTTCTGATGAACCTAGGTGCAGGACAGGAATAAAGACGCAGATGTAGAGAATGGACTTGAGGACACGGGGAAGGGGAAGGGTAAGCTGGGATGAAGTAAGAGAGTAGCATTGACATATATACACTACCAAATGTAAAATAGATAGTGGGAAGCAGCCACATAGCACAGGGAGATCAGCTAGGTGCTTTGCGACCACCTAGAGGGATGGGATAGGGAGGGTGGGAGGGAGATGCAAGAGGGAGGAGATATGGGGCTATATGTATATGTAGAGCTGATTCACTTTGTTATACAGTAGAAACTAACACAACATTGTAAAGCAATTATACTCCAATAAAGATGTTTAAAAAAAAAAAGAAATGAGGTCAGAGAGGTAAGGAGATGGGCTTATGTTCTGAATTTGATGGGAAACCTTAGAAGATTTGTAGCAAATATGTGACAGAGCTTTGCTTTTTATTAAATGTTTTGTTTTCAGACTAGACTTTCTGGGCAACATGGGGAGGGGGAGGATGAGCGATTAGAGGCAGGAGAAATGCAGCTTACTGGGGCAGATTCAGTTTGCTCTGTACTTGGGTTGTATTTATTTATTTACATCTTTATTGGAGTATAATTGCTTTACAATGGTGTGTTGGTTTTTGCTTTATAACAAAGTGAATCAGTTATATATATGTTCCCATATCTCTTCCCTCTTGCATCTCCCTTGTATTTAATTTTTGAGTACATAATATATGCACATGTTACGAAAAGGTTTGTTTTGGTTTTTGCTTTGTTTTGTTTTGTTTAAAGGAGGGAGGTACAGGATGAAAAATCTTCTTTCCCACTTTTATCTCCAGCCATGCAGTTTCCTCCCAGGAAGCAATTATTTTTGTGTCTTCTATGTCTTCCAAGCAAATACACACACACACCTATGTTTGTTATTTTTTACACAAAAGGTACCATACTATATAATATTTTAAGTCTTTTTTTTCTTACTGTTTTATTAGAGATCCCTGCACATCAGTATAAAGTTCTGTCTTTGGTTTTATGCCCATAACATCATTTTCTTAATTTATCTAACTGGCGATTTATTGTGGATATTTAAGTTGTCAATCTTTTGCTATTTTAAATAATGCTTCAGTAAGTAACCTTGAACATATATATCTTTTTCCACATTTGTAAGTGTATGCATAACCTAAATTTATAGAAATGGAACTGCTGGGTCAAAGGATGTGTCTTGTATTTTGACTGAAGTTGACAAATTGCTCTCCATAGATATGCCAGTTTATACTTCCATCAACCATTTAGGAAAGTGTCTTTTCCTCCACCCTTTCCCCAACACCACCTGTCTTAATTTTATCTTTGCTTCTCTGGCAGATTAAAAAATAGATGTATCATTATGGTTCTGATTTGGACTTCTTTAAATGTCAGTGAGGTTGAGCATCTTTTCACATTTTTAAAGAACCACTTTTTTTTTCTATGAACCGTTTGTTTATATCCTTTGCACATCTTTCTGTTTGTCACTTCCTTAACTGATGTATAGGAACTTTTATATTACATATTAAGCCAAATTACTTTGATATGAGTTGCCAGTTGTTTTTTCCAGCTTATTATTTGTCTTTCAATTTTTGTATATGTTTTGTGTGTAAGAGAATGATAAATATATCCATTCTTTTCTTTATGGACCCTGAGTTTTATGTCACATTTGGAAAGATTTTTCCCTTCTCTGGAATTATTTTTTTATATTAAAAATTTTTATTTTATTTTTATTTTTTAAAGTTATTTTTGATACAGACCATTTTTAAAGTCTTTATTGAATTTGTCACAATATTGCTTCTGTTTTATGTTCTGGGGTTTTTTTGGCCACAAGGCATGTGGGATCTTAGCTCCTCAACCAGCAGATTGAATCCACACCCCCTGCATTGGAAGGCGAAATCTTAACCACTGGACCGCCAGGGAAGTCCCTGGAATTATTTTTTTAATTATGCTGTGCTTTCTTCTATTACTTTATGGCTTTATTTTTCACATTTAAATCTTTGATCTATCAAGTAAGTACTTTGGGTGTAGGTGGGAGCCTAGGCAATATTGTGATAGCTCAATTTCATGGACAATTGATTTCAAGGATATAGATATCAAATTAACTTTTGAGGTTTTAACTAAACTGTTGGATTTGTAACTTATTTTTAACTTATATTTTTATGCAGCAAGATTACCTTATGCTGACTGCTTTGGATGAGAATGAGGAAGTGGTGGATGGAGGCAAAAAAGGAGCAATTGATGATCTTCAGCAGGGTGAATTGGAAGCATTTATTCAGAAGCTTAGTTTAGCCAAGTATGCAAAAGCTTTCTTAATTGAAGAAGATCAACCAGCTAAAAAACAAGAAGCCAGCAAAAAAGAAGCAAGAGTATCTAAAGTAGATAATAAAAAGCAAAATACAGTAGAAAGTGAAAGTAAGGTGAAAAATAAGAAGAGGCCAGAACAACATTCTGATGAGAACAGCAGTGCCATAACAAAGGCAAAGAGAGATAAGCAACAGGATATCTTTGAATTTTTTGAGAGACGGACATTGTTACTTAAGTCTGGAGGCAAATGGTATGATCTGGAGTATAGCAATGAATACTCTTTGGGACCCCAGCCTCGGGATGTTGTGTCTAAGTACAAAACCTTGGCTCAGAAGTTGTATGAACATGAAGTCAACTTATTCAAAAATAAGACAAATAATCAAAAGGGAGCCTCTTCTACCTGGATGAAGGCAATTGTGTCATCAGGGACACTAGGTGACAGAATGGCAGCCATGATTCTTCTTATTCAGGATGATGCTATTCACACACTACAGTTTGTAGAAACTCTCCTGAACCTTGTTAAAAAGAAGGGCAGCAAACAGCAGTGCCTCATGGCTTTGGATACTTTCAAAGAGTTACTCATTACAGACCTTTTGCCAGACAGTCGAAAGCTACGGATTTTCAGCCAGCATCCTTTCAACAAACTAGAACAGTTGTCCAGTGGCAACAAGGACTCAAGAGATAGAAGACTTATATTATGGTATTTTGAACACCAGCTGAAACACTTAGTGGCTGAATTTGTGCAAGTCTTAGAAACTTTAAGTCATGATTCATTAGTAACCACCAAAATTCGAGCCCTTGTAGTGGCTCATGAGCTTCTTTGTAACAAACCCGAGGAAGAAAAGGCCCTTCTTGTGCAGGTGGTAAATAAACTGGGAGATCCTCAGAATAGAATAGCCACCAAAGCCTCCCATCTGCTGGAGACATTGCTTTGTAAACATCCCAATATGAAAGGAGTTGTGTGTAGTGAAGTAGAAAGACTGCTTTTCCGCTCAAATATTAGCTCCAAAGCCCAGTATTATGCAATTTGCTTTTTAAATCAAATGGCCCTCTCCCATGAAGAAAGTGAATTAGCTAACAAACTAATAACTCTTTATTTTTGTTTTTTTCGGACTTGCATCAAGAAAAAAGATATTGAGTCAAAAATGCTCAGTGCCCTTTTAACAGGAGTGAATAGGGCATATCCCTATGCCCAGACTGGTGATGACAAAGTGAGGGAGCAGGTTGACACGCTGTTCAAAGTGCTGCATATTGTGAATTTTAATACCAGTGTGCAGGCTTTAATGTTGCTCTTCCAAGTAATGAATTCTCAGCAGACGATATCAGATCGATATTATGCAGCATTATATCGGTAAGTACCTACTATTCCAGTGTGTGAATGAGAAGTAATGTGGTCTAATATAACGCAGTGCCCCTCTGTGGGGCAATAGAAAGAAAGTAGGATTTTTGGCCCCTCTCAGCAACTTGCTATTCACCAACTTTGAGTCCTTTAATCTTTGGTTCCCTGTTGGGCATCTGTATTATATGTTTTGAATACATCATTTATTATTTTTTATTTTGAGAAGTCCCCATCCTCGGTCCTGTATTTCTTTCCTCCTGTCCTTCACACAGCCATTTAGTCATTCGTTCAACAAGAATTTTTTGAGTGTCAACTATGAGCTGGGCACTATTCCAGAACTCAGGATATAGCACAGTGAACTACGGATATAGCACAGTGAACAAAATTGGCACCTCCAGAGGCAGTTTCGTTCAAATTGGGGAGGACAAATGGTAAACAAGAATGTTTTTAGATAGGAGGGTTGGGGGTTGCAGTTTTGGAATTTTTTTTAAATATTGGGATTAAGACTTTGGTACTAGATTTACTGAATTTTGCAACTGTCCTGCAGTGCACCCACTGAGGGCTGATATTTTGAACAGTTTGTACACTTGGGAACTGTTGAAGTACACCAACAAGCTATGTATTTCCTTCTAATTCGTTTTTCTAATTTTACATACATATATCTTGTGAGAAACGTAACATAGTGGTTAATATCTTGGACCTAAGCTACATGACCTGGATTTGAATACCAGCCATTAGCTTGCTGTGTAACTTTGGACAGATTACTTAATCCTCATTAAAACCATATTGGTAAACATGATCAATCCCATTTTACTGTGCTTTTATTCATCTATAAAATGTCAAGGGAAGCACCTATCCCGTAGGGTTATTATGAAGATTACAAAACTTCCCCACAGTTCCACAGCTAAAAAATGACAGAACTGGGATTTTGATAAGATTAAGGAGTTAATGTATTTGTAAACCCATGTCATCGTCAGTGTATGGTATGAATTTAACAATGCCCAACAACATAGTAAGTGCTCTGTAAGTGCTGGCTGCTACCATTATCATCATCATTATTATTATTACTACTCACATACATTTCTTAAATTTAATCCTCTTAACAGCTCTCCAGCCTGTGAGGTACAATAATTTGTGCAAGGTCTCACAGACAGTATGAGGCCAAGTTAGGTGGCAAATCCAGGCCTACTGACTTGGAGTTCATGGTGTTTCATGGCCCTGATTGCACTGATACACTAAAAAGAATCTCAGAGGCCTTTCCACAACTCTTAAAAGAATCTACAGTCTTTTAAAGTACCGTAACCCTAATTCCCTGGCAGTCCAGTGGTTAGGACTTGACGCTTTCACTCCCGTGGCCTGGGTTCAATCCCTGGTTGGCGAACTAAGAGTCCCGCAAGTCGCACAGTGTGGCCAAAAAGAAATGTTTTAATTTTTTTTTTTAAATAAAGCAGGGGCTTCCCTGGTGGCACAGTGGTTGAGAGTCTGCCTGCCGATGCAGGGGACACGGGTTCGTGCCCTGGTCCAGGAAGATGCCACATGCCGCAAAGCAGCTAGGCCCATGAGCCATGGCCACTGAGCCTGCGTGTCCGGAGCCTGTGCTCCACAACGGGAGAGGCCACAACAGTGAGAGAGCCGCGTACCGCAAAAAATAAATAAATTTTAAAAAATTAAAATAAAGTAATAAATACTTAAAAACTTTTTTTAGTTTGGAAAGACTTCCAAGGCTGAAAATGTAGAGGTTTTAGGATTAGGATTTTTGGTAACTTTTGAGGGTCATAATTTCTGATTTTTAGAAAGTGTGTGGAATCTATTGGAAAACATATTTCTAATATCTGTTTAACATCTCAGAGTTTAACACAATAGTCTAACATCTCTGAGGAGTACATTCCTAAACTCTTTAAATTACTGTTTGTCAAGAGCTCTCACAGATGGATTCCCTCAAAGGGCTTTTAAGCCTTTTTAAAGTATTTTCTCTTGGTTTTATTAAAAATCCTTTAACTAAAAATTCCCTGATATTAGTTGAGGGGTAAAAGAAATGAAGAAGCGATTTGGTTTTCAAAAACATGATTTATCAAAAACTCCAGGAACGTATTCTGGGTCAAATGGTGGAGACGACAACCATCTAAATTCTCAGGTTTTTCTCTTGATGCGTAATGGAACTTATGATTTAAAATGAGTGCCAAAATGGATGGCAATGTTGAAAATTCAAATGAGAAGAGAGAAAGTGGAATAGCAAAGATTATATGAATAACATAGACTTTCTCAGAATATCACCAATAGGTACTAGAATTGTGGAACTGACAAATGGGGAAAACTAGATATGTGAGCAATATGAAAATGCCTCACAAGGTTAAATATTTTCATTTCTGGTGTTAGTAGAAAAAAATTAAAGTGCTTAGAACAAAAGGGTTGATTCCACTTTTGGAGTGGTTATCTGGAGGATTGTATTAATTCTGGGTGTCCTAATGTCTGGGGGTCCAGACCATTTGGAGCATCTCTAGGATTCAGCAAACAGGATAAAGAGAGAATTTAAAAATTATCGTATGAGGTAATATCTCAGTAGCCTGCAGAAGAGAGACTTTGGGGGAGAGAAGGACAAATAATAGCTATAGTAAATGGTCAAGTATTTGAAAGGCTGTCGTGTAAAAATATAATTAGGTTATTTTGTTGTGGGTTTTTTAACCAGTTTGTTGACCTATAAAATTGTATATATTTAAAGCATACAAGGTGAAGATCTGATACATGTATCCATTGTGATGATTACCATAATCAAGTTAATCAACACATCGATCACTTCACATACATAGTTACTACTGGGGGGAGGGGTTGAGAATGCCTATGATGTATTCTCAGCAAATTTCAAGTACTCGATACAGTATTATTAACTATATTTACCATGCAACTGAACGCTTACACCCTTTGACCAACATCTCCCCATTCCCCCACCCCCTACCAACCTGTTCCCTGTTTGTATGAATTTGATTTTTTTTTAAGATTCTACATATACATGACATTAGAGTAGTTGTCTTTCTCTTTTTTTACTACGCATAATGTCCTCCAGGTCCATACATGTCACAAAAAGGGCTTCCTTCTTTCTTTCTTTCTTTCTTTTTTTTTTTTTTTTTTTTTTTT
>NW_006769677.1:5751384-5792110 GCF_000442215.2 Lipotes vexillifer
TGTGGGACCTTCCTGGACCGGGGCACGAACCCGTGTCCCCTGCATCGGCAGGCGGACTCTCAACCACTGCGCCACCAGGGAAGCCCCGCTTCCTTCTTTCTTGTGGCTGAATAATAATCCATTGTGTATATACCACATCTTCATTATCCATTCATCTGTTGACACACACATAGGTTGTTTCCATACTTGGCTATTGTGAATAATGCAGTGAATGTGGGAGTGCAGATAGCTCTTTGAGATACTGATTTCATTTCCTTTGGATATATGCCCTGAAGTGGCATTGCTGGGTCATATGGTAGTTTTATTTTTAATTTGTTGAGGAGCTGCCATACTGTTATCCATAATGGCTGTAGCAATTTATATTCCTACCAGCAGTGTACAAGGGTTCCATTTTTTCCACATCCTTGTCAATGTTTGTTAACTCCTGTCTTTTTTATAATAGCCATCCTAACAGGTGTGAGTTGATATCTCGACGTGATTTTGATTTCCATTTCCCTGATGATTAGTAGTGTTGAGAGCCTTTTCACGTACCTTTTGGCCATTTGTGTGTCTTCTTTGGAAAAACGTCTATTCAGGTCCTTTGCCCATTTTTAAATTGGATTATTTGGGAGTTTTTTGCTATTGTATGAGGTTCCTAATATATTTTTTATATTAACCATTTATCAGATACATGGTTTGCAAATATTTTCTTCTATTCCATATGTTGCCTTTTCATTTTGTTGATGGCTTCCCCTGTGCAGAAGGCTTTTAGTTTTATGTAGGCCCACTTGTTTATTTTTGCTCTTGTTGCTTGTGTTGCTTCAGAAGGCAGTAGTAAAATTAAGGGTTGGAAATTACACAGGAGCAGATTTCAGCTGTGGATAAAGATGTTTTCTGACAAAAATGAGTTGTCCAAAATTGGATTGTGCTCCTAGAGAGAGTGAGCAGTCCTCAGTCACGAGAGATGTTGAACAAGCACTTGCCATGGAATGAACCACTTACTCATTCAACAAATATTGAGTGCTTATTAAGTGCCAGGCACTGGGGTTACAACAGTGAATAACACAGGCACAGTCCCTGTTCCATTGGACTTTGAGGGGAAAAAAGAGAAAGGAAACAAAGGTGTTAAACTATAAAGAAGATAAACATGGGACTGAGATAGAGAATAATGGAGGAACCTATGGATGTGCAGACAGTTGGAGAATAGCATTCTGGGCACAGAATAGTGTATAGGAAGGATTTACACAGGTAGTACATTGAACAAGAGATTCTCACAATTCAGTTTTCTACTATACATGTACAGTCTTCACTAGAGCCATGTGGAGGCAGCCTCTGGTCCCCCAGCTAGTAGGTAGTGATGCAAGGATAATAACCCTGGTATAGTTGACTGCTTTCATAGGTCAGTTTTCACTGTTTGGTTTTTGATTAGCCTTCCATGTGCAGTTCTTTATCTATGAAAAATTATACTGTTAGGGCTGTGCCCTGTTGGTCTAGAGAATAGAAAACCACTTGGAAAAGAGAAAAAAAACCACACACAAAAAAGAAAGTCGTGCTCCTGTGGCTTTTCTTCCCCCGGCACTATCATCACTCTTTCTATTCTGGTCATTGACTTCCATCTTCCATCTTAGGGCAGAAATGGTCTCTTGTTCTAAAATAAGCAGCAAGGTTATTCCTGACTAAGATGAGGTTAGTAGTTGCCTCTAGTAGTTGCTGGGTATGGGGATGTTTTATGAATACACACAATCTCATTTCTGTTTTGCAGGAAGATGCTGGATCCGGGGTTAATGTTGTGTTCTAAGCAAGCCATGTTTCTTAACCTTGTCTACAAGTCTCTGAAAGCTGACATCGTGTTGCGGAGGGTGAAGGCTTTTGTGAAGAGGTTACTTCAAGTTACATGTGAACAGATGCCGCCATTCATATGTGGAGCTTTATATCTCGTGTCTGAGATCCTTAAAGCAAGACCAGGTTTAAGAAGTCAACTAGATGATCCTCCGGTATATTTTACAATTGCTTTTTAAATTGAGTGGGTTCTGAAATATATTTGGTATTTTTCTTCTTTGCTTCAGTGACAATAACTTACTTAGTTCTCCGGAGCAGAGTGTGAGTCCTGGAATTAGACTGACCTGGATTTTAGTCCCAGGTGTACAGGTTACTAGGTGGGCATGTTGCTTCACCCCTTTACACGTAAGAAACTACCCTAAAATGTGATTATATGAGATAGTTACAGTTATAGAGCTAATAGATCTCTTAAGCCTATCTCCTCAGTTGTGAAATGGACATAATAGCACCTACCTCGTAGGGTTATTTACAACAACTCAAAAATTCATTTGAGGGCTGAATGCTTTCAAAGTCTCAGGGATTCTTGGCTCAAAACTTAACTCTGTTACATTTAGGAATAAGAATGTGGCCTCCTCTCATTCTAAATTCCACTGATGGAACTTTCACGTTTCATCAGAATTGCAATAAACAGATCTTCAAAACTACTAAACGTAATTGAATACTTTTCTCCTTGATTAACCCAGATTCATTAAACCATTTTTTTTTAGGAGTTTGATGAGGAAGAAAATTTTATTGACATAGGAGATGATGAAGAAACAGAAAAATTCACTGATGCAGATAAAGAAATGGATACTATGAAAAAAGTTGAGATGGAAGAAACTGTGTCTGAACGTCATGTGGAAACCAAAAAGTTAGAGTCTGCTTCTTGGGTGCACTTTGATAATTTGAAAGGTGAGTTTCTTAAATCTTTAAATTATTTTCTTGAATTTTTAAACCGAGGAACTGGATTCCCCTTTAATCTTAATAGAAATTAATATTATACCATTTTAGAAGTCCTCACTATTGCTTTATTTTAGATGGAAGCACTCATAACCAGATATAATTAGGATCCTAGAAGTAAATTTTTAATATAATGAATCATTGACTTACTTATGAACAGTACTACGGATAATAAATACATCTTTTAAAATAATTTAAATCTTAGAAATTAAAGCAGATACCTTTTGGAGCTGTAAAGATTTAGTGAGAAAACTGGCCATGTTAGATGCACAGTAGATCTCTTTTCCTTCAGCTGAAGTGTAATAAGTTTATACTTTTGAATGAGTTTTAGTTTCTTGATCTTTATCTGTACATGTAAAGGCCTCCTGCATGGAACATATATGAAAACAACACGTGTGTACACAAAGTTTGATTTACAAACAAAGGTATTTGGTTACATATTGTGAATAGCGTGGAACTTGTGGTCACTTTGTTCAAGCATCATGTTTATCCTCTGTAGTTCCTTAATGTTTTAGGATTGAAAACATTCTTGATATAAAAACTTATGTTTTCCATACCCACAAACTGAATGAAGTCTATTAATAGACTATTAGAGCCAAAAGAAATCTTAGAAATGCAGGCTTTTCATTTGAGGCTGTAAAGAAAAGCACACTAGCCTTGAGGATCAAGAAAGGTGCCAGACCCATTTCTTCAAACTTGTTGTGGGACTCTTGTTCAAATTATTTCATCTCTCTGAACTTTAGTTTGCTTGTGAAGTATAAAAGAGAAATATGGTAGCCACCAGGAAGTTTTTAAAAGAATCCATCAGTTGCCCTGAAGGCTAAACTGGGAATAATCCTTTAGAAGGATGACAAGCACGTGCATTGTGAAGTAGACAGTTCCTTGTGTGTTCTGAAGTTTCCTTGTTTTAAATTTTCTAATCCGGAGTTGCTAAAAACATGAAGAAGATAATATAAAACCTGTTCCAAGTGAGACTTACTTCTGGGCATAATTTAATGACAAACATTCGGTGTACTGTAAAGCTCCGAAAGAATTTAGACCTGTTTCATCTTCAGGTCATTTGTCATCTTAACACTTATGACCTAATTGACTGAGAAATGGGTACCTATTTGAAAAGGGGATAAATTTTGAAGGGGAGCTTTTAGTAGTTGGGATAAATATGCTGCCTGGTTTACTCAATAGCAAATGCTAGCTTAGGTACCAAGATAAATTCTGGTGGCTTGGAGTTTTTATTCTAGGTAGGATGCCTGGCTAACTAAAAATGCTGATACTTAATAATTGTCAGTGACAGCATTGATCCCAGTGGGTGTAGTGACCTCTTGGGCTAGGAATAGAGCATTTGAGAAATACTATATTTGTGTTCTCAGGTGGCAAACAGTTAAACACATATGATCCATTCAGTAGAAACCCTTTGTTCTGTGGAGCTGAAAATACAAGTCTTTGGGAACTCAAAAAGGTAAAATAATTTCAAATTGTCTCTTAATTTAACTGTGCTATATATTTGCCCCCATGGATTTAACACCTTGAAGTTTCCATTTTTCTTGTAAGTGATAAGTATAGGAGTTTAGTTATTTAGACATTAATTGGCGGAAGAAAGCAATTTGAAGTATGTCACCTGGCTGTAATGCCTTATAACCCATATTTTTGTTGCCTCTGAAAAACATTAAATTTACACATTTCTACATTCACGTGTAGAAAATCTTAAATAATGTGCATGCAAAATAAGGATGTTATACATGGCTATAAGTAAATTTTGCTTTTGGTAAGCACACTATTGCATATAATGGCTCTGTAAAATAGATAAATTTTGCTTTATGCATTAGATTATCTCTGAAAGGTTTTGTGATAATAGAACTTTTTGCAAGCATAGTTACTTTTTAAATATGTGAGAGGAACGCATATTTCTAATAAGCTTTCTATGATTTTTTTTGCTAAAGCAAGTGTCTACCCATGCAGACTCCTGTGGGTCCCTGACACCTTGTTAGTGAGTCTGCAGGGTCACAACTACTTTCATAGTGATACCAGGACATTACTTGCCTTTGTCACTATTGACAGTGGCGCTGATGGTATTAAAGAAATGGATAAAACTGCTGGTGCCTTAAAGCAAATACAGACAGTAGTACTGAGCTGCACTCATGGGCATTACATTCTTCATTGCCATATACTTGCAGAGGGGGAAAAAAGCCAGTATCACATAAGAATGATGAGGCAGGAAAAACTGTTGATTTTATTATCTTGACTCCAAAGTACATACATGTCTTTTTAATGTTCTGTGTGTATGTATAACAAGAACACGTAACACACTCTGCTGTAGACCTAAGTATGAGGGTTGTCTCATGTCTCAAGGAAAAGTGCCTGTGTAGTTGTTGGAAATGCAGCTAGCTGTCTGGCTGACAGACAGGCTGGTCACTCAGACTTGGGTATTTGGGAGATAATTTCTTGAAAATGAATGACATGAACCTGTTACTTCAATCAAACAGCTGACAGTATGTGTTGTCAATGATAAAGTTCAAGCTTTTAAGCAAAGGTTAAAATTTTAGAACTCCTGTAACCACCATCTTGAGCTTAACAGTTTCTCAATACCTTTTCTGACTGAAAGGAGTGGTGATACTAACAATGTGATTTTTGTGATATTGAATGAAATGTGACCAGCATTTGGAAGAATCGCATAACTCACAAAGTCAGTATTTTCCATATGACTAATACACAGTGTTATGAAGTCAAGCATGGATAAAAGATCCATTCACTGTAGACCAGTTAATTTTAAGTAGCAAGTACCAAAAGCTGATTGATAGGGTTTCAGATTCCATACTGCAACTAATCTTCAATTTTGATATAGTATCAAAGGAAAAAAACCCACAATTATGTGAAAGACTATTGGTTAATCCTCTTTTTTTCCAACTATATATCTGTGTGAAGCCAGATTTTCTTCATATACTTCAACTAAAATAACATGGAATACAGAAGCAGATATGAGAATCTACTCTTACGTTAAACCAGACATTAAATAGATCTGTAAAACTGTAAAATAATGCTACTTTTATCACTTTTATTCTGAAAAAGTTATTTTTCATAAAACATTTATATTAGTATGTAATAGGTTTATTGTTAATTTTTTTATTTTTAAAATTTGCTTATTTTTGGCTGCGTTGGGTCTTTGTTGCTCTGCATGGGCTTTCTCTACTTGCGGCGAGCGGGGGCTACTCTTTGTTGAGGTGCACAGGCTTCTCATTGCGGTGGCTTCTCTTGTGGATCACAGGCTCTAGGTGCACGGACTTCAGTGGTTGTAGCACGCTGGCTCAGTAGTTGTGGCTCGTGGGCTCTAGAGCACAGGCTCAATAGTTGCGGCGCACGGGCTTAGTTGCTCCACGGCATGTGGGATCTTCTTGGATCAGGGCTTGAACCTGTGTCCCCTACATTGGCAGGCGGATTCTTAACCACTGCACCACCAGGGAAGCCCTATTGTTAATTTTAAATGAACTATAAGTGTTTAAAATTTTTCTGTTGTAATTTCTAATAAGGTAAATATCAATAGATATATCCCACTTAAATTACGGAAGCTCTTGAGGTCCTTGATTTTTAAGTATATAAAGTGTTCCTGAGACCAAAATTTTGAATCACTCTTCTGATGTATCGGCTTAAGTTTCAGTTTTTTGTATTTTCTTAAATAATCTGCAGCTGTGGTAGGAGTTGACCTTATTTCACATTTTTCTTTTTAGCTTTCTGAGCATTTTCATCCCTCTGTGGCCCTTTTTGCAAAGACTATCCTTCAGGTAAGTCTCAGATATTCAGAAGACAAGAAATTAAAGAAAATAAGTAATCCAGTTTTAGATAATCAATAATTAGTCAGTGTTTACTAGATAGAATCGTGTACATTTTTCTGCTGTTGTAAAGGAGCAGTGACTTGTTGGATACAGAGCAGCAGATAATTCTTCCCACTCTGAGATGAATGGAAATACAGGATACTACAAAACCACAAGTTATTTACTACATCCTGGCTTTGCTCCTGAAGAAAGATTGCCCTCCCCTTTCCCTTTTGTCGTGTTTGCCAGTTGGGGTTTGGTTCCTGGTTAATGGTTAGGTAACCTACATAATACTATTTGACTATTCATAAAATCAGCAGTGAATTGTAGAATATGTATGAGTGTGTGTTTAATTTCTTCAAGAAAAGAATAACATGCATGAGAGGGATATTTGAAGGGTCTTTTATTGCATATTTGTGCCTTCGAAGCAATGTAATAGATGTTTATGCTTTTCTTCTTGTTTTTTCTCTGGATGTATATATATAATTTCTTAATTCCCTCCCCCTACCTTTCAGGGAAATTATGTTGAGTATTCAGGGGATCCACTACAGGATTTCACACTAATGAGATTCTTGGATCGATTTGTATACCGAAATCCAAAGCCACATAAAGGCAAAGGTACGCTTCTATTTGATGAATTTTTTGGCTTTCCCTGTTAATATTCAATAAACAACATGAGCATATATAACTAGGTTTTACATTACACTGTCTTGATTTTACATTTCAGAAAACACAGACAGTGTTGTGATGCAGCCAAAAAGAAAACACTTCATGAAGAATATTCGTAGTCTTGCTGGTAAGTATAAAGCCTGGATGGTTGAACCTGACAACAGTACAAGTCAGTAACACATAAATTGTGTTATTCTTTGCTCTACTTTATCAGAATAAAACCTAAGCACCAGAGATATTATCCATCTTTGTTGCCAAGATTGGTATGCATTTTCAAGTTTACTGAGATTGGGCCTTTTTTTTGTTTTTTTCCAGAAAATTTCAAACATATCCAAAGCATATATACACAAGTGATATGATGGACCCCCCCACCCCACCATAACCATCACCCATCTTCAACAATTAGCATTTGCCATTCTTGTATCATCTATAGGTAAAGCTATAGCTTTATCAGTGACACTGCCCCCGCCACCCCCCATATATAATTACCTTTTACAGCTCAGACCGTTTTAAGCTCTCTAATGGGCTTGGTGGCAATACCCGCAACAGATTTTGTCAGAGCCCCATTTTAAACTCATTTCAACAGGTATTTAGTACCAATCTTGTGGATCTAATTCTGCTTTTGTATTCACAGCAGGTATTTCTTTACATACTAGATCCCAGCTCCTTTTTTTTTTCCCACAGTCTAGGGTTCAGTTACAACTTACAAATCATTTAATTTCTAATTGACTTATATCACAGAGGTCCAGAGACATAAAAGGACTTGCCCAAAGTTAGAGTTGGAATCAGAAGCCAAATACTCTTTTAACCAAGATGAGCCTGAAATTTTTATTCTGATGAGGAAACACTAATATATTGTAGTTCCTTATTCTTGTTTCTTAGTTTTCCTCAGTATTAAGTTAAATTGTGGATATTTCTTTGTTTGCTTCCTATTCCCAGAATGGCAGGCATTGTTGTCATTTTTCCAAGGTGAAAAATGACGAGTTTAAAGTGATTATTAAGAGAACTCTTTTGAGTCTTTGTTTCTCTTGAAATTTGGATCCTGGACGCAACTGGAGGACAAGAGAACCCCATTCTTTCACTGTGACACACTGATGGCTACAAACTGTATTGTAGCCGATGAAGTTTCAAATGTTGGGTTTCCTCCACACAGACTTTTCCAGAGGTTGTCCTTCGCACTATAAGATGCCTTCTGTCCAGGGACTTCCCTGGTGGCGCAGTGGTTAAGAATCTGCCTGCCAGTGCAGGGGACACTGGTTCAAGCCCTGGTCCGGGAAGATCCCACATGCCACAGAGCAACTAAGTCTGTGCACCACAACTACTGATCATGCGCTCTAGAGCCCGTGAGCCACAACTACTGAGCCTGCGTGCCTAGACCCTGTGCTCCGCAACAAGTGAAGCCACTGCAGTGAGAAGCCTGCGTGCTGTAACGAAGAGTAGCCCCTGCTCATATCTAGAGAAAGCCCATGCATAGCAATGAAGACCCAACACAGCCGATAAATAAATAAATTTATAAGATGCCTTCTGTTCAACTTCCTCACATTATGAGACTTTAGAATCTTTGAGATTCTAAAGAATTATAGGTATTCTGTATTTAGTCTTAAGAGCTTGAATAACATAAAAAGAATTACTTAAATAAAATTCTTAACTTGTTTTCCTAGTTAACAGTAAGGAGTTCCTTGCAAAAGAAGAAAGTCAAATACCAGTGGATGAAGTGTTTTTCTACAGGTAATATATTTAATACTGTTTCATTTGGAGAACTGTTAAATTAAAAATTTTTAGATTCCATAAATGCTTTGTTAACATAGGCCTATCTTGAAAAGGGCAAACGATATGTCAATCCATTTTTGTGAGGGGAGTTTAGAAATGTCATTTTACTAATGTTGAGATATCTAAATGAAACTAAAATAAGTAAATTTGAGGGTTTTGTTTTTAATAATCTAGCATAAATTTTAAGAACCTTGACTTTGAAAAAAGTTTTTTTACTCTAGTAATTTCCTTACAGGCTTAAATCTATAACTCATGAGTTATTTGTCCAAAATATGGCTCTGCGTAGAAATAGCAAAATTCACCGCACTACTATGGAGATAAGTCCTAAACCTACTAGTAGTAAAACTAATGCCTTGTAATAGTAAAGGAACTATTATCTCATCTGGTTGATTGGGTGATTGGGTTCGATTTGGTTTGCTCCTTTTTTTTTTTTTCGGCAGCACTGGATTTTTGTTGCTGTGCGCGGGCTTCTCATTGCAGAGCACAGGCTCTAGGTGCGCGGGCTCAGTAGCTGTGGCTCGCAGGCTCTAGAGCACAGGCTCAGTAGTTGTGGTGCACGGGCTTAGTTCCTCTACGACATGTGGGATATTCCTGGACCAGGGCTTGAATCCGTGCCCCCTGCATTGGAAGGCGGATTCCCAACCACTGCGCCACCAGGGAAGTCCCTGGTTTGCTTTTTAAAAAAATTTTTTGTGTAAACAATTTTGAGGCTGTGGTCCCATCTGCAAAATGCTAAGTTTCACTGTACCCTAATAGAAGAAAAAGTCTAACTGATAAAATATTGTGATTACAGGTCATTTAGAGCCACAGTTTCTAATATTCGAATACTTGTATCATTGCAATCGTGCTGATGCTAAAACAACCTTTTACTGTGCCATTTAATTAAGATGAGTTAAGGTGTTTTTATGAGGAACCAAGCCTAAATCATTGAAATTTACTATACTTCACATTTCAAAAGTTTTCAACTGTTTTGAATTCAAAACTATTTTTTCTATAATAAATACAGATTTTAGTCATTTATATCCAGCTGAGTTAACAGCTTTTACACTTGTCTGTGACACTGACCATAGATGCTTTGATTATAGTAAAATGGGCCCTATGATAAAATTATCAAATATATAACATGCATTTTATTTTAGGTATTATAAAAAAGTTGCTAGTGTTAAACTGAAACAAAAACGGAATGAAGATGAAGAAAGTATAGAAGATGTGGATGATGAGGAATTTGAAAAGATGATTGGTAATTTGTTTACCTTTATAATCCACAGTTAGAAAAATTTTATTAGAATTTAGACTGAAAATAAAATGGGAAATTAGATAAGCTTACATTGAGCTCACATGTTGCATATCATATTACACCTACTAAAAATAAGCACATAAATAACTAATGGAGTAAAAAGGTCTGCAATTGCTAAATATTGTTTTGATATTTTCCCTCTTTCCATAAAAGAACTGTAGAAAGAAGCTAAAATTAATTGGAATGCATTTAGTTTAGGGATTTAATTAAGGTCAGCATATTCATGGGTTTGTTTAGATTAATAAAACACCAGCAGTGTCAAATGTATATCATTTTGGTGTTTACTTATCATGAACAGCCAAATCATGATGTGTTGATTGACTCAAATATAAGACATGTCAACTTTGTTATTCCTTGCTACATCTCACAATTTGTATATTGTTCTCTGGCAGACATGTTTGAAGATGATAATTGTTTCACCTCTGGAAAGGATGATCTTGACTTTGCTAGGTAAAATACTTCAGTTTTTTTTCTTTTTTAACTTTTCCCAGCATTTCTCAAATTATTGTCCCTCGGAACAGTGGAGCACAGGAGTATGTGTTGTATAGGAGAAAGGTTTTAGGTATTGAAGGAAGTTTGGGAAGTGGACACAGTACTTTCATTTTGGACCTTTATAATACCCGTTAGTAAATTAAATAAAGGCTCTGAGCCGTCTGTAACTCTCCTTTGAATTCTGTTAACAGCCTAATGCCCTGCTGGCCACCAAAACATACTTGAGAAAACAAAGTCCTCTTTTTCATTTCAAGTTGTTGTTTTTCTTCAGCAACATGAAGAGGAAAGCCAAAGGAGCTAAGGATGACTTAGAAGATGAAGATTCAGAAGATGAGGACCTTGGTAATCTGGATGATGATGAAGTTTCCTTAGGAAGTATGGATAAAGAATTTAGTGAAATTGAGGAAGATGGAGGAACATTCATGGATGTGTTAGATGATGAAAATGAGGGCATTCCAGGTAAACTTTTAAAAATATAAGACAGAAACAAACTGGAGCTTTCTTCCTCAGCATAGGCTAGTTTTTCTGTTGAAGGTTTTTTAATATTACCCTGTATTCAGATTAATACTCAGATCAGACAGAAATTTAAAGAGGACCTTTTTTCTCCTCTCATTTGAAACCGAAGGGTTTTTTTGTTGTTTTATCAGCAGCGAGTTTCTGTTTTGGGCTTTTATTTTAATCAGCAATGAGGCTGTCTGTGCTACACCTGTCGAGCTGTTATATTGCCTTTTTAAAATGTTGGTAATGGTAATTTGTAGTTTTTAAAAGTTAATCAATATTCATCATCATAGCCCTATAGCAGTTCTACTGTTTTCTTAAATTGCTTAATAACAGCGGGGTTTTTTTTGGTAACAGAACTTGATGATGATGTCAGCTTCAAAGTCAATAGTAAGAAAAGCAAGAGAAAAGGTGCAAATGATTTTGACTTTGCTGGGTCATTTCAAGGTAAGAAAATGTATTGAGTCTCTTTTAAACCTAAGCAATGAGTATGGGAAAGCTATTCAGTATCATTTTGGGAAATAACTTTTCTAATGGATAAGAAGTCTTAAATATATTTTTAATATATGAAAAATGTTGTTTCTCACATCCACCTTCAATTATTTTTTCTTCCCAAATTCACTCCTCATTTAAATAGCTCTAGATCGTCATTTCATTCATGTTTAAACCATTCAATAATACGTAAGCCATGGATTTTCCATAGACACCTGTTGCCTTTTTCCTTTTCTCTATCAACTCTTATCCTTCCCATTTGACCCATCTAAAAACCCATGCTCTTTATTAAACTTCATTTTCCTTTTTTAATGAGACCTGCCATTTTGCTGCCATGACAAAATTATTATAACCTCAAAAATATATAAAACAGATAGGAATTTTTAAAGTATATGATAACAGGTTATGTCTTTTAGTGTAATTTCTACGGTGCTAATAAAAGGAAAAAAGTACTATATCGGGTAACAATATTAAGTTTTTGATAAAAATGTAGAAAGCACGATAAATGTTTTATGACGAATTTTATTCCAAAGTGGCTGTAGTAGAGACATTGATGTAGAGTTTTAAGTATTGTTTCAGGTAAAGTGAAAATGGATAAAAGCAATATTTTTAGTTAATATAGTTTTAGATAGTGTGAGTTAAAATGTAATAAACATTAATGAACTTATTTAGAAAACAGAAACAGACTCACAAGCATAGAAGAAATACTTGTGGTACCAAAGGGCAAAGGAGAGGGGGATAAATTGGATAAACAAGGTCCTACTGTATAGCGCAGGGTACTATATTCAATGTCTTGTAATAAACTATAATGGAAAAGAAAAAATGGAATAAATATTAAAAATAGATATTTTACTGTCTTATCTATTTTGAAAGGTTTATATGTTTAGAATTATAGGGGAGTTTTTTTTAAAGAACAGGTTTATTTTGAGTAGTAAACAAAACTCCATTTATCACATAATAAACAAACCTTCCATCAATTTCTTCACAGTCCAAAGAACAAAACCTCTGACTTATCGAGTTTACACTTAATCTTAAATAGTCTAAAATCCATCCATGTCGACTTTAGAATTTTAATCTTGCCTGATACTACGAAATAGGACAAACTTTGATCGATGGTCAAATCTGAAAGACAAGAAGACACTGTTGTCACCTGAACAGTCCTATTAGGATATTAACTTAAAAAAAAACAAACCTTATACTAACTTTTAAGTTATTCTTCTGTCTTTAAATGCCAGCTACCTAATGATATTAGAAGATAATTGTAATTGTGTGTTCTAACCCAAATATATATATTTTTTAACAAAACTATGTTGAAGATTATCCAAAATCATTGGATTTACAATTTAATAATCTAGACTTATACTTTTTTTTAAGGACCAAGAAAAAAAAAGAAAAGAAATTTCAATGACTCCAACCTATTTGTATCTGCTGAAGAGGTAAGGCTAATGTACTGCTTTAAGCAGTTAGCTATTCTATTGATACATTGTTTTTTAAGTTTTCTAATACATGCATCCCCCCCCTTTTTTTCTTTTAAAGTTTGGCCACCTGTTGGATGAAAATATGGGATCCAAGTTTGATAACATTGGCATGAATGCCATGGCTAACAAAGATAATGCAAGTAAGTAACTTGAATTTTTATTTAGGTTTTAACTTCGAATTAGGTTAACTAACTTGGGCTTTAACTTAGAATTTCTGAAAATCTGAGTATTTTTGGAGGACCTTTTTTGTTTTGTTTTGTTTTGTTTTTGCGGTACGCGGGCCTCTCACTGTTGTGGCCTCTCCCGTTGCGGAGCACAGGCTCCGGACGCGCAGGCTCAGCGGCCATGGCTCACGGGCCCAGCCGCTCTGCGGCATGTGGGATCTTCCCGGACTGGGGCACGAACCCATGTCCCCTGCATTGGCAGGCGGACTCTCAACCACTGCGCCACCAGGGAAGCCCTGGAGGACATTTTTATAGTAAGAAGGGATAAATGGTTCCTTACAACCTGAAAAGAATGGCTTTTTCACCTCTGTCTGCAGAGCACATGGGATTAAAAAGTATTTATACTACAGAGAAAAAGACTACAGCCTACAAAAGTTACTTTCTTTTTTAAGGAGGCAGGCTATTTTTATATAGTATGAGTTTGCTAAGTAACTCTATAAATATAGGCATTTTAATTATTTCTGATATTGATAGTTACTGGCTGCTCTTCTTTCACCAGTAAGTGTTCAGGGGAAATAAAATCTTTAGAGCATTTGTTCCTTTGCTGTAAACAGTAAATATACGGAAGGAAAGCAACAACCAAGGAGGGGTTTGCGTAGTGGATGGGAAATGACTGTAGGTCATGGCAGACTGGAAGTTCCTGTTAGGATGTTCTGTGGGGCCTCCAAGAGTCTACAATGTGCTTAACTTTTTTCTCCCTCCTCAAAGGTCTCAAACAACTTAGGTGGGAAGCTGAACGCGATGACTGGTTACACAACAGAGATGTGAAAAGCATCATCAAGAGGAAGAAAAATTTTAGAAAGAAGAGGCCAAAAACCACTCAAAAAATTAAAAAGCAAAGAAAATGAGTGTTTTCTAAGTAAATTACAAGTTAAAATTCTACTTACTGCTAATTTTTGCTGTTCAGCCATTTTTCTTGATCTTGCTCTCTGATGCCATACATTCCAGAGTGTTCAGTGGATTTGTAATAAACTATAAATAGAAATAGCTGTCATTTATGAAATCATGTAAAAGTGTTAAAATTAAACTATATTGAGAAAAAAATCAAGCTTTTTCCCCCTTATTTCTACATGGTAAAATGAAAAGGATGACAATAGGATACATGTGTTGTATATAAGCTCTAGCATCTCTGCTAATCATTGTAATGAACACTATTTACTAAGCATTACTTTATACCAGATACTGTGTGAAATAATTACATAATGTTATCTTGTTTAATCCTTACAACAATTCATGAGATGGGCATTATTATCACTACTTGACGGAGAAAGAAAAAGCTCCAAGAAATTCGCAAACCAGAGATTGGTTTTAAGTTTTAAGCTGTGGATTTGATTCCATCACACTCAGATATGTCTCATTCCAAAGTCTACATTCTTAACCCACTGGAAGAATTAAGAATCCAGCCCATTAGCTGGATTAACCCATTGGCTAACTGGGATGAGGATTTTCTCCACTGTGTTCTCAGAAGGAGTGAAAATAGAAATGAACAGTATTTTTGGAAACTGGCATCACAAAATTCAGAAGTCATTTAGCCCTTAATTGGTCATAAAGAATTTAAAAAGGTTACCTGAAGAAGTTGTTTTGTACTCTTAATTTCACTTAAGGAAAAACATACCTTCCAAGATGAAAGGGAATTTCTTGCTCATTGTTTGCCTGAAATCTAAAGAAAAGTCTTAAAATTAGGCATGATTAGGAATTCATTGTTTTAACACATGGAGCCATAATTTAGTGCTAGCTTTAGGGTCTATAAGATAGGAATCCAATAAATTAGAAATTTGTGTTAGTCCTTCTTGGTAATCCAGGAACTGTATCTTTTTAAATAGGGTGTAAATTGCACTTAAACCTTATATGTAGCCTTCCCTAGTTATTTTGGAGTTTTTAAAACTTGGCCTATATATATGATGTAATTTATTTTGAAATGGTATTTAAAAGCAAATTTTCAGTGTTAATGTGAAATTCCCTTGTGTAATTTTATAAATTGTTTTTATGGATGCCATTTTACCTTATTAGAGAATTAGACATAAGGCTTCACTACACCCAATTTTTAAAGTGATCTTAAACTTTACTTTGCTTTTAAATACCGTTTGGATGTTTTCTTTTATACCCTTCCACCCTTTAAGAAGGCAAATGACAAGTTTCAAAGATGGCCACCACCCCAGGACTACTATGCCCTGATTTAGGGAAAGAGAAAGTAGCACTTTCTGATTTTAAAAGTTGAGGGCGCTAATATAAAATTTCCCCCACAAAATGACAAAGCACTTTTAGTGATGGCCAGTGGCATGGGAAAGGCTTTTAGTGGCTAGTATTGATGCAGAGGAAGCATTCTGCTAGCTTGAGAAACTGGTTACTTGACAATTCAGGTATGCTACCTCTTGCTTTTTCAGTCTTACCAAACAATGAGGTGTAATGGGCAGGCTGGCTTTTTTCCATCTGTGCTCCCAAACTAAGCCAGACCAAGGACACTGCTCTATGCTCCCCATTAGTAAAATCCATGGAAGTATGAAACATTTTCCCTAGTCTACAAACTTTTTTTTTTTTTTTAGGGAGAAGAGTCATTTATTCTATAATAATTAACACCTAGCTTCTTCCCCTTGTGCCTATAAAATGGCTAATATCAATACACTGAATCTGAAAAGGCAGTTTCTCTAAAGAAGCCATTTAACCTAAAATGCATTAGCAAACTGTACACCCCCCTACAAAACACTAATTTCTGAATTATGATTACCTTGGCTTGTGTTCATCTTTTTAAACAAAAAATATGCTCCAAAAATGCCCACAAGTTCAGCTACTAAAACTCCTTTAAAGATCTTCTTTGCCAGTGGATCCATAGTACGGGCCATCCTAAGTTTAACAATAACAAATAAATGTAAACCTGAATAAGCATATACAAACTTAGTACCACATCTATAAAAATAACTCCAATTCATTCCCAGAGTTTGAATGATTATATAGGAATAAAACCCTAAAGTTACCGTATCCTTAGTTGTATTAGACATGTCTCACTTTCCTAGTTTTCAACCTCCATGCCTAAGGGGCACAAGTGAACCAAAGACATGACTGGAGAAAGCACAGCGCGGAGACAAAATGGAAGGCATTGTGAAAGGAACTAACAGTTTATGGAACTGAGATTTTTTAATTGCCTAAGAATATAGAATGGTGGGAGTTAGGGTAAAACTTTTTTTTAGCTGAACTAGGAATTAAATAAGATATGATCTAATGGTCACAATATGTGAAGTTCTTTATGAAGTACCCTACAAAAGTAAGGTTATTCTGCAAGTCGTACATGTTTTATAGCTAGAAGTTTTCATTTATTTATACAACATACTGAACTACGTGCCACAGTTCTGGGCATTTTATATAAAGTTGAGCAATAAACTGGTTCTTGTTCCTGAGGAGCTGCTATTCTAAGTTTTTTCAAACTAATTACGTCACCCAAAGGGCTTGTTAGAAATGCACATTCTTGGGCCTCAGAGAGCAATTCCCCAATCCCCAGGTTCTGATTCTGCAACTCTAGGGTTGGTGCCCAGTAATTTGCCCTTTTGCAGGCAACTCCAAGTGACTTTTATACAAGAGGCCTCTGGACCACATGAGGGGAACACCGACCACCATCGCCCAGTAAGTGGCAAAACTAGACTTCAAATCTTAATTCTCTTCCTATAATTAAAAGCCAGTCAGAAGGAAGGGCTTAAGTCTTTATTCTCTTTCACTAAAGCAAAAGCTAACAAGGAAAGGGCTATATAACAAGTGAAGAAAATAGCATATATGACTTACTGAATATATGAAATGTAAACCCAAGTTGTTGTTTTTTTTTCTTTTGGCTGTGCCCAGTGGTATACGGGGATCTTAGTTCCCCAACCAGGGATTGGACCCGTGCCCCTTGTAGTGGAAGTGCAGAGTCTCAGCCACTAGACCACCAGGGAAGCAGCTAAACCCAAGTTTTTACTCTGCCTCAAAGTCAGGAAGGACAGGAGAACCAGTGGTTTTTAAACTCAGGATTTCAACACTGTCCTGTGTATGCTCTGTAACACTTTTTCATTCTCCGTGTGAGGCGGCACCTCCTCTCTAATACTCTACAGCTCCAGCTCTCCCGCTCATTCCATTCAATTTTAACTCCTTTTCGCAATGTCTGAGGGTGGGCGTAATTAAATACCCTACTTTGGTAGGATTATCCTACTAATATTGTAACCAGGTGTCCCTCCCCCCCAGCCCCCAGATTCCTTTCTCTAATTTTGATAATGTGACCACCCTGGGGACTAAAAGATTAAAACTTTATTATTCTTACCTAAGAGAAGTGAAGTGGAGGGAGTTAAAAAAGAACTTACACATAACCAAGAGGCGGTGAGGGAGTGGGAGACTTGTTTTGCTTTGTCTACTACTATGCTGTACATAACTGACAGAAAATAAGCCATGATCAGTACAGGGAGCTCTCCTGGGGTTATTTTTAATGTTCAAAGAGTGAAACACAAAACAAAACAAAGCCTGCCTGCAGCCAGATCCACAGTGTAAGGACTCCAAGTAGAATTTTGTTTTGTTGGGAGGGAGAGAGGATAAGGGTTCAAAAAACAAAGTCCAAGTAACTGTATAGTAAAGCATTTACCTTTCTTAAAAACGGATATACATACATTTTACATTCCAAGTCCCTCAACTTCAGAAAAGGTGTTTATAATGACTGATAAAACCCATTTGATAAAGACCACCAAAGGCATAGCCATCCACGACAGGTTACTAACGGGCAGAGGCGGAGTAAGACTAGACAAGATTTTGAAGTATGGAAGTCAGGTGAAGTTTAAAATAAAGCAGCCCTCTGATGGGCTCGAAGAAAAGCAGGCAACATTTCAAACAGCAAGGTCTTTCCTCACACTCCAGATGTGGGACAAGGTCTCCCTGCTACGACCCCGGGTTCAATTAACAAGGGCACTTTTTCCAGGTTCCCACGGTCAAGCGCCAAGCAACCACCGACGCCTCCGAGAGTGGCCTCGAGCCTGCTACCCGCTTTCCTCAGCCCCTCGCGGCCTCCGCATCTCCGGTGCCCCGGCTCCAGCCAGCTCCCCAGCTCCCCCGGTTCCCCCACACACCCGGCTTCTCCCCCCAACCCGGGCTCCCAGCCAGGCGCCGACACACGCGCAGCGCAAGCAGCACTGCCCCGGTGCCGCGCCAAGGTCATTGAGCGACCCGGAAACACTCGGGCCGGGCCGGCGCCCCTCCGGCGGACGGATACAGTGACACCGAGTGTTCTTCGTATCGCCCCAGAACTCTGCAGAGGTCCCCCCAAAAGCCTGCTCTGCTCCCCGCTCTGAAGACCTGCCAGGAGAGGCAGCTGAGCGAGCAAGAAACCCGCACGCGTGCCTTACCTGAGGAGCGTACTCGCCGGGTTGCGCATGCTCCAGGGCTGGCTGCAGGCTGCTTACATTGTTTTATTTAATCCTCCCAACAACTTTGTGTCATGATAGGTGCTATGAGTATCTCATTTTACAGAGGAGGTGAGAGTTTAACCCTGCCCACAATTAAACAGCTAGTAAGAGCCAGAACTTGGATTTGAACCCAGGGCACTGACTGGAAAGCCTGTGCTCAATCATTTTTCTACACCCTTCAACCCAAAGTGTCATCAGCAACATTGACATCACTTGGGAGCTTGTCAGAACTACAGACGTACTGAGTCAATCTACATTTTAGCCAGATCCCTAAACAATTCGTTTGTAAATCAAAATTTGAGTCACTGCCTGTACTCCCTACTAAATAAGAGGAGGAAAAGCGGGGAATGAAAAGGGGAAAGGGGAGGAGGAGGAGAAAAGGAATATAAAGGTGTATGAAGGTTCCATGTGGTTGGGCTACACCCCACAGGCCTGCAAGCTTTGTAGTTGCCAGCCTGGAAACCGAAGAAACAGCCTGGAGACAGCAACAGAGACATCAATAAATTACGGACAGCAGATCTTACACATCTGAAGCAAGGTCCTGGAGCAACACCCCACCGTGTGTGGCAGAGAGTGGACAGAACATGGCAGCAATCTTCGCTACTTTGGAAGGGAAGGGGTGAAGGAGGCTACCATTTACAGGTGGAATTGACATCACGTTGGCCCATCAGGGAAACCAGCAGCTGGGGCCGGGTGCAAGCAAGTAGGCAGTTACTAATTAAGCCCTATAATTAAGAGGATTGGATAGTCATGTGAGTGAAGCAGGGACTGGTCAAGCAGGGGATGTAGAGAGCAAGAGAGCAGCCATCTTGAATGCTGACCGTACACATGTGCATGACAAAGCCTGAAATACTCGAAACAGTTAGACACAGATCTACCTTCACTGAAGTTATAGTCGAATGGGGGGTAAAATATATCCACAAATAACTAATGAAGAGTACACAGTGATTAGGGTCTTGTTCTGATTTCAGGGATCCATGAAGGTGTAATAGTTGGAGCTTTGTTAATGCCAGGTAAAGGAAATGCCCCTGAGGAGCTTTCTGTGACTGCCTCAATTTTCTTACTCAACCCCTGTGAGCAGATAGGGTAGGGGGTCCCTGGAGAAAGAGAAGCAGGCATGGCTTTCTTGACACAAGAGAAGCCATTTTTGGCCTAAGCCATTTTGTGATCCAAGCCTGGCCACAATGCTTGCCCTTGAACAGGTCTCAGTAATTAATAATCTTAAGGGAACAAAATGACTCTTATGGGGCAAGAGAAGGAACAATAGCAAGATAATAAATCAGGTTGTAAAGACTCCCAGTTGTTTCAGTGGTAAAGGTTAGCCTGAAGCACATTCTTGAGCTGTTTTGCAGAATTCAAAACCCACTCAACCACCAGATCAACTGGAACCTAAAGATGAGTTGACCTTTTCTCACACTTGTGGCTTCAATCAGCTGAAGTTTGGATTCTCTCAACCTGTGCCCCAGTTCTATGCTGAATTCTCCTCTGTTCAAGCCCCTTCATGAATATGCATATACCACCCAAACCCCTTCATGAATATGCCATGTATCCCCTTAGCTTAAAACTTCCCCAGTCTTGCTGTTCAGGGAGACACTGCTTTGGGAAGGGTCCCCGGTGTTCTCCTCACTGCAAGTAATAAGTCCTTCCTTCTCCCGATCTTCGGCTTGATTGTGTCTTTTGGTCTGACACCCACCAAGAGGAGACTCAGTTTGTGGTCAGCCCCACAGTCAGCTGATATGGTTCACTGGCACAACTGAACAATCATAAATGTGATAGATACATGTGAGAAATATGGGTGCGTAAGCTATATTCGTTTAAAGCATGTCATTATTAGTCTAAGTCACCCAGGGCTACACAGATCCAGAGCCCCAAACCATCCCTCTGGCTACTGGTATCCTCTTAACGTCTGGGCTTTGTACAATCTTTTGATCTCTTCTATCTGCTCTACAGAAACTGTCTCTCGCTTGAACCTCCATTTTATTAGCATTTTGTGTCTGACTTTCTCTCACGCTTTCCTAAGATCTCTTTTAGTACTAAGATGCTTTTTGTCTGTTATTGTTTTTGCTGTCATAACCTATTTTTCTCAAAACTTTTCAGACCTCCACCCCGCAGGCGTTACCTACTCTGTTGAGGTTCACTTTCCCCTCCAACCAGGACATGTACAATCTTTAGAGATTCATTCCCATTCAAAGACTCAACCACAATAAATATTTCTCATTTTAAAAGCAACCTCTATGACTTCCAGCAACTTGTTTAATATAGAGATACATAGATATTGGTATACATCACTTAAGGCACTACTTGAGCTGCCAGGCCCTGCTATGTTGGTTTGAAATATTAGAGCCTCAGTGTTAAAGGAACCAGGATGACAAAACAAATTAGGAAAGTAACTGGAATGGTTCAGACTGAAAAAAGAAAGAAAATAAAAAAGCTTGATAACAAAGACTAAAATAATTGCACAGAAACTCAATCACTTCCACTGGGGAATGTATATAAACTAATTAATGGAGGTTGTTAATTGACAACTAGACTAGGCTCTAGTGGAGACTCTTACCAAGCTGATTCGATCACTGAATTGGAGTAGAAGGCAGAGGATGTTGGGGGAGGTGGGAGAGACTCTGGTGGCAGGTTTCCAAAGTGGCACTGATTCTCACAAGCGTCAAGTGGAGGGACTCACAAGTAGCAGGTATAAGGGCTGTGCCTCTACATAACCCGGGTGAGAAGGTAACTAACCAGCCCCAGCCCTAACTCCAGAATGCAAATACTCAAGCTCTCCCATTCAGAAGTCCCGGCCATCCTCCTCCAAGTCTCCAGCACCCATCCCAAAGGGTCCACATTCCCAGTGTGGTCCTGATTTGCTAACTCTAGCAGAGGGATGCAAGTGGCCACGAAAAAGCTCTCCTTGCTGCATCATGCCTGAGACACAGAAGCTGGCTAAAGTTCCAGTCTGCTGTAATGGTCACAAATGCAAGGGCAGCAGGGATCTCCACGTTAACAAGAATAAATTAGGAGTTTGGAATTAACATATACACACTACTATATATAAAATAGATAACCAACAAGGACCTACTGTATAGCACAGGGAACTATACTCAATATTTTGTAATAACCTATAAGGGAAAAGAATCTGAAAAAAAAATAGATATATGTGTACGTATAACTGAATCACTTTGCTGCACACCTGAAACTAACACAACATTGTAAATAAATACTTCAATTAAAAACAAACAAAAAAATAAAAACCAAGTACCTAGGAAATTTTACTCTAGATAACCCGTTGCTGCTGGTTGCTAAAGGGCACCTACTGGACAAGAGGGGCCCAGGAACTTGAGGTTGGCCTAGCCTTCCCTTCAGATGGCCCAGGACACAGAGCAGTGGAGAGCTGTGGCCTATGGGGCACTGTCCCCGAAGCAGGGGCGGTGGGAGCAGGACCCCGGCTCTACCGGCTGCCGGCCTCTGGAGTGGAGTGGTTCTCCATCACCCTCAGTCTAGGAGACCAAAGTGTTACCAGATAAACTGTTGTGGATCCTGAATGTTTCCAGCATCCACTTTTCATGGACTCCATTCCTGACTTCCTCATGGTCAACTTCTGATGAGGGGAGCCAGTTTTTAGTAAAGTCCCCAAATACAGAGGTTACACCCCTCTCCCTATATATTGGATTCTAAGCTAAATTTCAATCCTGAACTGCACTGAGAAGTAGAACTTCTCTTGCTAAAGAAGAGGAAAAAAACCCCCAAACACAACTTAATCTGAAGGGGCACCCCACTCCGTAGAGAGGAAGATGGCACAGGAAGGGCCAGTTTACCTGCCCCTAAAAACCAGCCTTGGGCCAATCGGCACACAGGAGCCTCTGCTACATAATCCCTGCTTTACTAATAATCAGCCTTGATTTCAATCACCTTAGACTTTTTAAAAATCACCTGTGCTTGTGCTCGCCACACACATGCCTCTCTCTCCCTCTCCTTCTCCCTCTGTGTAAAGGAGCTTTAAAGAAGCCTCCCACGGAACTTCCCTGGTGGTGCAGTGTTTAAGAATCCACCTGCCAATGGAGGGGACACGGGTTCGAGCCCTGGTCCAGAAGATCCCACATGCCGCGGAGCAACTGGGCCCGGGTGCCACATCTACTGAGCCTGCGCTCTAGAGCCCATGCTCCATAAGAGAAGCCACCGCAATGAGAAGCCCGCACACCACAACAAAGACCCAGCACAGCCAAAAATAAAATAAATAAATATAACATAATAAGCCTCCTAGGCTGCTGCCACCAGAGGTGAGAGCCAAGCCAGGGCAGCACCATCTGAGAGGTCCACCACCACTTACCTCAGGCCTGGGTGGATCCAGGAGCCAAACGGGAAGCTGGGATTTTGCAGAACATCAGGCCCACCTGCAGTCAAAGGCTCGCTAGTGCAAGTGCATGATCCAATCTGGGTTATTTTGCAATCATGCATGCCAGACAATTAAGAGTCAAGTACTCAGAACTGTAAGGTTGACAGGTTGCTGTGAACCTAGGGAGACTAACAAGAATCAGAGCTCACATTACCAATTCCAGACAGCCCCCAAATCCTCCTATAATTACAGGCATTAGTGTCAGAACAGGATCCAGCCATGTTTTTTTTTTAATGTCACTGTTTGAATTAATGTCTTAAATTCTACCTTCCCCAGGGAAACAGACTCTTTACAATATAAGGGACAATCCCACTAAGCAGCTTGGCAGGGGGTCCAGTCTTACACCTTTTCTTTTTTGGGAGGGAGATTCTGAAATACACAACCTTCCCACCTACACTGAATAACATCATGTTACAATGTAATGTAATAAGACCTTCAAGGGAGAGTGCTGTATGGAAATAGAAAAACAACAAGACACTCAAATATTTTAATTTTACAAACCTCAAAAATATAATCACAAATATAATGAAACCTAGATACCCATTCTTAACTAGGAACCCCCTTGGATCAGTTCTTTCCCTTCAGTAAAATGGAGATTAAAATTTCCTCTCCCACATCCACCACCTGCCTCACTAAGACACTTTATGTTGACAGGTAAAATTTCCTCAATTCTATGATGCACATGCTTCCGTATGTTTACATTTCGGAAATTGGAATGCATCTCACAATCGATGGATACATTTAATATAGTGTTTGTCCCAAAATGCTGTTATTAATTAAAATGTTTTAGAATCCAGGGAATTTTATGACTTGTCATAAAAATCTGTCTCCTCAGAAGGTAAGGTATTTTTTTTTTTCAGTGAAAAGTCTCTTGGCCTTCTTTCTCACAGCAGGTAAAGAAGCACGAAGAATGCAGTAATACTGACAACTACACTGGGGGCTCTAAGAGGTATCTTGCTGTAATTATCTTTCGCCAGGTGACTCAGCTGCACTGCCTGCATTCCAACCCCAGCTCCTCAAATGGCTGACTCTGCCTCTGTAAAACTCCAATTAACCCCCTTGTAAAATGGTAACAATAGTAACACCGATTTCACAGGGCTATTGTGAAGCTACATTAAGTCATCCATGTAATGTTACAGGCTTGGCAGGATGTCTGCTACATACAAGTGATCAATAATGTTGGGTATTATTTTAAATGATATATGAATGACTGTGGCAGCTAGGTAACTACGCACAACTAGGAGTTAACTTTGTCAGTGTTAGCGTTACTTCAGAGAAAGGTAAATACAGTTTTCAAAAAACTACGTTCATAGCGTTAGTGAAAAAAAAAATAGAGGAAGAGTAAGAAGAATGATGAGGAGAAGAGAATGGGAGAAAGAAGAAAAAAAGCTCAGTAGATGTTTATGGAAACTCGACTTAAGAAGAAGCCAAAGAGAGTACATTTTGACCCCGAAAGTGTACTAGATAGGATACAGGCTAAATTGCTGTTACAAGGAGACTGCAAAAATCCAGTGGCTGCAACAAGATAGATAATTGTATTCTTTCACACACAGTTCAGGAGGTTTGTTATATGTAGGGTGGGTGTTGGGAGGGTGACTCACCACTTCCTGTATCTACCATCCCCTGGAGTGCTGTTTTCCTCTGAATTAGCAAGTCTGTCTTGCAAGCATCACATCTGTCCTCCAGGTATTGGAAAGGGGAGAGAGAAAAATTAGAGAACAATCAACTTCCTGTGTCAAGGTCATGACCATGAGTTTGCACACATTACTTCCGCTCACTTCTCACTAGTCCCAGGGCCATACCAAGCTGCAAAGGAGGCGGGGATCGTAGTCCGATTCATCCAAAGGAAAAATAAGAGAGCACTGCTGGGGAAAAACTGTGTCACAGAGAGTGAGCTTCTCACTCCAGGGAACTTGAACCAGCAGGGCATGGACTGAGAGGACAGGAGACACCATTGCATTGTGTGCTCCCCTTGACAAAGCATCTCCCTTCTAGGAATCATAAAACTCTATTGTTGGGCCTCCCTGGTGGCACGGTGGTTGAGAGTCCGCCTGCCGATGCAGGGGATACGGGTTCGTGCCCCGGTCCAGGAGGATCCCACATGCCGTGGAGCGGCTGGGCCCGTGAGCCATGGCCGCTGAGCTTGCGCATCCGGCAACGGGAAAGGCCACGACAGTGAGAGGCCCACATATCGCAAAAAAAAAAACAAAAAACAAAAAACAAAAAAAACAACTCTATTGTTAAATAGGTCAGGAAAGGCAGCTTTCATTATCTCTATTTTACATATACATTTGAAGGTGTATTATGAGCTCAAAATAACACAGCTAGTCATCATCAAAAAGGGTATAAATAACAAATGCTGAGGGTTTCCCTGGTGGCGCAGCGGTTAAGAATCTGCCTGCCAAACGTAAGGTAGATAGCCAGTGGGAAGCAGCCGCATGGCACAGGGAAACCGGCTCAGTTCTTTGTGGCCGTCTGGAGAGGTGGGATAGGGAGGGTGGGAGGGAGGGAGACAAAGAGGGAAGAGATATGGGAACATATATATATGTATAACTGACTCACTCTGTTATAAAGCAGAAACTAACACACCATTGTAACGCAATTATACCCCAATAAAGATGTTAAAAAAAAAAAAAAAAGAATCTGCCTGCCAATGCAGGGGACATGGGTTCAAGCCCTGGTCCATAAAGATCCCACATGCCACAGAGCAACTAAGCCCGTGCGCCACAACTACTGACCCTGTGCTCTAGAGCCCGTGAGCCACAACTACTGAGCCCACGAGCCACAACTACTGAAGCCCACGTGCCTGGAGCCCGTGCTCTGCACCAAGAGAAGCCACTACAATGAGAAACTCACGCACTGCAACAAAGAGTAGCCCCCGCTCGCCGCAACTATAGAAAGCCCATGCACAGCAATGAAAACCCCACACAGCCAAAAATAAATATATAAAAAATTTTAAAAAAAAACAAAAAACAGATGCTGGAGAGGGTGTGGAGAAAAGGGAACCCTCCTATACTGTTGGTAGGAATGGTGCAGCCACTATGGAGAACATTATGGAGGTTCCTTAAAAAACTAAAAGTAGGGTTGCCGTATGATCCAGCAATCCTACTTCTGGGCATATATCTGGAAAAGATGAAAACTCTAATTAGAAAAGATGCATGCACCTCAATGTTCATAGCAGCACTATTTACAATGCCAAGACATGGAAGCAAACTAAGTGTCTATCAGTAGGTGAATGGATAAAGAAGATGTGGTATATATACAATGGAATACTACTCAGACATAAAAGAGAATGACATATTGCCATTTGCAGCAACATGGATGGACCTAAAGATTACCATACTGAGTGAAGTAAGACAGACAGACAAATATCATATATCACTTATATGTGGAATCTAAAAAAATGATACAAATGAACTTATTTACAAAACAGACATTCACAGACATAAAAAAAACAAATTTACGGTTACCAAAGGTAAAAGGGGGGAGAGAGGGATAAATTAGGAGTTTGGGATTAACAGATACACTCTACTATATATAAAATCGATAAACAGTACTATATACAAAATAGATAAATGACAAGGACCCTGTATAGTACAGGGAACTATATTCAGTATCTTGTAATAACCTATAATGGAAAAGAATCTGAAAAAAAACTGAATCACTGTGCTGTACACCTGAAACTAACACAACATTGTAAATCAACTCTACTTCAATAAAACAAACAAAAAAACACAACTAGTAAGTGGTAGAGCCGAGTTTCAAACTCAGGTCTGCAGACCTCTAAGTCTATTGAGGCAGGAAATGACAGATCTGAGACCGGTGCCTAGGATTGCCTCTTTTCCACCCCACTAAATTACCGAGCAATTCCATCACTTCCTTGTCGCTACTGAAGGAGACCAGGTTTTGCCACCCCAAAACATGCCACTTTGGCATGAGGATTATTTTGAGCTGAAGGCAATTAAAAAACCCAGCAGATTCAGGAAAAGCTCTTTACTTTCCCCTCAATTACCTAAGTTTACATTGGAAATAAGGGCTGTACGGGAAGAGACATATTACCAGGGATACATTTTTACCTAAAAAACTTATCTGCAAAACAGGGCAACCCTAGTTCTCTAAACATCTCCTCTACCTTGTGTGAGTGGCTTTCCTCCCCTTTGTGTCCCCAAACCCCTACCCATTCCTAAACTCAGGATGTTATATAAGCTTCAATTACCTGATGGCCTTTTGAGTCTGCATATTATAACGGAACCCCCATTAAGTACGGAATTTTGTTTTTTTTTCTCCTGTTGATCTATCTTATATCAATTTAATTATTAGACAATCCAAAAAACCTAGAAGGGAAGAAGGGAAAAATTTTCCACCCCTGCATCACACCATGGAGGATGTATGTTCAAAGCTATCAACCATGGAGAGAGGTTTCATCCATAAATTGCTTTTTGCTAATAGGAAAATTTTATACCTGATTCAATTAAATAACTATGTGTTAAGATATTTAGTATCTATTATCGTCTATTAAGAGATTCTACTCTTACTTTCCTTGGGAGGGTTACCTATAATGGTAATATAATCAACCCTTGGGGTAATATTCCCTGATCCTCAGCCTGTTTTGCACCTGCAGTGTGCCTTTCGTCAGAGGTGGGTATGCAGAAAGCTGGGGGTGGGGGTGGATGAGAATTAAGTTAGTTCTCTCTCATGTGAATGGGAGGAGCCCTTTATTCCACCTCCTGAAAAACCCCATTAAAAGCTACCACTGTCCCTGGACAATCAAAGAGCAGGTTCTTTAGCAGGGAGCCAGCATGACTGCTAATTCCGTATTGACTACATTGATGAAGCTTTGGAATAATCAAAAGAAACTGCACTGTCACACCTGTTTTTCACCTATCAGGGGACTCCTTACCCAATCATCATGTGCACCTCAGAGACTTTCCAAGCCTTGGAAGCCTCTGAAGCCAGAAGCGATGACATAGTGCTAGCATCTTATCCAAAGTGTGGTAACTAACAAATCCTTTTCACAAGGGCACTTTTTCATAGTGAGTAGGTGGGGAAAGTGCAAGGAGAAGGTGGGAGGAGGGCAGTTCATCTCTGCATGAAGCCATAAATTGGTGAGGAGGATGGCCAAGATGGGTCAGAACAGAGCTTGTAAAATCCATGACTAGAACTGCTAGATTTAGTAACCCCATGTCTGAGGGAGGAGGTCTGTGGGTGAGGAGTATAGAAGGAGCTGCATGGTGGGATTAGCAAACAAAAGCAGGGATGTGGGAAGTCCAGCTGCCATGGAGCACTGAGAGTAGTCAAGATTTTCATCTTGATTTTTGACTGAAGACAAGCATGCCCACGTCTATAGACTTCTAAGCCCTCCATGTAATAGTTTATTTTTCAGGATCAAACACCAGTCTTCCAGTTTCTCAAACCAGTTTTACAATGGTCCTTCATCAGTGGAGGATAAGATGTTAAAAAACTAAATTACTCGATTTTACACAGACTACTTTTGATAGTTTTAAACTATTATTTCATCTCTGTTTATTAAAGCCAACTCCATTTCATATTTTCTTTTTCTTAATTGATGCTGGGTTTTTATAAAAATCAAAATTATATGTTCCTGTAGAAAATATTCATTAATTTAAGGTAAAATATATGACATACAATAAACAATCATTTCTATAGTATAACATTGTTCTGTAAGGAAAATAGTCTAGATTTAAAAAGAAGCACTGCCTCTTGTTAAAGGAGAAATTTGAGAAATAAGATAATTTGATTTTTATACCAATATAAGTAAATGCTATTTTCCATAAAACTCTGCTTCTTTCCACAGCCCGGGTTATTCTGAATGCAGAAGAACCAATTGTACATATCAGGGAATCGCTGTAGATTTTAATTTTTATGATATGTATGTTAAAGTAACATGCCTTTGTTATATCAAGACTCCATAATGCGCTTTGAATGTTCTATTTTTATATATAAATTTATTTTATTTATTTGTGGCTGCATTGGGTCTTCGTTGCTGAGCGTGGTATTTCTGTAGTTGCAGCGAACAGGGGATACTCTTTGTCGCGGTGTGCAGGCTTCTCACTGCAGTGTCTTCTCTTGTTGCGGAGCATGGGCTCTAGGCGCGCGGGCTTCAGTAGTTGTGGCACACAGGCTCAGTAGTCGTGGCTCGCGGAGTCTAGAGTGCAGGCTCAGTAGTTGTGGCGCATGGGCTTAGTTGCTCCGTGGCATGTGGGATCTTCCGCATGGGCTTAGTTGCTCCGTGGCATGTGGGATCTTCCCAGAACAGGGCTTGAACCCCTGCATTGGCAGGTGGATTCTTAACCACTGGACCACCAGGGAAGCCCCCTTAATGAGCTTTGATTCTCTTATTTTTCTTATAGGTTCCAAACCTATATGTTTCTTATAGGTTCTCCACATTATTAGTGAATTAATCTTCGCTGATTCTTAAAAAAAAAGTATGAATATCCAGAAGTCCTAGTTCTTGAATATGGGGACCCAGAAAAATATCAGGTTGGTACAAAAGAACGTTTAAACTTATAGCAAATTATCATAGAAAGGTTTTCATTTGGGGAATTTTTTAGTTTTGAGTTCAGAAAATACACCTTCAACTATACTTCAATAAAAAATAAATTTTAAAAAAGTCACGTTCAACACACTCAGTATTAAATAAAAGTGTCAAAAAAAAAACCTTCCCAAAACCGACTCCTGTAACAAATAAAAGAATAATACTAAAAAAAAAAAGGAAAAAAAAGTAAAAGAAAACACAACACTAATAATTATTGCAATTTATTATGTGCTTATCATATAATCCCAGCACTTTTCAGGAATTATCTCATTTCATTGCAAAATAACCTTATCACCATTTTACAAACGATTAAACTATTAGAGTGTGTGTGAAGGGTATAACAGGTCATCCTAGCTGTTATTACTTGACTTACTGCATGTCCCTATTCACCTTATCAATGAAACTAACTAGAGCCTGGGTGTGAGATAGGATGTTGTGCTCCCTGCCAGGGAAGACAAGAAAAGAGGGGGAGGGAGGGTCTGCCTCAGGATTTTAGTGCCCGGACAGAACAGGTGAGAGGAGGACCATCCCCACTCCACACTTAGACATACCAGAAACACATTTGGGAAGGGAAGACTGTATTCAAGGGGGAACTACAGTCTCAGCAGAACTTTCAGAAGTGCTCACCACCAAGACTCCCAACAGGCAGACAGAAGAACTGTTATGTACTAAAAATAAAGTCCTTAGGGAGTTAGGAAACAGTATCTGGAAAGAGATGGAGATACTTGCCATGATGACAAATACAAACTTAAAAGTTGGATCCTAAGTAGAAGGAAACTCATTTCCATGGATTGGGCCAAAGTAACAGAAAAATATATTGTAAATGAGGTGTTCAGGGACTTGGGAGTGGGGTGGGGAGGTAAATGCTGACTCCTGGATCTGGTTGGCTGCAACCCCAGGAGGCATCAGGGCTTGGAGAGTCATAAGCCCAGCAGAGGCGGGCTCAGCCAGGACCAGCTCAGGATGAGTGGACAGGAGTTTTAAGAAGTGTTTTCCTAGGTAAGAAACGGACAGGCCAATGAACAGCCTCATTGATTTCTGCTACTCAGACCACTGGGTAACTTTTTCTCTAAAGAGCGTGTTTACCATCACCTTTAAAAATGGTGCTAATATTTATCCAGCTTTCCAATTTCTCTTTTTAAAATGTATTACAGGGATTCCCTGGCGGCGCAGTGGTTGAGAGTCCGCCTGCTGATGCAGGGGACACTGGTTCGTGCCCCGGTCTCGGAAGATCCCACATGCCGCGGAGCGGCTGGGCCCGTGAGCCATGGCCGCTGAGCCTGTGCGTCTGGAGCCTGTGCTCCGCAACAGGAGAGACCACAACAGTGAGAGGCCCGCGTACCGCAAAAAAAAAAAAAAAAAAATGTATTACATTGTGGATCACAGGTTATCTTACCTGTTATTACTCACCTTACCAATATAATCACTATTATTTTATTCGCCTGTGTTACTTATCAGAGATAAACAGGTTTCTCTTATGGTTGAAATAGGGTTGGGAATGCTGGCTTATACATTTTTAGGTTGTTTATATGATTGTTTCACCATTTTAATTCCCAAACAAACCTTTGTAACACAAACCTTTTGTAAGTAGGGAACTTCCCGGGATATTGCTTACTGGCCCTAGGAAGAATTTTTATTCGTGATTAAGTTTTTTTTTTTCAATTTTTATTGGAGTATAGTTGATTTAAAATGTTGTATTAGTTTCAGGTGTACAGCAAAGTGAATCAGTTATACATGTACATATATCCACTCTTTTTTTTTTTTTATTCTTTTCCCATATAGGCATTACAGAGTATTGAGTAGAGTTCCCTGTGCTAACACTTATTAGTTATCTATATTATATATAGTAGTGTGTATATGTCAGTCCCAATCTCCCAATATATCCCTCTCCTCGCCCTTATCCCCTAATAACCATAAGTTTGTTTTCTACATCTGTGACTCTTACTCTGTTTTGTAAATAAGTTCATTTATACCCTGTTTTTTAGATTCCACATATAAGCTATATTATGTGATATTTATCTTTCTGTGTCTGACTTAATTCACTCAGTATGACAATCTCTAGGTCAATCCATGTTGCTGCAAATGGCATTATTTTGTTCTTTTTTATGGTTGAGTAATATTCCATTCTATATATGTATCACATCTTCTTCATCCATTCTTCCATTGATGGACATTTAGGTTGCTTCCATGTCCTGGCTATTGTAAAGAGTGCTGCAATGAACATTGGGGTGCATGTATCATTTTGAATTATGGTTTTCTGTGGGTATATGCTCAGGAGTGGGATTGATGGGTTATATGGTAGTTCTATTTTTAGTTTTTTAAGGAACCTCCATACTGTTCTCCATAGTGGCTGTACCAATTTACATTCCCACCAACAGTATATGAGGGTTCCCTTTTCTCCACACCCTCTCCAGCATTTACTGTTTGTAGACTTTTTGATGATGGCCATTCTGACTGGTGTGAAGTGATACACCTCATCGCAGTTTTGATTTTCATTTCTCTAATAATTAGTGATGTTGAGCATATTTTCATGTGCTTTTCTGGCCATCTATATGTCTTCTTCATAAAAATGTCTATTTAGGGGCTTCCCCAGTGGCGCAGCGGTTGAGAGTCCGCCTGCCGATGCAGGGGACACGGGTTCGTGCCCCGGTCCGGGAGGATCCCACATGCCGCGGAGCGCCTGGGCCCGTGAGCCATGGCCGCTGAGCCTGCGCGTCCGGAGCCTGTGCTCCGCAACGGGAGAGGCCACAGCAGTGAAAGGCCCGCGTAATGCAAAAAAAAAAAAAAAAAAATGTCTATTTAGATCTTCTGCCCATTTTTTGATTGGGTTATTTGTTTTTTTTTTTTGATATTGACCTGCATGAGCTGTTTGTATATTTTGGAGATTAATCCCTTGTCGATTGCTTCGTATGCAAATATTTTCTCCCATTCTTAGGGTTGTCTTTTTGTTTTCTTTATTGTTTCCTTTGCTGTGCAAAAGCTTTTAAGTTTATTTATATCCTATTTGTTTATTTTTGTTATAATTTTCATTACTCTATGAGGTGGATCGAAAAAGATCTTGCTGCAATTCATGTCAAAGAGTGTTCTGCCTATATTTTCCTCTAAGAGTTTTATAGTGTCTGGCCTTACATTTAGGTCTTTGATTCATTTTGAGGTTATTTTTGTGTATGGTGTTAGGGAGTGTTCTAATTTCATTCTTTTACATGTAGCTGTCTGGATTTCCCAGCATCACTTATTGAAGAGACTGTCTTTTCTCCATTGTATATCCTTGCCTCCTTTGTCATAGATTAGTTGACCATATGTGCCGTGGGTTTATCTCTGGGCTTTCTATCCTGTTCCATTGATCTATATTTCTGTTTTTGTGCCACTACCATATTGTCTTGATTAATGTAGCTTTGTAGTATAGTCTGAAGTCAGGGAGCCTGATTCCTCCAGCTCCGTTTTTCTTCCTCAAGATTGCTTTGGCTATTCGGGGTCTTTTGTGTTTCCATACAAATTGTGAAATTTTTTGTTCTGATTCTGTAAAAAATGCTACTGGCAATTTGATAGCAATTGCACTGAATCTGTAGATTGCTTTGGGTAGTATAGTCATTTTCACAATATTGATTCTTCCAATCCAAGAACATGGTATGTCTCTCCATCTGTTTGTGTCATCTTTGCTTTCTTTCATCAGTATCTTACAGTGTTCTGAGTACAGGTCTTTTGCCTCCTTAGGTAGGTTTATTCCTAGGTATTTTATTCTTTTTGTTGTGATGGTAAATAGGATTGTTTCCTTAATTTCTCTTTCTGATCTTTCATTCTTGGTGTATAGCAATGCAAGAGATTTCTGTGCATTAATTTTGTATCTTGCAACTTTACCAGATTCATTGATGAGATCTAGTAGTTTTCTGGTAGCATCTTTAGGATTTTCTATGTATCGTATCATGTCATCTGCAAACAGTGATAGTTTTACTTCTTTCCCAATTTGGATTCCTTTCATTTCTTTTTCTTCTCTGTGCCATGGCTAGGACTTCCAAAACTATATTGAACAATAGTGGCAAGAGTGGATATCCTTGTCTTATTCCTGATCTTAGAGGAAATGGTTTCAGTTTTTCACCATTGAGAATGATGTTTGCTGTGGATTTGTCATCTATGGCCTTTATTATGTTGAGGTAGCTTCCCTCTATGCCCACTTTCTGGAGAGTTTTTATCATAAATGGATGTTAAAGTTTGTCAAAAGCTTTTTCTGCATCTATTAAGATGATCATATGGCTTTTATTCCTCAATTTGTTAATATGGTGTATCACATTGATTGATTTGCATATACTGAAGACTCCTTTCATCGCTGGGATAAATCCCACTTGAGCGTGCTGTATGATCCTTTTAATATGTTGGTGGATTCTGTCTGCCAGTACTTTTGTTGAGGATTTCTGCATCTATGTTCATCAGTAATACTGGCCTGTAATTTTCTTTTTCTGGGATATCTTTGTCTGGTTTGGGTATCAGAGTGATGGTGGCCTTGTAGAATGAGCTTGGGAGTGTTCCTTCCTCTACAATATTTTGGAAGAGTTTGAGAAGGAGAGGTGTTAGCTCGTCTCTAAATGTTTGACAGAATTCACCTGTGAAGCCATCTGGTACTGGACTTTTGTTGGAAGATTTTTAATCAGTTTCAATTTTATTACTTGTGATTGGTCTGTTCATATTTTCTATTTCTTCCTGTTTCAGTCTTGGAAGGTTGTACCTTTCTAAGAATTTTTCCATTTCTTCCAGGTCATCCATTTTATCGGCATATAGCTGCTTGTAGTAGTCTTTTATGATCCTTTGTAGTTCTGTGGTGTCAGTTGTAACTTCTCCTTTTTCATTTCTAATTTTATTAATTTGACAAATCTTTATTAAGATTTTGATATGCCAAGACTTGACTCTGAGTTTAAGCACCCAATACTCTCAGAAGCACTCTTTCACCTCACGGGAAACCTGGTGTTCCTGTTCCTTGCCCATATTTCTTCCTGTTTCACCATGTACTTCCGTGTGAAGGTAAAATGAAGCGCTGCGTCTGTGTTCAGGTACTTGCATTCTAAATTTTAGCTCTAATATGAAATAAAAAGTTGTACTTCCTGTTAACGTAATTCCCAGCTTTAGTAAAAAGATCCAGAAGATTTTTAAAACCAAGGAAGTCTTCTAGAACCATCTAAATTAGCATTAAAATGTTCTACAAGGTGAGTGAGACATGATTCTATCTCCAGTGTCTCTGGAAAATGTTTTAACTCGGTGTAGTATTTTGGGTTTTGAAGTCTTTTGATACCTATAATTTATCAGAAATGTTTACTTTTCTCTTTGGGTATTGTTAAAAGTACTTTTTGCATTTTAATTGTTACTTCATACACAAAGATAGTTTTCTATGCAATGTGCCTTTTATTTTAAAATGGAAACGAGTGAGAAGATAAGCTTCATTTAACAGTAATTCACTTTACAGAAAATTTTCCTAAACTATATATATTTTTTCTTAAGATATATCTATATCTTGTCTTTACATTGCTTACAGTTTGGCTATATCACATATGTTCATGAACATATCTACGTTTATCATACGTTTATCTAGTTTTATTACAATTAATCCATTTTCCCCCTGGATATTTTTCTAATCTTTTTAGGAACTCTAAGATTTTTCTCATATCTTTAAGTGACTTTTTGCCATGCAGTTTATTGGAAATGGCACTCTATCACTTAATCAGAAAATTACCATCTGTGTGATTTTTGCACAAAGCACTTAAAACCTCAAAGCCTCTTGTTAATCTCTAAAATGGGCATTACAATATCTACCTGAGAGGATTGTTGTGAATGATGTAAAAGCACTTCCAAAACTGAAAAGTGTAATTTGAAATAAATCAAGTATTATGACTACTAATCATCACTTCGACCCATATCACTGATTTAAAAAAAAAATGTTTAAGTCATTCTTTGCCCTCTTGCTTGAGTTGGGATCTCTACTAACTTTTCACAGAACAATTGACTATAAATGTCTAAATATCATTTCACTGCTTGAAATAATATGACCGAGCAGTGAAAGCCTCCTACAACCATGGAAATAAACAAAGCCTTAGCTCTCCCCACACACATAACATATACTAAAGGTCTGATTTTAAGATAAAAGCCATCACCCTGGCAGATTCAACAGGTAGCTTTATTTTTTAAATTATCACTAGAAGTAGATTACAAAAAAAGAATCAAACACAGAGTTCTTATACTGACAAGAATTTCTCTCATAAAATATTTCTCAGATATTTAAGTGACTGTGCATTTTCAGATTCTGTTAGGATATTTAACTGCATGGAGTTTTGCTGGTTTAAAAAAAAGATATAGGGGTGCCTTCAACATGGCAGAGAAGTAAGACGTGGAGATCACCTTCCTCTCCACAAATACATCAAAACTACATCCACATGTGGAACAACTCCTACAGAACACCTACTGAACGCTGGCAGAAGACCTCAGACCTCCCAAAAGGCAAGAAACTCCCCATGTACCTGGGTAGGGCAAAAGAAAAACAGAGACAAAAGAATAGGGACAGGACCTGCACCTCTGGGAGGGAGCTGTGAAGGAGCAAAAGTTTCCACACACTAGGAAGCCCCTTCACTGCCGGAGACAGGGGGTGGGCTGGGGGGAAGCTTTGGAGCCGCGGAGGAGGGCGCAGCAACGGGGGTGCGGAGGGCAAAGCGGGGAGATTCCCGCACAGAGGATCAGTGCCGACCGGCACTCACCAGCCCGAGAGGCTTGTGTGCTCACCTGCCGGTACGGGTTGGGGCTGCGAGCTGAGGCTACGGCTTCGGAGGTCAGATCCCAGGGAGAAGATGGGAGTTGGCTGCGTGAACACAGCCTGAAGGGGGCTAATGCACCACAGCTGGCCGGGAAGGAGTCCAGGAAAAAGTCTGGACCTGCCTAAGAGGCAAGAGACCATTGTTTTGGGGTGCACGAGGAGAGGGGATCCAGAGCACTGCCTAAATGAGCTCCAGAGACAGGCACGAGCCACGGCTATCAGCACGGACACCAGAGACGGGGATGAAATGCTAAAGCTGCTGCTGCCGCCATCAAGAAGCCTGTGTGCAAGCACAGGTCACTATCCACACCTCCCTCCCGGGAGCCTGTAAAGCCCGCCACGGAAAGGGTTCCGTGATCCAGGGACAACTTCCCCAGGAGAACACATGGCGCGGCCTCAGGCTGTTGCAATGTTACGCTGACTTCTGCCTCTGCAGGCTCACATGCATTCTGTAGCCCTCCGTCCCCCCCGGCCTGAGTGAGCCAGAGCCCCCTAATCAGCGGCTCCTTTAACTCCATCCTGTCTGTGCACAGAGCAGACATCCTGAGGCAACCTACATGCAGAGGCAGGGCCAAATCCAAGCTGAACCCCAGGAGCTGTGCAAAGAAGAGAAATGGAAATCTCTCCCAACAGCCTCAGGAGCAGTGGATTAAATCTCACAGTCAACTTCATGTACCCTGCATCTCTGGAAGACCTGAATAGACAACGAATCATCCCCAAATTGAGGCGGTGGACTTTGGTAGCAACTGTAGACTTGGGGTTTGCTTTCCGCATCTAATTTGTTTCTGGTTTTATGTTTATATTAGTTTAGTATTTAGAGCTTATTATCATTGGTAGATTTGTTTATTGATTTGGTTGCTCTCTTCCTTGTATATATATATTTTTTTTCCTTTTCCTCTTTTTCTGAGTGTGTATATGTATACTTCTTTGTGTGATTTCTGTCTGTATAGCTTTGCTTTTGCCATTTGTCCTAGAGTTCTGACTGTCCTTTTGTTTTGTTTTGTTTTTTTTAGTATAGTTTTTAGCACGTTATCATCGGTGGATTTGTTTTTTGGTTTGGTTGCTCTCTTCTTTCTTTCTTTCTTTTTTTTAAATTGCTTTTTAATTTTTTACTTTTAATAATTTTTCCATTTTAATTAGTTTTTTTAAAAAATTAACTAATTATTTATTTATTTCCTTTTTTTCTCCCTTTTCTTCTGAGCCGTGTGACTGACAGGGTCTTGGTGCTCTGGCCGGGTGTCAGGCCTGAGCCTCTGAGGTGGGAGAGCCAAGATCAGGACATTGGTCACCAGAGACCTACTGGCCCCATGTAATATCAAATGGCGAAAGCTCTCCCAGAGATCTCCACCTCAACGCTAAGACCCAGCTCCACACAACGACCAGCAAGCTATAGGGCTGGACACCCTATGCCAAACGACTAGCAAGAGAGGAACACAACCCCACCCATTAGCAGAGAGGCTGCCTAAAATCATAGTAAGTTCACAGATACCCCCAAACACACCACCTGATGTGGTCCTGCCCACCAAAAAGACAAGGTCCAGCCTCATCCACCAGAACACAGGCACCAGTCTGCTCCACCAGGATGCCTACAGAACCCACTGAACCAACCTTACCCACTGGGAGCAGACACCAAAAACAACAGGAACTACGAATCTGCAGCCTGCGAAAAGGAGACCCCCAAACACAGTAAGTTAAGCAAAATGAGAAGACAGAGAAATACACAGCAGATGAAGGAGCAAGGTAAAAACCCACCAGACCTAACAAATGAAGAGGAAACAGGCAGTCTACTTGAAAAAGAATTCAGAGTAATGATAGTAAAGATGATCCAAAATCTTGGAAATACAATGGAGAAAATGCAAGAAACGTTTAACAAGGACCTAGGAGAACTAAAGAGCAAACAAACAATGATGAAAACACAATAAATGAAATTAAAAATGCTCTAGAGGGAATCAATAGCAGAATAACCGAGGTAGAAGAACGGATAAGTGACCTGGAAGATAAAATGCTGGACATAATTATCACAGAGCAGGATAAAGAAAAAAGAATGAAAACAATTGAGGACAGTCTCAGAGACCTCTGGGACAACATTAAATGCTCCACCATCCGAATTATAGGGGTCCCAGAAAACGAAGAGAAAAAAAAAGGGACTGAGAGAATATTTAAAGAGATTATAGTTGAAAACTTCCCTAATAGGTGTAAGGAAATAGTCAATAAAGTCCAGGAAGCACAGAGAGTCCCATACAGGATAAATCCAAGGAGAAACACGCCAGGACACCTATTAATCAAACTATCAAAAATTAAATACAAAGAAAAAATCTTAAAAGCAGCAAAGGAAAAGCAACAATTAACATACAAGGGAATCCCCATAAGGTTAACAGCTGATCTTTCAGCAGAAACTCTGCAAGCCAGAAGGGGGCTGCAGTACATATTTAAAGTGATGAAAGGGAAAAACCTACAACCAAGATTACACTACCCATCAAGGATTTCATTCAGACTCGACAGAGAAATTAAAACCTTTACAGACAAGCAAAAGCTAAGAGAATTCAGCACCACCAAACCAGCTTTACAACAAATGCTAAAGGAACTTCTCTAGGCAGGAAACACAAGAGAAGAAAAAGACTTACAATAACAAACCCAAAACCATTAAGAAAATGGTAACAGGAACATACATATGGATAACTACCTTAAATGTAAATGGAGTAAATGCTCCAACCAAAAGACAAAGACTGGCTGAATGGATACAAAAACAAGACCCATATATATGCTGTCTACAAGAGACTCACTTCAGAACTAGGGACACATACAGACCGAAAGTGAGGGGATGGAAAAAGATATCCCATGCAAAAGGAAACCAAAAGAAAGGTGGAGTAGCAATTCTTGTATCAGAAAAAATAGACTTTAAAATAAAGACTATTACAAGAATCAAAGAGAGACACTACATAATGATCAAGGGATCAGTCCAAGAAGAAGATATAACAATTGTAAATATTTATGCACCCAACATAGGAGCACCTCAATACATAAGGCAAGTACTAACAACCATAAAAGGGGAAATCAACAGTGACATAGTAATAGTACGGGACTTTAACATCCCACTTTCATCAATGGACTGATCATCCAAAATGAATATAAATAAGGAAACACAAGCTTTAAATGATACATTAAACAAGATGGACTTAATTTATATTTATAGGACATTCCATCCAAAAATAACAGAATACACAATTTTCTCAAGTGCTCATGGAACATTCTCCAGGATAGATCATATCTTGGGTCACAAATCAAGCCTTGGTAAATTTAAGAAAACTGAAATCATATGAAGCATCTTTTCTGACCACAACACTATGAGACTAGATATCAATTACAGGAAAAAAACTGTAAAAAATAAAAACACATGGAGGCTAAACAATACGCTACTAAATAACCAAGAGATCACTGAAGAAATCACAGAGGAAATCAAAAAATACCTAGAAACAAATGACAATGAAAACACGACAACCCAAAACCTATGGCATGCAGCAAAAGCAGTTCTAAGAAGGAAGTTTGTAGAAATAAAATCCTACCTCAAGAAACAAGAAAAATCTCAAATAAACAACCTAACCTTACACCTAAAGCAGTTAGAGAAGGAAGAACAAAAACCCCCAAAGTTCGTAGAAGGAAAGAAATAATAAAGATCAGTTCAGAAATAAATGAAAAAGAAATGAAGGAAACGATAGCAAAGATCAGTAAAACTAAAAGCTGGTTCTTTGAGAAGATAAAACAAAATTGGTAAACCATTAGCCAGACACATCAATATAAAAAGGGACAAGACTCAAATCAATAGAATTAGAAATGAAAAAGGAGAAGTAACAACTGACACTGCAGAAATACAAAGGATCATGAGAGATTACTACAAGCAACTATATGCCAATAAAATGGACAACCGGAAGAAATGGACAAATTCTTAGAAAAGCACAATCTTCTGAGACTGGACCAGGAAGAAAATATAAACAGACCAATCACAAGCATTGAGATTGAAACTGTGATTAAAAATCTGCCAAGAGCTAGGGGGCGGTGGAAAGATGGCGGAGGAGTAAGACGCGGAGATCACCTTCCTCCCCACAAA